>NC_067206.1:15131957-15731957 GCF_026262505.1 Trichomonas vaginalis G3 | reverse complement strand
TTATAGTTGGGATGAAAAAAACCACTGCAACGGTATTAAGCTCCAAGTCCTCGTGTCACCAGATGGAAAAGCCATACATCAAAACGTTGAGTTTATGGCTGCAGTCCATGACAAGGAGATTTTCGATTTGTCAAAAGTCTCGGATTTTTTGACAGTAAAGCGAGGATTTGATGATTACCAATATCCTGTACTTGCCGACCGGGGCTATATTGGAATCCAGAAATATCACCTTACTGCCGTGGTGATGAAGAGAAGCCACGAAGAAGCAGACGTTGAACGCAACAACG
Source organism: Trichomonas vaginalis G3 (assembly GCF_026262505.1). Lineage (NCBI taxonomy): Eukaryota > Parabasalia > Trichomonadida > Trichomonadidae > Trichomonas > Trichomonas vaginalis. The sequence goes on along the minus strand of NC_067206.1, from coordinate 15,731,670 downwards.
CCATTGCCCAAGACAGGCAGATTGTCGAGCGTTTCTTTGCACGTTTCAAGTCATGCTGGTCCTGCATGAAAAATGGTTTTCGAGGTGAGCGCACATCACTTCCTCTGATCATATCAGGTTTAGTCGGTTTGACAAATTATAACATTGATGGATCACCCCTGAATGATAATGAAGAGTTACTCCTTTTCGAAGATTTTACACCAACAAAGGTTCTTCCTTCAAGCGATACCGTCGCTGCTGTTGTTGCACCCTCCATGAAACCATCAAAGCGGAACATCATTGCTGTCGCTCATCAAGCTGTCGATATCATACAGTCATCACAAGAGGCGAACTACCTTTACCCAATTAAAGGTGGTATTGTTGGTCTTCATAATATGGGACATACGTGTCATTTGAACGTATGTTTACAGGTTCTGTTCTACATATCCGAAGTGAGAACAGAAGTTTTGAAGGTTGCCAATCAGTCCTCTCCCATCGTAACAGAGATGTCAAGTGTCTTTACAAATTTGAATTCATTGAAGTCCAAAGGATTAGTCTTCGTTCCCCATGAACTTGCCACATTACTTGGTAACTCAACATATGAGGCACAAGATTGTGATGACACGATGACAAGATTGATCACAGATCTCGCAGAGCAAATACCAGGAATCTGTCAACTCTTCCGAATCACTTACCGTGATAGTGCCAACGAACAAACAAATTGCTACTCGATTCACACCAGAATTGGAGAACCAGATCTCGATCATGCCATTCAATATCATTTGTCAACTACAAGGAACACATCATGGCCACAATTCTTGACTTTCGACATTCAGAGAGAGTGGCAGAATGATTTGATTCATCAAGTCATCTTTGACTTCCCGAAAAAGTTGACACTCCCAACAGTCGAAAGGCAAAGATATCAATTGATTGCAATTGTTGCCTATTGCAATTTTCATTACGTGGTCTTTTTGCAAAAAGTGCATATTGGATCATGATCAATGATGAAGTCGCATACTCTGTTCCATCAACAGATATCAATGCATTGAAGGGATGCTCAACTGCTGAGATGCCACCTTTATGGTACAAGACTCTCGAACACAAATGGCTCGCAAAGATGCTCATTTATCGAATGGTTCAATGAAGAAAATCCATAACATTCTCCTAAGATTTTTTAATTTATCTCAATTAAAAATTTTATTATTACTTAAATTAATTTTGTAAACTATTTTTGAATAGTTTACAATTTATCCTAATGGGACCCATATGCGGGTTCAATTTCTGGTTTATCATCTAGATATATTATGAAAGCCACTCAAAGGGTGATTGATTTTAGGATGTTCTTAGAAGATTTTTCGTTCATTTATATTAATTTTGTATTCCCGATTTACATTCACTAGCAAATCAATGCATTTCACACTTTAAATGACAATTAAATTCTAGGACATTGCTAGAACTACAATTTCCATAAAAAGTTTTAGTGTAAATTGCTTAAATAAATAATTATTTTCATTATTTTTCTCCAACAAGCTTGAAAATCAAACGAAAACTTTACAAAATACTTATTTACTCATTTGTAAATATAAATTTCTAACAATTTTTATCCTGAATTTAACATAATACTGTATTTCTAAAATTTGCACTAGTTCATTCCTAATTGATGCTCGGATTTCGGTATTCCATATGTGGTATTACATATTCCAATAAAAGGCACTTAATGTGCATTTTCTAATTCAATTAGATTTGCACATTAAGTACCTTACTATTATAATAACTTTAATATGGAATAAGTCGAGTTTATTCCAATATACGAGCTTATGCTCATATGTCGGGTTAAAATCTGGTGTTTGGCAATGTCGCAAAACGCCAATATGCTAATTCCTAAAAATTTTTTTATGAAAAAATTCTTTATTCGCAAAAGGTATAGTATTTGCTCATGTACGAACATATGCGAGAAATTCCCAATAAATATTGTTTGATGTAATACTGTGATTAATATTATTCTTATATACGAAAAAAGGAGATTTGACAGAATGTCAAATCTCCTCAAAAAGTGACGGTTTACATGGCAAACAATTGTGAGCAATTTTTAGCCATTTTGGCTGAGAACTAGGGTCTGTGAGGTACATAGATAGAATCAGTACCTCGCATACTCTAGTTCTCTATATGGCGCCGAGAAATTTTCGTGAAATGCGACGACATTTCACCAAAATTTTCTCGACGCCATAGGATGAATTGGAGGGTGTGAGATACTATTACATATAATAGTACTAACACCCTCCAAAACCTCGAAAATCTCAAAATTTCCTGCAATTATCATCAACTTTGCATAGCACAATCGGCCAAAAATTCATTCAATTGTCCTTCTTCTCAATATTTCTTAACTCTTTCGATTTCTTTCAAAATATCTTTCAATAATCTTTCAATGATAAATATTATTCAAAAACGATTAGTATGAAACTTTTTTGCATTTTAAAAATATTTTATATTTCTGTTTTTATTTCAATTTTTATATTTTTATTTTCCTTTTTTTAGATGAAACTTATTTGTTTACCAATATTCCTTATTTTATAAAATTTTTCAATTGAATACTACAATAATTTTATCTCTCCTTTATTAAATTTTCGATTTTTATGTTAATTCTAATTCTTTGCACTATTTCTTGTCTAAATCTTCTAAAATTTTTATTTTAATTTAATTTGACACATAATCATCCTTTTAATTTTCGATTCAAATCCTTATCCTCTTCATTATTTTTCAATAATTTTTTTATCGTAATTTGTAAAATTCGTTCTTTTATAGCTGTTTAAATAATCCAAAACCATGATATTTATTATTGTTAATTATTCCTAATCATGTTTTTTCCATTAATTTTAATTTTTTATTTTCTGAACCATTTAAATTAATTTTGTTAAGAATATTTTTCAATATAGACTTCTGAAATAATTAAATTATTCTCAAATTCTCACAAATTATTTCATTTCAAATTTGTTTAAAATGAATTTGTACACCTTAGTTGATTCAGCTTGGCTTGAAACAGCTCTAGCACAGATTCAAAGGCGCACACCGTTAGCCATTGTTCTCACAAATGTTCCATTAGTCAACAACACTATTCGTTCATCAATTAACAAGATAACATTTTACAAAGCTCTCTTATGTAATAGACTAATTACTATTGAAGAGTACTTACATCATACATACAAACTTCAAGAGTTTACTACTTTCTACATTAAATATAATAATCGACTCTACGAGTGTTCATCCATTTTGAAACACAGAGATGACACTCTCCTTACCGATTATTTGATATTACAAAGTTCAAACGACTCTCGTATACAGGAAGAACCCTCATCAGCCAGCACTCCTCTACAACGCCAGCTTTCATCAGCCAGCACTACCAACTCTGTTCCACAGCAACAGCTCTCAACAGCCAACGCTCCTCTACAAAGCCCACTTTCTGCCAACACCCCGCCACAACGCCAGCTCTCTGCCAACGCTCCTCTTCAACGCCAGCTTTCATTAGCCAGCAGTACCAACACTCCCCCACAGCCACAACTCTCTGCCAGCACTCCCCCACAACGCCAGCTCTCTGCCAACTCTCTTCCACAGCAACAACTCTCTGCCAACACCCAGACACAACGCCAGCTCTCTGCCAACACCCAGACACAACGCCAGCTCTCTGCCAACACTCCCCCACAACGCCAGCTCTCTGCCAACACTCCCCCACAGCAACAGCTCTCTGCCAATACTCAGCCTCAGCCTCACCCATCTGTGTCTATTCCCCTTAAGCGCGGGAGACCCAAAGTTAATGTACCAAAAGATCTTAAGGTAACTATTAGAAGCCTAATTGAGCAGCATGGCCATCTTGGAATAATCTCCGCCTATAACCAAATAAATAAAGATATCGAATATGCCAAATCTCATTTTGAGGCATTTTTGGACATGAAGACGGGTATTGTTCCACAGCCAACGCCTACCCAAGCATGGTTCTCCGCTATTGAACGTTTTAAGCCCCTGAATCAAATTTCTTCTACAATTCCTTCCGGACTTATGATTGAAGAGTCTCCATTATCATTTCCATCTGAGCTGAGGAACATTAAATATCTTACAAACCCTCTTCCACATCCCCCCTCAAGACATATGGTAGAAAGAGCTTTTAGAGAGCTAGGCTTGGCACGTCCAAGGGGATCCTATCGGCCAAAAGGAAAGACAAGATACTTAGCTGCCTTTCCTAACCAAATATGGCACGTTGATATCCACTTTCTTGGCAAAAAGAGAAGTCAGATTCTTTATGCTGTGATTGATGACTGCACAAGGCTCATCATAGAATGGCAGCATCTTTCGTCAAAACATGCTAGCCAAACAGTGAAAGTAATTAAGAGAGCAATAGCCCGTTATGGACCACCACATACAATTTGGTCCGATAATGGCGGCGAGAATAAAGGCGAGTTCCTAAAGGCTATGAGGGTTCGGGGAATCAATAATGTATATATTGTCCCCCATTGCCCATACCAAAATGGGAAAATCGAGCGCTTGTGGCCTAACATAGAGAGCAGAGAGTTGTCATGGGCAAAGATTCAACAATGGGTTGAGTACTATAATGCTAAACCTCATCTAGCATTACCAACTCATTATGTGAATGGAAAACAAATTCACTATAGCCCATCTGAAATGTGGAAGAAACTTCCAATTTGGAAGAGGGGAATGCCGGCAAAATGGATTGTGGATGGAGTCTCTCAAGATTTTCTTCCAGGTTCACTTATGGCCAATGAGATGCCAGAGCTCCAAGGAATCGAAGAAGATGAATGGGAAAAAGAAGGCGAGGAAGTTGAAGAAGAAGAAAATAAGGCGAATCCGGTTGAAATAGAAGAAGATAGTAATGAAGAAGAAGAATACGAAGTAAATTATGAAGAAGAATATCAAGAAGATTATGAAGACCCTTATGAAGAAGATTATGATGATTCATTTTAATATTACGAATAAAATGACACTTTTTCTATTTTTGACACGTAAAGTTGTCACTTTTCTATCAAACCGTTTTTATCGTTTTCTTATATAACATCTTTTCTCGTGAATTGAAGACAAAAAATCATTTGAAAAAATTGAATGTGTTTTCATGATCGAAGACCAAAATTCAAAAGAGAATGTTTACTAAAAAATGCAGTGCTTCATGCAATCGCCCGAATACCAGGAGCTTCTTTATTACAAAAATACAGGAGTCGTCACTTAGGATCAACTTAATTTAGCTTTGCGTAGAATGAATGGCGAATCGTTTGATACGATTCGCAGAGCCTATGTAATTTCCAAGTCTACAGTAGCACGGGCTATAATGGGAACAGCTACATGTCGTCCTTGGCAAAAAGGTCAGAAAGGAGGTGGATTAACGCTTTTGTCCCCTCCGGACGAAACGCATTTTAAGCATCTCGTCAAAGATATGACGGACGAATTGAATTGCATTAGCACGCCATTGTCATTGCCATCTGAGTTGATTTACAAAACAAACGTATGAAATTTGCCGCAAAACTCCTTATTGCATTTCATCGAAATTTTGAAGTTTGGTGCGACTGTTAATGTGGGGGCGGTGCCATATGAGGTAAAATTTATCATACACAGATTGGACCTTTAATTTTCCCGAAAACATAGAATTTATATTGGGGGCCAAATATAACATATATCTATACTAATTAAGCCATATTTACTCATATAGTATTGAGGTATAATATGTTTTATATAAGATATGAATTTCAAAAATTTTGTTTTATTTCATTTTGAATACCATGAGGTATCTATATATATACTCTATATTGTGTTTGTAAATTCATTTTGGTCACATATCCATTATTTAATCTGCATCTTATTTGAGATTTCAAATTTTTATCGCTCTTGTACTTCCTTGATTCAGTCCATAAGCATAGTTAGTATCTAGTAATTGGGTACCAAGGGTCTACGCCCCTCGGAACCAAAATTACTAGAATTTGCAAAAACCGTTTGACACGTAAAATGCATTTGACATTTACAAAAAATAAAAAAATAATTTTTAAAAAAATAAACTTAAAAATTAACGTTAAAATTTTTGACACTTTACAAAATAAAAAAAATAATTTTTTTAAAATAAACTTAAAAATTAACGTTAAAATTTTTTTATTTATTTTTTTTATCATAGATTTTAACACCCAGAGTAAAAAAATATTTTTAAAAAAATAAATTAACTCAAAAAATTTTTAATTTCTGTATAAGGTCGCCAAAAAAGTGCGGAAATTAAAAACCGCAGTTTGAGTACTTTCTGAGAGTCTGTTTGTCAGAAAGTATACATTTGTAAACTTTCTGACACTAAATTTTTTTAGTCCTTTCAAAGTTTTTGACAATGTCAAAAAGTATACATCGGGGTGTTGTGCATGAAAAATAGCGTGACTTCACTTTTGACAAAAAGTGATACTATTTCTGATGGTTTTGTCATTTATTTGTCAGATTTATAAATGGATAATAATGCTGTAAATCAGATATTAATTAAAAATATTTAAGATTTATGTTCGAATTGAAAAGCAAAATGATATTTTTTTTAATTGAAAAACGTTAATATCTGATATTTTGAAGTTTTTAATATTTGTTAGTATCTTAAATTATTGAATGCATACGTTTTTTATGTTCTCAATTTTAAAAAAATTGTGAAGAATTTAGTTTTTTGGAGATGGATGTTTAATATTTGTGAGTGAGAATGCAAGCAGGAGTTTGGTACTTTAAGGCTAGGTTGAGATAGATTTCCCATTATATTATCTGTGAATATATTGTTTGAAAATTCAAGATATAAAAATATATTATCAAAAAATTTTATATTTTTAAATACAATAGGGTGGAAATATAGTACGATGAGATAGCAATGATATATTTTATAATGGGAGGTAATCTGAAGATAAGTAGCAAATTTTATGCGATTTTGATTGGGAGTTGGAGGGTGTGAGTACTATAGCATGTAATAGTATCTCACACCCTCCAATTCTTCCTATGGCGCCGAAAAATTTTTGGTGAAATGCGACGACATTTCACCAAAAAATTTTCGGCGCCATATAGAGAACTATAGTCTGCGAGGTACTGATTCTATCTATGTACCTCGCAGACCATAGTTCTCAGCCAAAATGTCAAAAATTTCGGAAATTCGAAATAATTTTTTTGAGAAAAAATTAACCGTTTAACATAATATTTATAATATTGCTTATTCAATTAGACGGATTAAAAATTATATGTTTTCTTTTTATTTTTTCAATTAAATTATTAGCTGACTCGAATTTGTATAAGTTTTTTAAAATAGATATCAAAATTAAATATAAAAAAGAAAACAATTAAGAATATTAAAGTAAATTCTTTATTAAGAAACAATAAAATGAAAATATAAAACTTTGTATGATTTGAGTGGATATTGAGAGTAATTTGTGAGTGTGCTTCAGCTGCATATGTAAGATTGTTCGGATTTAATTAAAAATTGTAAATTTTTTGTCTTTATATCAAACTATTCGACAAAACTTTGTATGATTTGAGTGGATATTGAGAGTAATTTGTGAGTGTGCTTCAGCTGCATATGTAAGATTGTTCGGATTTAATTAAAAATTGTAAATTTTTTGTCTTTATATCAAACTATTCGACAAAACTTTGTATGATTTGAGTGGATATTGAGAGTAATTTGTGAGTGTGCTTCGGCTGCATCCGCTAATTCCTTCTTCATTCTTAACATTCTTTGTTTTATTTAGAACTATATTATCTTATTTCTAAAAATAATACTGAATTTAAAAAATCCAAATGTAATAAATGTAAGTGTTTATTCCTTAACTTCCTTTTTGTGATTTTTTGAATTTTCTTGTTTTTGAAATTATTTGTTAATCTCTAAGATTTTTTTCGAAGCCTGGTTCAGCGCAGAGATCTTTTGTCCATTTGGGGCCTCTTTCCCAGGCCTCAAATGGAGTCAATTTCTCCCCAAAGAGTTTGAATAATGCGGAGTGTTTCCATACCCTATTATACTGGGAAACAACATTGGGGATGAACTCAAAGACGTTCACTCCAGGGTTTGTCTTGAAAAGAGTCTCCCAACTCCTTTCAATTTTTCCATTTTCCTCTGGAGAGTACGGATGAGTTTTGAAATGTTTTATATTGAATTCTTGGCAAACCGCTTCAAAATCTTTTCCAATGAATTCTGTTCCATTATCTGTGAGAATTCCATGTGGAACTAATTTGACTAAATCAATTGCGTGACGAAATACTCTGGCAGTATTTTTCATTTCTTTTGTATCGAAAACATCCCAGCAAATAATGTATCTGCTTCTGTCATCAAGAAATGAAATTAAATATTGAAGGTTACCGTTATCGTCCTTCAGAAATTTCAAATCAGTATGCCACAATTGATTAACATATTGAGCAACGTATTCATGTGGATGTTCGTCGATTTTCTGATGCCTGTGAAATGTAAACAAATGTTGTTGATTGAAAATTTTGAAAGCATCGTTGAATGTAAATCTTTCGACTTTTTCGAAATATGATTCTTTGATCCTTTTGTATCCAATGTCATATTGTGCTTTAATTTCCAAAATTTTGTATACATCTTCCTCAAAAATTTTTTTCTTTGGTCTTCCTCTTTCTTTTATTGGATAGCCGAGTAGTACGAAAATTTTTTTCAAACGTTCTTTTCCTATTGAAAGTGTTTTTGCCGTATCTTCGAGAGTTACATTTGGATTATTAATGTATTCTTGATATTTTTCTTCAATTACGTTGAGAACCTGATCGGCGGGAACGGTTGGGAGTTGAAAAGTTTTAAGATCTTCTGGGTTTTCGAGACGAACCAAGATGTCTTCCATTTTTTAATTTGTAAATTTTTCAATTTTTCAAAAGATAATTTAAAAATACTAGTTATTTGATAAAATTTGTTTATTTTAAATAAAACAATTTTTTGAAAAAATTATATTAATGATTTGAAGGCAAAAGCCAAAAACTTAATAGATAAAACGCTCTTTCTATATAGATCAACTTCTATTATTAAATTTATAAAAATGGAGAGATTTTGCAAATTATTTTCTAATATATTATATTTATAATCATTTTATTTATCCCATTAATAATTGTGAACCCAGAACATCTTCCCTTCAAAGTGCCAAGCATCAACACACATTCTCACTCACAAATTTTTAAAACTCATTGCCAAAAATTTAAAAAACTCACAATTTTTTTAAATTGATAACCCTCAAAACGTTTCCAATCAATAATTTGAGAGTCTATATGATAATGTAAAAGTTAAAACATTCAAGTATTTAAGTATTTCTTTAAAATATTAAGTTTTTTATTTTTCCAATAAAATTCTAATATCAAATATTTTTATTTAACGATTAATTTTATTTATATTTTTATAGTTTTTTTGTAAGAAAAAATATTGTTAGGGTTTTATGGATTTTCAATTAATATACAAGATAATTCATGAATGTATATATTTCCAAGTTTTTAAGGATGCAACACTTTACATTTGTAAACTGTCAAAAATGAAGTCACGCTATTTTTCATGCATTACACGGGGCTCTCAATTTTCCTCTCAAACGGCGGTTTTTTAAAAACGCTCATTTTTTCATCGACCTTATACTAAATTTTTCATAAATGATAAAATTAATTTTAGGGTATATCTAACCCGATATCTAACCTCATTTCTAACCTAGTCACTCCGTGACTCTGAGCCCATAGGGCTCTCGCCGCTTAGTGGCTCAGACCCTTTGGGTCTCATGAATTTTCTTATAAAGTTGCGATAGTTGAATTCAGTAACTGAGCCTCAAGGAAGAAAACATCCTTTCCGTCTTCGGGTAACACAACGGGGCATTTATGATCATGTGTAGAATACATATCAATCCAAAACTCTCTATTATTTCCTGATAACTTATAATATTTAATATTTGTTAATGGCGTCGATCTAGTATGACCGATAAATTCATTTTCAACCCCTTTAGCGATATTTGAATATAAGATGACTTGTTTTCTGTCCCATGCATTATATGTTATTATTGGTAATAATACTGTTCGTTCTTCTCCTGGTTTATAATTAAATACATTCATGAAGTCTTCATTATACTGAGAAATTTTAAAACCTATCCTAAAATCACTTTGTCTCTTTTCTGCTATTTCATTAAACGGTGAGTATATAACAAATGTGCATGTATGTGAATCATCTATTTGTTCAATAAATTCATAATGAAAGTCTATAATTTGTGGTTGAATTCCTTCTTCTTTTAATTTATCAAGATACACATTTAATCCTAAAGCGTTTTTGTTAAATTTCTTTTCGAAAATTTCGTTAAAATCACTCATGCATTCATATAATGTTGTGTCGTCTTTGAAATATTTATATATGTGAATAGTTTGCTTAAATTCTTGAGTTTCGTTTATAACAACAACTTCGAGCTCAAATTCAACCTTTCTAAATCCTCGTGTTATATACATACTTGATAAACCAATATATTTTTCGTTTATATTAACAGACCAGTCAATAGGTAATTTAAATGTGATTCTATTTCATTTATTTTAACATTTTCGTCTTCAGAACTAAAAGCAACTGTTAAAGGTACTTGTCTATACATTTATTACAAACAAAAATATATCATTTATTCTTTCTTCTCAATGGATTCAGCCTTTTCCTTCTCCGCCTTTTCTTTAGCCTCACGTTCTCTTTTTGCTTTCATTCGCGGGTTCTTCTCTCTTCCTGCAGCTAATGCGGCTAACTGCTTTTCACTTAATTTCCTTTTTGGTTTTTCTGGTTTTTCTTCTGTTTTTGATGTCTTTAGTTCTGTTAATATCTGCTCACGAATTTCTTTTTTGAACAAAAGAAACAAATTCCTCAACTAAGAAGAAGAGTTAGAATATTAAACTAAATAAATATTTTTATCTAACATAAAACATGCAAAACGAACAGCTTAACGAATTTACACCAGCTGAACATATCCATCAAATTCGTTCATATTTTGATGTAATCGATAATGCAATTAATATTGGTGATAATAATAGAAGATATATCGATGCTAAAATTCCATCACAACCAGGAAGCGCAAAGGATCATAACTGGGTCACATTCAATTTATCTCCGCCAGGTGAAAATATGCTAGACCTTTATAACACATTCCTTACAACTACCTATAAAAGTAAATATATCATTGATAATGCTATTACTGGCTCATCAATTCCAAATACTAATTCTCCATGTTTCTTTGGCGTTTTTGATGAATCAATTTACACCATTAGCGCTTATCAGTTATTAGCAAATGGAAGAGTTATTTATAGTCAGGATAACGCAAGAGAAGAAGCATATATCATTTCTAATTCACAGACTACAGAACAAATAAAGAAAGTTGATTTTTTCTCAAAAACGAGACATAAAGATGTATGAAAACGTTCTGGAACAGTTCGAACAGGTCAAATTATCTCAGGACCTTTAGCTGCAGGCGCTGAAATTAATTTTGACATTAAAATAAAGATTCCATGTCGTAAATTCCTTATTCTAGAAGTTATTAGATTTATTCCTGCTTTTGCAGGCAACATTCAGTTAAAGGTTAAATTTAGTAGCGATGCATTCCAGGTAACAGCACTGCCGGTAGAAGATATTTTAGCTCATAATCCTTCTTTAATCAGTCAGGTAAAAGATAATTATGACCCACCAACTAATAAATTTGTTCCATGGAATGAACCATTCAATATGATAACAGCAGTTTCTAAATCAAATGGTGAAATTACTGTTTCAACAGTTGAACAAAGATTAACGAAGAAATCAGCTGAATTCATTGATTGCTTCATTCATCCGAAAGCATTTTCACTCGATCCAAATATTTACAATGAATTAGTCGATCATTATACATCACAAGCTTTATGTTTTCCAATTAAAGTAATGGACTGGATTCCTATGGACGGTTCGTTCAGTAAAGGTTCACCATCAGCAATGTTCACAGCAGCTTATACACCAATTAACGTTAAAAGCATTTGGGCTTTATTTAGGAAGAATGATAATTATATCGTGAATTTCGAAAATCCTCAATTTGAAACCCTTCAATTATCAATGGGCGCTTATGGAAGTATGCCAGCTGAACCCGAAAGCTCTTATGGTCCTGTGTTCTATGAAATGGTTGCTAATGCATGCAATACAAATAACGATATGATAGGATTTAATGAAGATGTGATGAGGTCGTTAATTGATGATGGAAGCGTTAAACATTTATATGAATCATACGATAACACTCATTTCCTCTGTGGATTCCCGACTGAAACTGATTTCACATTTCAACAGGGTCAAACATCAACGGCACCAATTACTTATAAATTAGCTGTTAAAGCTGATGATACAAATATAAGCGAAAAATACACTGTCAAACCTTTATTAGGATTTCTTAGAAATGCTTGTTTCGCTATTCAAGTTAGACCAGCCGGCATCCCTGCTGTTAGAATTGATGATTATAATTTAGCTGCTGATGGAGGTGAAGAGTAAAAAAATAAATGTAGTTAATTTTTAATTTTCTGATTTTTTTATTTTTATAAAACGATGGAAAATAACTGGGAAACATTAGTAGCTGATGAAGATTATGAAATAAACACTGAATATCCGTATCAAATAAGAAGGAAGAAAAACGGAAAGACTGTCAGTGAGTATGAAGAAAAGAATGGATATATAAGATTAACCCTTAACGGTAAAAAATATCTTAAACATAGATTAATAGCTATTCAGTGGATTGATAATCCTGATAGTTTTGGGGAAGTTGACCATTACGATAAAGTTAGAAATAATAATAGATTGATAATCTACATTGGTGTTCAAGTTCTACAAATAATAGAAATAGAAGTAAAGCAAATGGAGTAGAATATAATTTCGTTGATGAAATCAGTGAAAATTCAATTACTGTTTCACATTACGGAAATCATGAATTTGAGGATTTATTTTACGACATCGATGCAGATTTGTTTTATTATTATAACGGTCGTCAGTATAAAGAACTATACATTAATGAAAACATAAATGGTTCATTATATGTTAACGTTTATGATGTAAATAACAAAAGAACGTGCATTACATATAGTAAATTCAAACGCTTACATAATTTAATATGAAAAGTTTATTTTTGTCTTGAACGATAAAAATAAATCTAGTTAATTTTTTATTTTTCATATTTTTTTATTTTTATATAAAGATGAGCTGGCAAGCACTCGAACATGATAGCGAATATGAAATTTTCACTGAATTTCCTTATACTATAAGAAGAATATCTAATAAAAGAGTTTGTGAATTTGACGGGATGGTTATATTTGTGTTAATCTTAACAAACATAAACTATTTAAACATAGAATAGTTGCTGAAACTTTCATTCCTAATCCTGATGGGCTTCGTGAAGTCGATCATATAAATAGAGATAGAGGAGATTATCACATTTCAAATTTACGATGGACTTCGAGAAAAGAAAACATGAGAAATATATCTGGTTCTAATGGTTATTGGTTTGATATTATTGATTCACTCCCTGAAGACGCGGTTGAAATCATTCAATATTCAAAAAAAAATTTTTACCCTCTGGAAAAATTAGGTTTTCCGAGTGAAGATTCATTTTATTATTTCATGGGAACTCAATATAGAAAATGCAATGTTTTGAGACAGGGCAATAATGAATTTATTAACATTACTGATGTAGAAGGAAGAAGAACAAAATTATCTATTGCAAAATTTAAGAAAGATAATGGTTATCTCGTAAACGAAAAAGGGGATTTGACGGAGTCAAATCCCCGCTCACAAAAAGTGGACTTTACATGTCAAATTTTATATGCATGTAATGTCCACTTTTATGAGTTTTAGGAAGGAATTGGAAGCCATGAGTTACTGACATTGCATCAGTATCTCATAGCCTCCAATTCCTTCTAGAAAGTGTCCAAACTTTGGGTTACTTGCAAACTATTAACCCAAAGTTTGGACACTTTCAAGTGGAGATGGAAGGCTTTGGGGTATATATTAATACAATATACCTCAAAGCCTTCCATCTCCACTACAAATGGGAGAAACTTTGTCAGAATAGTTTAACATTCGGACAAAGTTTCTCCCATCTTTCAATGTAATTGCTACCTGTGAGGTACTGACTTGAAGTCAGTGCTTCACAGGTAGCAATATCCAAAAATTTAAAAACATTTTATCAGTTCGTTAGAGAACTAGAGCCTCCTAGGTACTGAACCAGAATCAGTGCCTAGGGGACACTAGTGATCTATATAAATCTGAGAAACTTTGAGGAAATTGTTCGACATTTCCTCAAAGTTTCTCAGCAATTTAGCGAGGAATGTTCGTTATTATGTAGATATTTATAATATATACATGATAACAAACATTCCCCGCTAAAAGATGTAAAATCTTATAAGAAATAATTGCAAAAGAATAACAAATTGCAACAAATTTTATATGAAACTGAACCTTATGAGGTAGTGATTCAAGATCACCGCCTCATAAGATTCAGTTTCAATCTCAAGTATCTCAAAAGTAAGGCTCTATTTTTTGCCATGTAAAGTGTCGCTTTTCTGTCAAACCGTTTTTATCGTTTTCGTTTACAACAGTTATATATAAATGATAAAAATAATGATATCATATATTTTTGTCATTAATGACTTCCAAACTTTAATTTCCTGATGAAAGTATTTTTGGTATTTATTGTGAAGTTAAACTTGTTTTCAAAACACGGTACGGTTGATTTGCATAAATCAAATGCTATCTCTTCTCTATCATGCAATGCTTCATATAATTTCATTATTGAAAATTCAGAGTCTTTATCATAAGTTCCAGTTGGTAAATGAATGTTTTTGTTTTCATCGTAATAACATTGTACTGCATTAGGAAACATTTCATTCGCAGTAATAGAAATAACATCTTGTTTGACGCCTTTCATTCTGGCATGAAAAGCAACTTCATTTAAATCATTTGTTAATAAATCTACATAAGTCTTCTTTCCACAAAATATCGACTTATAAGCTAAACTTTGATGATTCTTAGTGATTTCGGCAAAATCTGAATGAAACTGACCCAGATTCTTTTCAATAAGAACTTTTCCATAGCGTTTCTCAAATTCTGCTGCAAGCTTTGGTATGTCTTCATTGAAGATATGCATGCTATCACAGTCCTGGTAAAATGCTTTTAATCCTAAGTCTTCAATCGTGCAAAATACTTCATTCATGATACGTTTCGACATAGATAAGATATTAACACCTAAGGGG
Organism: Trichomonas vaginalis G3; assembly: GCF_026262505.1. Lineage (NCBI taxonomy): Eukaryota > Parabasalia > Trichomonadida > Trichomonadidae > Trichomonas > Trichomonas vaginalis. Next base: position 15,716,451 of record NC_067206.1, on the reverse strand, counting down.
CAAAAGTTAAAGTGTCTGCAAATGCTTTTAGTGAGTTTGAAAATAGTTTTATCCGAACCATCTAAACATTCAAATTTAATAATATGGTTATAATTTCTGATGGCATATCTTACAGCATCTTTATCATCAATGATTTTAATTTTCGACTCTATCGGGGACAAAATAGTTTTTCCATAAATACTGTTCAAAATTAATTTAATATTTTCTTGTAGCGGGTTTTCTTCCTTCTTATACTTTAATCTCAATTCAAATAGTTTCTTAACTTCATTTCGGGGCGGTGCCATGTGAGGTGAAATTTATCATATACCGATTGGACCTTTTGCTTTCCCGAAAACATAGAATTTATATTGGGGGCCGAATATATGTGCATATATCTATACTAATCAAGCCATATTTACTCATATAGTATTGAGGTATAATATGTTTTATATAAGATATGAATTTCAAAGATTTTGTTTTATTTCATTTTGAATACAATGAGGTATCTATATATATACTCTATATTGTGTTTGTAAACTCATTTTGGTCACATATCCATTTTTTAATCTGCATCTTATTTGAGATTTCAAATTTTTATCGACAATCATATATGATCACATCGGCATTTGGAGATACTGATCTTGTATCTCCAAATATCGATGTGATTATTGTATTTAATTGTATATTGACCAAGAGATTCCGATGCAGAATATTCAAAGTAGATAGTTTTTCCATTCTGTACACATAGGTGCAGGGTCTATCACTGGCACCCTGCACCTATATGTGCAGAATGGGAAAAGCTTGCACTTTTACCTTTCGATGCGAATGTGTCAAACACTTTTCCCATTCTGCACATATATATGCAGGGTCTATCACTGGCACCCTGCACCAATATGTGCAGAATGGGAAAAGCGCGCACTTTTGTTCTTCGATGCGAATGTGTCGGACATAATTCCTGATTTGCACATATATTTGCAGGGTCTATCACTAGGACCCTGCACCTATATGAGCAAATCAGGAATTGCTTGCACTTTTTGCTCGCGATGTAAATGTGTCAGACACAATTCCTGATTTGCTCATATATTTGCAGGGTCTATCACTAGGACCCTGCACCTATATGAGCAAATCAGGAATTGCTTGCACTTTTTGCTCGCGATGTAAATGTGTCAGACACAATTCCTGATTTGCTCATATATTTGCAGGGTCTATCACTAGGACCCTGCACCTATATGAGCAAATCAGGAATTGCTTGCACTTTTTGCTCGCGATGTAAATGTGTCAGACACAATTCCTGATTTGCTCATATATTTGCAGGGTCTATCACTAGGACCCTGCACCTATATGAGCAAATCAGGAATTGCTTGCACTTTTTCACTTGAATGTGATTCATTGAATTTCAATTCGAGAAAGGAGTTTACAAATGCAGGGTAAAGGGACAATACCCTGCATTTATTAACTCCTTTCTTGTAAAACCTTCCTTCAAAAAAATATAAAGATCACATTCTTCTTAAAACTCTCAAAATCTCATTATTTCAATCTTATAATCATAAATAAACATACTCTTTCTATCTAATATTTCTCTATTCCTTAATTTTCTTATGAAATTTGCTATTTTTTATTTAATTTTTAAAATTTTCAATTTTTTTGGATAATTTTATTCAATTTATGATAATTTATTCTATTCTCATTATATAATAATATTGTTCATTTTTATTTTTTTTAATTTTCAATGCATACGATAATTTTTAATTCAATTTTTAAACGAATGTTTTGATGGGATGAGCTTACTGAGCATAGGCTCATCCCATCAAAACATTCCCTTAAAAACTCTGGCCTTCATCGAGGCCAGAGTTTACAATTCATCAGCTCAGAGCCAAGTTCCTCGACGGTCGTCCTCATTAGGCACGATCCGAGAGAACTTGGCTCTTCATTAAAATCACAAGCTCTGGCCATTGCTAAGGCCAGAGCTTCGCAAACCATCCTCGGGCCGGTTTCCTCAAAGACGCCCTGATTCGGGCGGCCGGAGAGGAAACCAGCCCCGAGAGAGTTCCCATACGAAGCTCTGGCCCAAGCAAAGGCCAGAGCCTGCAAATACAATCCTCAGGGCGAGTTTTGCGATGATCGTCGATCATGTCGACGGTCTCGCAAGAACTCGGCCCTGAAAGACATACAAATACAGGCTCTGGCCCTAGAAAAGCCAGGGCTTCGCTTACTGTCCTCAGGGCCGGCTTTCTCAAATGCCGTCCTGATCTAGGGCGGCAGGAGAGGAATCCGGCCCTGGGAACATCCAAATACGAAGCTCTGGCCCAAGCAAAGGCCAGAGCCTGCAAAATACTCAATGTTCAACAATTACAAATCTCATGTCACCCAGAAAGCTATGAAGGAAGCCCTTTCTCTAGGTTAGGACTTCCTTCATAGCTTTCTGGTACTGAGTGGAGTGGTTTTGGCTTCCATTGCCGCTCACTCCAGTAAGATCACGAGATTGTACAAAAGCCACGGCAAGTGCATTCCAACACCATAAATACACTTGCCGTGGAATACGGTTGCGAGTGCCTGCTGCTTCAACCGAGATTTGCAGCAGACACTCGCAATGATAACTAAAATTCATCATAAAGCTGGGAAATGAGCCTTTTCTCAAGGTCAAAGCCCATTTCTCAGCTTTATGATATTGAAACGAATATTTTGAGAGGTTATTACTGTTTTTCCCGGAATCATCTTGAGATTCCGGGAAAGTCATAGCAAGTGTAATCTATTAGCATAGATACACTTGCTATGACACATATATGCCAGCATCTGTGCTTACCCCCAAATAAGTAGCAGATGCTCGGCATCACATCTTGAGATCCTTATTATCTGCGTATTTTTCATTTTAATATATAAAATGTGTGTGTCTAACACAAGTCTATATGCGCCATGTAAAAATATACACTAATACACACATATTGATCATAATTAATAATATCAAACTATAAAAACTGAGATATTACTATAAACTATATGTATTATTATTATATAGGTACCATATTATAAGGTCATATGAATATTATTGAAATTAGACACACTTTATATAATTTTATAATGTGAATAACTTGGGTCATAATTTTTTTACGTAATTCCTACACGAAATGATCGGCATTACCCTAGTCTATCTGCGTGCAAAATACCAAGGAACAAATCAAATACTCACCATATCTTTTTTAAAAAGGTCCAATCGGTGTATGGCGATTTTCACCTCACATGGCACAACCCCCTTCATTTCTTATTCTAAAATCTCTCTTTTCATCGTAGTAGTAACCCTGTAGTACTTCACAGCTGATACCCTGATATTTTATTAAATCTTGTAAAGTGATATGGTCCACGTACATTAAACAGCATGTGTTTGAACTTCTTGGAACAGTGGCTTTGTCATTGACTTTGTCCATGGTGCTTTGCATCTTTAATTCTGGGTTTAATTCTGGATCGACTGTTATAAGTGGAAAATGTCTTTTAATCTTGATATCAGTTATTTTTATTAAAACAAAAAATCCAGAAATGAATTTATCACCTTCTGGCTCGCCCTGGTCATCATCGAATAAATGCTTCATAAGATATTCAGAACTTAACATTTCTTTCTTCATAACCTTTGGAATTCCTTCTAAAGTATAAAGTCTCGCGATAGCGGATGGATATAGTGAGACAGCATCGAAGTCAGCAATGAGTTTCTTTTCGCTCTTTTGTTTCTTATTATCAGCTAACATACATCTTCCACCTTGAATACAGCGTGAAATAAATTCTCTTGGTTTATTTGAAGGTCATATAAATTTCCATTGGGAATAACTCTTTTCGAAAAGTTTTTAGCAATTGAACAAATGCTAACGTAATCATAAACGTTTAAATCAAATTTTTTTAATATAGCATTTCTGAACTTAACGAAACCTTCTCTTAAAATCCTTACGTCCTGTTTACAGTAAAATGAGCTATATTTTTCTAAATCGAAATGGTTTTCATCTATTCTGCAGTTTTCGATTAAATCTATGTTTTTCATGAACGTTTCAACATCTTTTACAAACTTACATGCTTCAGAAATGACACCGGTTCTGTTATCATTAACTAATAAAGAACTTGAATAATATTGATACGGAAATACTTCCTTGGGTCCAGTTTGTAAATGAAACATTTCAGGAAATAGTTTAAGCTTCTTATTTATAACAGTGTATGAATCTTTTATAATGATTGCTTCACCTTTATATATTCCCGTTATCTGCATTGTTCTAGAACCCTTAATAATTGGTGTACCACTGATTTCTGTTAAATGTCTTAAAATGAAATTGATATCATAACTGAGGTTATGAAAATATATTAAACTTTTATCAGAAATTCTTTCTAAAAATTCTGTTGCACAATTTTGACCCCAAATGCTTTCGCTAATCTTTCCATCTTCACTATCATAACAAATGTTAAACGCTTTATGAACTCCATCAGTGCTACATTCAAAGTCAGCGAAGAAAATGTGTTCAGGAATGAATTTTTGTTTTGATTTATCACTATCTTTACTTTCAGACTTTTTCTTTAACTGAACACAGTATTTAGGAGTATAATTTAAATCTTTAAACGGTGCGAGATTTTGTTTATATAAATCTGTTGCATAAGTGAAAAGTTCACCATAAGATAAAGGTTCAAAGTAATTGCACTCTCTTAATGTTTTCAAAATATCCCATAAAGGAGTTGTTCGTGAAGAATCAATTATAAATCTATTTTCTCTTCTCTTATATATTTTCATTTGACGCTCGATATTCCAGCCGCCTAATGATTTGAGAATTTCGTTATAATTTTTGATAAAATATGTTGTCAGGTAATCTTTCATTTAACATGTAATGGTCTTCAACAAGAAGTATGTCAATAGTTCGAACAGTTTCACATTCTTTTGGTATATATCTCTTTATTTCATTATGTCTAGAGTCATTGAAATAACCAATGGTAACATTAAATGCTATGCCTGTTGCGTTAGAAATTTCCTGAATCTTACTTTGTGGAAAATCTCTAACTCTAATGACTTCACGCATGTGGTCTACCGTCTGCTCATCAACTCCAGCCTGAATGCAAGCATAAACGAAGCAGTTATCTTCTGTCATCAACTTAGCAGTTTTTTTTAAGTTCATTGAAAATTTGATAGCGTTCAAGATTTATAGGTAATCTGCAAATATATTTCCAAAACTCACCGCTTCTCTTTTTATTCGTTCTCTTTTCATCAAGAATTTCATTCCAAAAATCATCTATATCCTGTTTATCACCTATTTCTTTAAGCCTGTTTAATAATCTTTGCTGACGTGCTGTTAATTTGCTTTCATCTCTTTTTCTCTCTTCTGTGGCTTACCTTTCTTAATATCACTCATCGTTAATCCTTCATATTCAGTTAAATCATACATTTTAATTTCTTCGAGGTTCTTAATATTTGTCATAAAGAAATCATAATGTTTTTCAATTATTCCAGCTGCGTTTGCTTCAATCTCTGTTATAAAGTTTCTTGCTTTAACTGATGAAGTAAAGCTCCGATGTTCTCGATATTCAATGTTGAATTAGTAAATTTACCATCGAGTTTATAACAAATCATCCATTTTTGCTGCGAATTCACTTTTATCTTCTGCAGAAGCCTAATAAACATTTTTCCGAAACGTTCATGTAGGTAATTTCTGTTATCTTCATTGAGTTCTTTAATGTTAAAATCTATGATTCTATTTCCTGCTTTAACATTTTTGCGTTTATTATTTTCATCCTTCTTTAACCATTTCTCACCATCAAGAGCTTTATCATCTATAGATTTAATTACTTCGTTTGCTTTGCGTAATTGTGCAATTGCTTTTGCATATTTTACAGCTATATTTTTCTTTTCTTCATCGCTTTTCTTCTTTCTCGTTTCACCTACATTAACATTAGTTATATCATGCATTTCCTGCCTAACTTCCTTCGGTACCGCCTTACGCGTCTTTCCTACATCAACATTAGTTATATCATACATTTCTTTTCTTACTTCCTTCGGTACTGCTGTCCTTGTCCTTCCTACATCAACATTCATCATATCATGAATTTCCTGCCTAACTTCCTTCGGTACGCTTGTTTATGATATAAATTAACCTGAACATCATTTAAAGGAAATGTTTTGTTATTAATGTAATCATTAATTTTCTCGTAAGTGATTTCACCTCTGTAATCATTGAGGTATTTAGCTAATGATGATTTGTTAGTCGCATATCTTTTGCTAACTTCAATGTCAGCATTCTTCAATAACTTCTTAATTTCTTCATGGTCTAATCTAGATAGCTTTTTATACATCTTTTATGGAAAATAAAAAAATATTTTCCGTAAAAAAAAATTTATTTTTTAAAGTTATTTTTTAAAATAATTTATATTTTTAATTTTAATAAAATAATGTCTGAGTACAAGTTCTATTCATACAATGCTCTCGCTACTGCTGTCAAAAATGAAGTTCATAACGCGAAAACGTGAACGTTATATTCAATAAAAAGTCTGTGAAAGAATTATATACATGTTTGTTAAACCATACGCTATCATTATTGACAGAAAACGTTACACACCACATGAAATAGCAGTATTACTTAAACAGAAAGGAATATATGTAAATATTAAAGATTCTCATTATACGATTATGAAGAACTCAACGTTGAATTTTTCAGCATTGTTTTAGATTTAACGCAGCAGAAAGAATTCAAGAAAGGAGAAAATGTCGTTAAATATTATCCTTCATCTCTGAAGATGATAACGAATAAAGATACACTCCATAAAATCCTACCAGTAATTGAGGAAGCAACGATTGAATTTGATGAAGAAGGTATGGAAAGCCGCAACGCGGAGCCCATAGTTGAGGAAAGTGACCCTGAGGAAAGTGATTCTGAGGATTTATAAGAAAATTTATTTTTGAAGAACTGAAAGTGTCACCACATCACCATGTGTCACCAGGTTAATTAACTTCTTTTAAAAAGTGTGACAACATGACATTTAGACAACAGCATGGGTTGAATGCAAAAATAAATTCCAATCATACTTTATACTGCATCATTTACAGGTATTTCATCGTCAGTAAATGAATCATCATTATCGTTTGGTTCAACCTGTTTATATAATCCTTTCATTTCTTCTTTCAAAACATAACACCACGTCTGTTTACCATTTATTCTTCTCTGTTTCCTTTCACATTTATCCTTAATGCTCATTTGAAAGTTTTTGTCTTTCATGTCTGATGGTTTGCAGAATAGAGCATTTTTACACGTCATACCTGCACACAATTCATCATAATGTGTATTTATCCATTCATCTAAAGGATTTGTTGATAATTCTATTAAATCTTGTTTGGCTTCAGTCATCGGTATGATTCGTACATTAAATGATGAAAGGTCGTAATTGATAAAATATGTTAAAAGGTTATCATAAAATTCCTTTGTGCATGAATTCATTAAATTCTTGAAGTAATCAAATTGACTCTTGAACTTACCATTAACCCTTAAAACTACATATCTTCTGTCTCCAACTTCAATTTTGACAGGGTAGACGTTGTTAGTTACGAAAATGAAATTGGCAACATTCTGAGCAGTTCTTCTGGGTTGATTCTTTTCATTAATTCTAATCTCATTATCCGTAATAATTGATTTCAAAGCGTTGAAGTTTGCAAGTCTGTCTTCACCTACATTCTTGAGTTCATTAAGTACAAGAAACATTTTATTTTCAACAACTGAATTGAAATTACCCGTTAGCTCACTTATTTCAGTAATGTTTTTACATGAATAACCTGCGAGAAGTTCAGAAATAATGTCTGTAAATCTGTTTTTACCTGTTCCCTGAAGTCCTTTCAAAATAATTGCAGTCTCATTCTTGATTCCAGGATGTTGAATCATTGATGCAATCCATCCGAGTAGGTATTTATACACTTCATCGTTATAATCACAAATGGCTTCTTTAATGAAATTCATGAACATCTCAATTTTTGAGTAATCTACTTTTTCGAGAACGTTGTATTTATAACCCTGAAACGTTGAGAAAACATCTGTGGAATCAGATTTAAAGCAAACACCCTTAACGGTTAATGAGGATAATTGATTTAGTAGTACATCCCATGCTGTTATGGTTTTACCTTCTTCTTTAAATAATTTAATCATTTTGAGTGACTCTTTCATGGCTGATTGAAGAACGAATGATATTTGATTCATTTTATCATGAATATTATAGTCCTTTTGAATGAAGTATTTATTTCCACAATCTACAAAACGGATTACACGTGATAAATCCTCAATTACATCAGAACTGTTTTTATACTGATGATTTTCAGCCTTGCGTCTAATATCTGTTATCAAGAATGAATCATCAAGTTTTCTATCAAATGTTATTTTGGGAACAGGACAAATTTGCCACACGGCACTTTTTAAAAAAATTAATGGAGCGGAGCGATACTCTGCTGCAGGAGCCCCAAGGCTCCCAATCATTACGAAAGGGAGCCTCAGGGCTCCTGAGAATCCATCAGCAGAGGCCTTTTCATTTGGCCTCTGCTGATCAAAGATTCGGCGAAGCCATTCTTCGTCTCAGGAGCCCCAAGGCTCCCAATCATTACGAAAGGGAGCCTCAGGGCTCCTGAGAAACCTCTTTGAGAAGGTTTTCTTTAAGAAAACCTTCTCAAAGATGATTGTCAGCATTCACTCAAAATCTACCAAGAGTTTCAAAGTTTCAAATCTATCTGAAATGAAGCTTTGAATCTCTTGTATATCTAATTGTAGAGGTACCTTTTCAAAATGTCTTCTATTGATTAAATTTAATCAGTAAAAGTCATTTTGAAAAGGTACATCTCTATAATTGCTATTGAGCATTCACTCTTGGAACCTTGGAGCTCTTGTGTAGTGCATGAAAACTCCAAGATTCTAGCATAAAACATATATCATAGACATAATTTCTTCAAATATAATTTAAGGTTATTTTTTAAAAAATTAGAAAAGCGTAATTTAAGGTTATTGAAAAAGTGACACTTGACAAATTTGTCCCACACTCTGTTATTTTTGGCTTACGTAATAAAGGTAAAACGTATTCATCATAATATTCCTTTTGATAAAGTTTTAGAATTTTCACTAAAACAAATGTAGAAGTCATTAAATGTGCATATCTACTACGTGCTTTTTCAAAATTACTTTTTGCATTTTCTGTTAAACTGCAGAAGTTATAAACGTTATCGTATGCTTCATTAATTAAATGATCGGGTAACGAATTAATAGCTTGAAACAGCGTAAATAATGTTATTTCTTTTTCTAAATTCATGTTTCCACCGTCATTATGTACTTCAAAATCACTGATGCCATCAACTATGCTTTGAGCTAGTTTATCGTCAATGTTTACATCTTTGTTTTCATTCATGATAGTCTTTATTTCTTCGTTCTTCTGTTCAACTCTTACCTTAATATTCAAATCATTTAATATATCATTCACTGTTCTAGTTAATGTTGAATCATAACTTCCACGAATGAATGAGTATGTTTTTATTGGTTCTGTTGCATTCTTGCGAACTCTTGAATTAGCCATAACCACTAATGAACGCTTTGAATCATCCATAGAAGTCATTATATCAATATCATAATCATTGCAGGAATAACATTTTATCATTCTGTTCGAAACTGAATAGAAGAAATTAGTGTTGCAATAAATGTGAAGACCTCCTGAAGCGGTTTTAACGATAACATATTTATCCGAAAGTTTTGATAAAATATCTTTTCTAACTGTTTCTTTAAGTTCATCATTGTACGATTTATTGATATCAACATCTATAATCGTTAAATTTGGAATTTTATTTACTAATAAAGCCACACCAGTTTTCCTTCCTCTTCCTCCATCGTGTTTGAGGTAGTTATGTAAATCAATCTTGTTTTCACCAATTCTTTCGTTGAGAGTTTTAGTTTCTGCCATAACTAATTCCTCAGCTAATGAATTAATAAACTTTTCATCGGAAACGATAAAGTTGCTGTTGTTGTTTGTTGCTGTCATTTATATAGGAATAAAAAAATAAAAATAATTGTAAAACTAACTTTATTTTTAGCTGCATCAAATTTCCGGGCTTGTTGTCTAAATGTCATGTTGTCATCATTTTTTAAAGAAGTTAATTAACCTGGTGACATGGTGACGTGGTGACACTGAAAACATTAATATATAAAATTCACGAAACATTTACAATAAAATATATTTCTGTATTTCATCCGCTACATTATTATCTCATTAACTTCAGACATAAAATATATTTAGTTCATAAAAATTTTTTGATTAATTTTGGCTTATTTTTATCCTTCCAGTAATCCTTTTCGAGTTCCGATAAATGTGTGGGGTTCGATTCTCTCAAATTTCTAGAAGGAATTTTATCATCCACGCCTCCTTCATAAATGACAGTGTATTCATCTTTGTCTTCATCATAACTCACAATTTTATTAACTATACCTCTTTTCGCTTCATCAACCGTCTTAGCTAATCTTCCATTTTCGCTTTCAACTAATCGAAATCGTGGATAAAACGCTACTGAATGGTCAGCTGCTTTAATTAAATAACTATTACCCTGTGAGGAATCAACGATATAATAATCATCACTTAACTGATTTCTTACCTTTTCATTTGGTTTATGTTCAAGAATGATTCTAACTTTAGTTCCTGGCAGTAATGATGAACTTCTTCTTTCCTCCGTTAACATTCTTTTTTGTTTTATGTATTCATCCTCCTCTTTTGAAGTCATTTCGTTTGGTTTAAATCCTGTGCTGTTATGAGTTGATTTATTATAAGCATTAATGACTTTATTCATTGATTCCTCCGTAAAATCTCTTTCTTTATTTAAATCTCTGAGCGTTCGAATGAAACGATTAATGATACCTAAAATATTATGGTTATGGTCTTCAGTCGTGTAATGAGTAACGTTATGTTTAATCAAAAATTCTGTAATTTCATTACTGAGGTATGCTGAATCCTGATTTGAAGTTAATGAAGTGGGATGATGTTCTGCCACGAACGTCTGCAAAACTCTTAAAACTTCTTTTGTTCCTTTATTTTTCATTATATACGCAAAAGCTTTTCGAGTATTAACATTAATGAAAATCAAAAATGGTGGCTTTCTTCCTTTCTTACTCTGAACGAGTGTATCAAATTGATATGCATCATGGGTTTTAGAATAAATTGGGAGGTAGTAGTCGTATGGATTAACTTTAACCTGATGAACTATATTTTCATCATAAAATCTCTTAATTTCTGTTCTATCATTAAATCCCGCATTCTTTGCAGCTTCATAGAATTTTTTAAATGACCTCCACGGTGATGATTCGAAAACTTCTTTTAAGCTCATTTATGTAAAAATAAATTTAGTAAATTTCATGCTGTTCTAACCCATGCATAAACTGTCATATAAGGAGGCATATAATCTGCACCCGAACCAATTGTATTTGTTGTGAAAGTGTGTGAATGATTACCATTCCATGTTGTTTTGTGATTAACTACTTTTGATGTATATTCTGTTGGAGAATAAACATTATCGCTGTTATAATCTTTTTGTCATTGATTTAAGAAACTACGATCAATAGTATGTTGATGGTCTCCAGAATCACTTGTAGTTCCTGTATGCTTATGTGGTGGAAGATTCGCTTCAGTAATTTTCTTTGAACCACCCGTTTGATTTGATGAATTAGCACAGTATAAGAATTTATCTACAATCTGCTGCCATGTACCAAAACCTAAAACACTTGCCGGATTTGTTGAATTCATTGATGTATATAAAGAACCAACAGGATATATAGTTTGTAATATTTAATTCTTCATACTTGCAATAGCATTTGTTGCATTAGTTCTAAATTCATCGAAACCATCGAGAATGTTAGTGAGATTATTATATTCCGCATTCTTTTGACCCGGTAACTGATGGTGTAATTGAATGTCATTAACTATTAATGAATCTATGTTCGAAAATCTTTCATTTATTTTACCATTAACTGCATCATTTACTTCTGACTTCTTCACATAATTTTCATCTACCCATTCCTTTGCTTCTTCTGTATAACTCAATGCTTTTGTATCATAACGATTTAATTCTTCATCTACATATATTTTGTCGGTTTTATTGGCTAAATCAACAACCATATCTCTTAGGTTAGTGCACATATCTTCATCACGCATGCTTGATGAAGCAATAGCCCAATTCAATATTATCTCATCAGCTCTAATAGTTGTGAAGAATTCATGTGTATGTTCTTTATCTGCTTTTTTATCTAAAAGGGCTGGTAGTTCATATGTTTCAAAGTTTTTGACATGACCTTCGATATTCGTACATTTACTATCTAAACTGTTAAGCGTGTCTTTTACGCTAGTGCTTGGATTTTCTAAAGGTGCACTTGAACCAAGGTCAAAGTTCAGTATTATGTCGTCTGCTCTAACAGTTGTGAAGGAGTTATGTGTATGGTTCATGTCTGCTTTACTGTCTAAAGAAGTTTGAAGTGAATTTATGTCGTTATGTTCTGTTATTAAATCACGCCTTAAGTTTACTATTTCTTGATTTAACTCAGGATGCATATGATTTACATCAGCTTTATTTTTAATCGCATCTTCAACAGTTATTTTTGACTTAACCATCAAAGTAAATCTTGGTTCAACTAATACATCGTTAACAAAGAAGTATGAAGCAAAATTTCATCGTTATAATCAAATGCTTCTGGTGCTTTACCTGTTGTATCATAATTTATAACACATCTTATGTCATAACCTTCAGCACGAATGAATTTATATCTTCTTTCATTAACATCTTCCGTATTCACTTCTTCATCCTGTGTTAAATATCCATGATAATCCGTTATAATCTGTTTAGTCATGTGATTTTATCCCAAGCATATGGGGATTCTAAATTTTTGTCCCTATCGTTATCCCAATTGAATTTTTTTTGGAATTTAAAATTTTTTTCTCCATGTAAACTTAAATTTTAATTTTTACTACTAAAATGCAATATTTCAACAAATTAATGAGTAATAATATTTTAATTTATAATAAATATTATAAATCTCCTCAATTTAATGTAATTATTGTATTAATTTTTGTTGAAAATATAAAATCTTCAAGTAAATGATGTGAATTTAATATTTTTAGAATGTTGTTTAATTGTACTATATTATGCATGTAAAATTTTGTTACAATACATTTTATATGGGATCCCCATTGCCCAATTGAGAGAAAATTGAGAGGTGGGATTGGGCTAGCCCAATTCAAAATATCCCAGGTGGAAATAAAAAAATTAACAATTCAACATAAAAAAGCATCTTAAACAATAATGATAAAAAGAAATTTTGTATGAATTTCAATCAAATTTGTTTTTATTCAACTTAAGAAATCACTTCATTAATGAAAGAAGTCGGGTTCACAACATATCCCGATCTTGAAACGAAACAACATGTTTACATGCGATATAAACATGAAGGTAGTCCCAAGTGGTATGTTAAATGCAATGAACTTGTGACACGATCTGATGGTGTAGTTTGCCGGTGTTCAATGCAAGAACAAAGGGAGGATCATTATAAAAACTGGCTTAAGACTCATGTTCACACATGCCAGGCCGGAGAAGCATTATCGCAGCAAACATTACTTGACTACTACAATAAAGGTAAACAGCCAAATGATCCAATGTTGGATTTATCGAATGTATACGATGAAATGACCATTTTTACCGGTAAGTTCAACCTTGCCTTAGACACATTTGCATCCCCAGAATTCACGCATGTTGCAAAGATTTTCATTATGTTCACAATATATCAAATGATGAACAAATACAAACAACTTCAGTCAGCTAATATCAATCCGGAAAAACTTGCTGACAAATTATATAAGCCTATTACACGTGATGAGATCCGAAATAGAATGATTGCTATTGCTAACAGCATACACCTTGCTAAAGTTCTCGAATTCGCCAAAAAAAGCATACACTTGTGTCGCCATCGATGAAGCCCCCCACCCTCATTACCACAATCTTGATTTTGTCTTAACAAATCCGTTGGAGCAAATGAAGCCATACCCAGTAGAGGCGATAGATATGAAGGATGGCCAGACAAGTCAGGATTATAAATCCGCAATAACAGCAGGATTTAACAGAATTGACATTAGGAAAGTCAAGATAGGTAGTGTGGTAGTTGACGGAGGACCAGCACAGTTAAAATGCTTCAAAGATACTTGGAATGATTCATTCTATCATGACAGAGATCCAAAATACTACAAGATATTGCTTATTCCCTGTTTGTGTCACAGAATCCACAACAGCTATCAATATATTGCTGGCAAGAACAACCAGTTACAAAGTTTAGTAAAGGATGTGCACAGAATTGCAGAACTTTGTCGCATTCATGCTGACGATATAGGTGCACAATGTCCACAGCATGTATCCACCAGATGGATATATGACTATAATATATGTGTCTTTATTCTTAAGTACGAAAACAAAATCAAGCAATATATAAATGTAGATCACGATAAAATCGTACAATTGAAAGATTGTTTAGCTGTTCTTAAAAAGCTAATCTTAGTATTCGAATCGGATAAGGCATTGTTGGCAAATTGTTACATTTGGCTTCGTAAAGCCATATCAGCTCTCAATCTTTTGACATCCAATTTGCATAATGCATTCGGATCCATCTTGGCATCTTCATTGGATAGCTATACCTTGGACTCTGACTTTGGTGGGCTATGGTGTTTGGCATTCTCTCTCACGCCGAGAGGAAGGTTCTACTTCCATAGAAAGTTTGTTAAAAACGAAGAAGTAGAAGATTTGGCCGATCCCTTGAGTTCCTTTCAAAGTGAGCATATTCCTGATAAAGATCCGGCAGAAGATTTACAGGACATTTACATGGATTCTATTTTTGAGGAAGGTAACACAACGCTGTAATTGATGTAACAGATGAAGGCACATTTCGTAGAATTGTCGAATCTGATGATCAACTTAGGCTTACATTGCAAGATGTACGCGAGGATAATCATCAGACTGCCGAAAATGATCTAACAGCAGCTAATGATTACCTCAAGCGCATTTTGGTTCAATTCCGATTGAACGAAAGACAAAAAACGCTTGTACTCTCGTTATATAATACGTTCATCAATAAGAATCAGACATCTCAGACATGATTGAACGATCTGATGGACAGGCACAAAATTATGCTTGGGAAGAGATCTCGCATAGAATTGGAGAAAAATCCATCCTTGCGGAAATAGCATTACGCTTGTTATGTTCATCTCCTTCGGAGGCAACATGTGAACGTAATATCAAAGCACAAAGGTTAGTTTTGAACGTTAGGCGGTTAAGATCCAAGAAAAACTTGTTAAATAGCCGTCATATCTTAATGGCAACTAAATGAAATAAACATTTTGTTATTATTTATTTTTCAATATTAAATAGCCATTTTCTTCACAAATATTTCAATGTGTTTTTACAACAATTTAACATTCAATAATTTATAATGAATCGTTCTCTTTCATTAAACATTAATTAAAACCTCCGGTCATGAATATTTTTTTTGTTATTATTATTTTGTAATTTAAAATCTAATAATATATAAGAGTAATATTTATTATTTTACATTTTAATTCGTTATGATAATCTTTATATTTACAATTTATAAAGCACCGATCCACAGATAATATAGTTCAGTGGTAAGAGTCATAGTATAAGCCTTAAGTTCCCCAGTTCGACTCCGGGGCCTTTTCGCTTTTTTTCTTTTTAGATTTTTTTCTGAAGTTTATTTTTAAGGTTCTCGCTGGCAACCCCCCGTTCACCAAAAAAATTTTCGATTTTTGCTGGCGACCCCCCTTCGCTCGATATTTTTTTTGTGAACGGGGGGAGGTCGCCAGCAAAAAAAAGATGTCAAAATTTATCCCAAAAATTTAAAAAAAATCGAAGAAAGTGCATCCCAGGGATTATAAAATTTAAGTTTTCACATCTCTAATCTGTTCATCTGAACTTATATAATGAATATGGTCTTTATCTGCTTTATTATCTAATTTCTCATTAACATCATTCACTTCTAATTCAACTCTTCCGCCAGAACTCTTATTATCATTAATCTTTTTCATTAATTCAGTAATTACATCATAAAGACTATATTCTGTTTTCGGTTCTGTAAATAATGAGTCAAAATTTCGTTTCATCATTACATCGCTGACATTAATTATATCATCAATACCTTTTTCATTTATTCTCTTCATTAGTTCTGCAATAATGACGAATATATAATCTGTTAATTTATTCTCTTCATCAAGGGTTATAGAATGATTTGAAATCGAATCATTAACACCTCTAAATAAATCAATAACTTCAGGATACACGTTTTTAATGTCTCGAATAACCTGACCCGTATCCTTTGGTTCTCCTGTTTCTTCCTCTTCGTTTATGTCTCTAGCCATCATCAACGCAGCCATAACCGGAGGGTTTGTTGCTACCTGTTCGAAAATCTGTCCGTTATGTACGGTATATCTAAATAATTTCTTTGTGTTTGTTAAAACATTTGAAACAAGTCTCTTAAAACCATCTACAAAATTTCCCGTTTCACCTAATGTTCTTGCAGCATCTACAAGCTCTCCCATTCCCGCTTTTGACCCCAAAAACGTCCATATTGCATTTATCTCACTCTGTATAGTTGTCCATTCTGCAAAACTAACACCCGCATTCGCTAAGTCGAAAATGAAACCCAGTGGATCGAACTTAATTCCACCTTCTTTTTCAATTTCAACGAACTCACTAACATGAGATTTTAAATATTCTTTGGTTAAAATCGTTTTTCCTGATGTCATGCTGTTAACGGAACTATCACCGTCAAAAGTTAACGAATTCAATTTCGTCATTGATGCTTTTATTTCATACACCGCTTTATCAATAGTTTTTGGCTCACCTTCTTTAGAAGTGTATGAAACATTAATGAATGAATTATATGTATTCATGAATGAGTTAAAATCAATGATTTTCATTAATGAAGCCTTTAATGATTCATTTACTGTTGAATCCCTTAATTCAATTACTGAAGCATCGTTGGCTTCGCCCTGGTCGCTTTGCGACTTAATGAAAGGTACGCTGCAAACCGTCGAGTTTGGATCAAATGCCGTAGTCGGCTGGGGAGTATTAATTATATAAGTCATTAAATCATTAAGTGATGCAAATAATGTTGTTGTTTTTGATTTAATTTCTTTAGCATCTGTTATATACGGTAATTTTATTTCTGTAGTTTCTGAATTAAAGATATTCGCTAAAATGTTTTGTAAACTGTTTTGAACAGCTGTATAAACCGTTGAATTCGGAACCCTTACAATTTCACCATCCTTAATAAAGGGCATTGCACATGGCGTAGTGCTTGGGTCAAATCTTTCGGGATTATAATTCAACATATATTCTAATGCTTCATAAACAGACCTATAAACCGTTGTATTATCTTTTTCAATAATTTCACCATCCTTTATGAAAGGCATTGTGCATGGCGTTAATATTGGAATGAATTTTTCATATTCTTTCCATGAGATATAATGTTCAGTTTTTCCGTCAGTGATTATTAAATGCTCATCATTCAAATGAAAACGTGTATGAACCAAAAATTAATCTTTTCGCCCTATCAGCTTCATAAGAATATGCGGATATACTCATATTTTTAATTATAATAAAAATGTTGTTCTATTTGCAAAGTACTGATCCTAATGATTACGGGACATTAAAATTACAAACTAACCTTGGTCTTCAGAATGAACCACTAGCTTTCAGAGTTCTTGATTTTAGCACAATCGCTTCATTTGTTATAACAGATACTAACGATTTCATTACATTTGAAATTGATGGTATTAGAACTGAAATTCATTTTAAAGCAAGAAATAAATATGATATTGATACGTTAGAGAAAAAGATTCAGGATCTCATTGATGAAAAATTTAATGGAGGAATTAACTGTGAATTAACTGATTCAGGAATTATAAAATTTAGTTCCGAAAAAGAATTTAAAATTACTGATATGACTCATCGAGCACGTTTATTATTAGGTGCTTATCATCAAGAATTACCATTAAAATCTTCTATTGAAAATCAGAAATATATAATTGAAATGAAATCTGCACCCTACATATGTTCTGGAAACTGTTTATATGTTGAATCAAAAATAAGTAATGTAACAGGAATTTCAGAAGTTAATAATAAAAATTCTGTTATAGAATATAAATTGTTCTGTTACGCCGTTAATTATGTATTCATGCCTAATTTCCCGATTTTATTAAGGCACGAAGGAAAATGGGTTCGAATTCAACCACACCATTTAAAAGATATGACATTTAGATTAGTAGATTTTCAAGGCGAACCAATTGAAATTAAAGCTCCTGTGCAGATGACTCTAGAAGTTGATTTTTGGTCTAATATAAGAGCTAATGGACTAGATGATGAACCAGATATAAAAATATAAATCTTAAATTAATTCGTTAAAACATATTTCAAGCAGAGTTTATATTCTGTTGAAAGTTTTGTATATTCATTCGAATATTTATACTTAAACTCAACTCCTGTAGTTCCTGGTGTTTCGATTATTCTAATATTACCGATTTTCATGAATACTGGTATTTGACCGCAACATTCGATTTTGGGGTCGAGATAATCAATAACGCACTGTTTCCCTGTTATTCTTGATATAACATTTTCTAAATCCTCCTTTGTTAAAATTATTTGATTCTTACTAATAAGATTTGTCAAAAGCTTCTTATCGTCTTTGAGTAATATTGTTTGGTATAAATTAAGGAGGGAATGGTCTACGTTATCTGAAGGATTTGTTTGAATAGTTGAATATGGGTTATCTTGAGCTTCACATGAAATTATGGGCTCTAATGGAGGTGGATATTCTAACTTTACTTCACTGTTAGCGTTTGCGTTTGAAGCTGTGTTTAAATTAACCGACTTAAGTTCTGGTTCTTTATCTTTCAAGTTTTCGGAGTTGTAATTTTTGATTATAATATTATTTGTCGTTCTTGAATCAACATTCGACGTCGGTTCAATAGGAACATTCACTGCACCGGCTAAGATGGATTTACTTCTCATTTTCTAGATAATAAAAACCTTTTATTACTATAAAAATGAATAATATCTTTGATAAAGGTTTAAACGTGAAACTTGAAAATGAAAATCTTGTTGAATTCACTGAAACGGGCGCAGTTTATAAAGATGCAGAAAGTAATAGAGTTTATGCGTTAAAAGGTGAAGCACCATCGATTAAAAACAGTTATTCTAATTTTTATCCTCAAAAACTAACTAATCCAGAAAGTGTGGACATGAATGACACCAAAAATATAAACAGAAATGGTGATAGAGATGGATGGAATCTATTCACAACACCTCATCTAAAAATAAAGCTTTAAAATAATGTTGGTCTTTCCCAAGGTATATTTTTAACATTAATTGTATTAGTCATTATATGAATTTCTAAATATGAACGTGGTGAAATGAGTGATTTATAAGCATCCCAGATTTCATCAAAAGGTAATGTTATACCTGATTGCTTCCAAATTAATTCTATATCGTATTTTGAGAAACCTTGAAATATAACGAAATCAGTAATGAGACGTTTAATGTTTAAAGCTAAAAACCTCCACGTCTGCATAAGTATTGCAACAGTCATGTGGTAATGTCTGACTTTCGTTATTAAATTAGCTAATGGTGAATCTGGTTTTGAAACTAAACCTTTACCAGCGAAATCATCACAAACTAATAAAGTGTTTGATGGATATTTTTTAAAAGGATATTTTGAAAGTTTTGAGAGAATGTAGTTTGTCAATTGTTTCATATCATATGAACCATCCTGCTGTCTCAAATGATATTTATCAATAATTCTTTCCATTTCTTCCGAGGTCTTTTGCATGCCAGATTGTATGAATTCAACTATTGCATAATATTTCTTCTTTCTTCTTATATATCGTTGAAGAAAAGAAATTAATTCGCTATCTGGAACTTTAATTACTGATGCCTGAACTTTACTCATAAACGTCTTCGCTGTTGAATCCATTGAATCTGAAGTTGCTGATATAATGATTTGGTCATAATAAGAATCAGAGCCTAACCGTTCAGTAATTAAAATATGACGAATTAAATTAAAAGTCTTTCCCGAACCCATTTTCCGCAATAGAAATACACACCGTTTGAACAGAACTGATAATCCTTACTGAAGGGAAGAATTAATGAACTATTGAGTTTATCAGATTTTTCATTCATTTTTTCATCTACTTCTTCAAATAAATGTTTCATTTTATTATAATTAAAAATGCAAGTCAGAAATTTTATTAATACCGTTCCCGGTTTTAATGATAAAAGTATTAAAATCTATTATGAGCACATATTTTCACAACCGTTTAAAATAATCAATGGTGAATACATTTATGAATACCCTAAACACTGGGTTGACTATAACACTGGGGAAAAAGCAATTGAAATAAGACAGATAAAAACCATTCCTGCAGGACGAACCATTGAATTATATAACTTTGGAATAATAAGAGATAATCATCAATATGATTTACAGATTTATATAGATTTAGACACGGGTGATGATATGACAGCATTTAATAAAAAGATTAAATCGGTTCTTATTGAACAGTTAAAAGGTGCCGGATATCCTCAACCTAATGAAGTTGATATGTTTTATAGTTTTGAAACTAATTCAATAGAATTTCGTGTTAATTCAAACTCAAAAGCTGGTTTCATATTTGATGTAAAAGATAGCGCTGTCGGTGATGAGATTGAAAATGTATACACGAATAAAAATTTTCAAGAGATTACAGGAATTAATAATGATGAATGCTTTTATCGATTTGCTCGGTTCGGAGCAGAACAGATAACATTAAATGACCTCCTGGAGTACTTACCAAAATCAATTTCCATTAAAAATGATGATTATTTATTAACATCAATTTCATTTAATGGTGTTTGGTCCAGAGAAGCGGCAATCATTAAATCAAGTATAAGTGAATTCGCTGAAGATTCTATTTTATGTTTATCAAACTGTTTATATTCTCCGCCGAAGCATTATTCAATAACTAATTATGTTAATAAATTTAATATAAAATGAGTTGAACCATCGAGCCTAAAAGATATTGTCCTTCCTGATGACAGAAAAGATAGCATTATTATCGAACTCATATTAATCGCTTATTAAAATTTAATTATATATAAATGAGTTCAACGACTGAAAGCGCATGGGCTAGTTTTGATGAAGACCCTAAACCGCGGAACTATAATAGAATTGTAATTCCTGTAGGTCTTTTATTAGCTGCGGGTGCTGTAGCGGGACCATATTTATATAGAAATTTATATAGAACACCGATTAATTCAACTGCCGGGGCTGATCTTATTCCAACAGGTCTGAAAAATCTACACCGATTCAAACAAGCCCGACACAGGAAAGGAACCGCGAACCACTCACACATATTAGGTCTTTTATTAATTATTTAAAGAATAGAAGAAATTAATTTGTAATAAATGACGTCGTTAAATGTAAAAATAATTTGTGATGATATTACTATCATTGATGATGTAAGTGAGTGTGCTAATATAATTGATAGAATTAATGAACTAATAAAGAGGTTCAGTGGTGAAAAAGTCAGAGTTTCATTAACGTTTAGCTCCGATGAAAAATTTTATGAGTTAATTATTATGAGAAATGATTTTAATAAGCATTAAATGGTATTTTCAACACTATCAGCTTTGTATGGAGGTTATAAAGCTATTGACGGTTTAACTGGTGGAGCTGTATCAAAAGCTTTAAAAAATAATGCTGGAATGCTTGTGGGAGCTGCTGCCAGAAAATTAAAATCTGAAAAGTTAAAGAAATTAGGTAACTGGGTTGCTGACCAGTCGCAAAACCTTTTAGGTGAAGATAATGAAATATCTAAGCAGCTAAAAGATTTTAAAGGTCAGTTGAATGGCGAAGAGTTTAAATTAAATTCACTTAAAGAAAAGGAGAAACAGCCAGAATATCCACCAATTGAGGCGCCGCCGATTAATTCAGCACCTGCGCCACCACCATCACCAGCGCCAGTAACTGCAGTCGCACCATATGACCCTGGCGGTTATGGAAGACCTTTTGACCCTAAAACAGGAGGTTCTAATGTTGCATGCTAAGATCAGTCATAATGTAAACCTCTCAATTTTATTGTCGTGGGAAGTATCTCAATTCCTTCAAAAAAATTGAAAAACTATTTAATTTTAAAAATATAATACTTTTAATTAGTTAATTAATTGGAGATATTTTTAAAAAATCACTTTTGATAATACTTTTGAGAACTTTAATTAAAAAATATATTCAAAAATATCCAGGATATCAAGAGGGAATTGTTCCTTATGAGGTATATAGTTATGATGTATACCTCATAAGGAACAATTCCCTCCTTAAAATCGTAGACATTTTTATACTTATTAATCAACCATTCAAAATCATATTCCTCTGAAAAGTTATTTTATTAAAAATTTAGAATTTTAATAAATATAGAGTTTGAATTTCATACAATACCTATATATTTTCAATAATGGAATTTGAAAACAATTCTCAAAAGTTCTCAGAAAACCTTTTTTCATTAATTTTAAGAAATCTGAGTATTAAATTAAGTGATAAATTCGTTTGACACTACTTTAATTTTTAAATTCAAAAAATTATATGTGCTTCTTAAAATGACTCAAAAAATTTTTATTATAAAATAATATATAATATTAAAAATCCCACAACATTTTTTTACTTTACATAATCGTACTTCCTCGACGATTAATTTCCACTCAATTTCTATCGTTGACCGAACTTAGCATGCAACACTACTTGGTTCCATTACGGTCGAAGATATATTTTAGCTAAAATCGCAAAAGCAAAGAAACTGTTAAAAACTAAAAAGAAACCAAGAGTTTTAAAGTAATTAAATGGTTAGAGATGTTCTCGAATACCCTGCACCACCTGAAACGCCTAACAATAATGATTTATATAATTGATTGAAAACTTTAGGTAAAGTGTATTTATGGTTTAATTATCCTTATCATATGGCGGCTTATAAACTTTATAAACACTATAAAGAAAGTAATAGACCTTCAACCGACCTAGTTGATCCGCAGGAATTAAGGAAAAGACGACGATAAAAAATAAAGTTAATTTTAAAAATATTTTTTATTTTTTACTTTTAATAAAATGAGTACTAAAATTACTGAAGCAACAAAACAAAAGTTTTTAGTTGAATACATTAAATCAGGAACTATTCCAGAAGGTTTTTATGTTCATCAAATGAAAGATGGTAGAGTTCAATTTAGAAAAATTAAGCAGCCATTAAATAAAGATGGAATATTAAGAAAGATTAAATTATATGAAGATAACATAGCAGAACTGAAGAAGAAATTAGAAGAATTCGAAAAATCAGATGAAGCCGCGTAGCTCGTTTATGGTATGAATCTATAAAAGAGTTTGAAGACAGCAGCGATGACATTCCTGAATCATGCCAGCATATTTACTGTTGAAAATTCACAAGGTTAGAAATGAGGTTAGATATCGGGTTAGTTCTACCCTAAAATTAATTTTATCATTTATGAAAAATTTAGTATATACAGAAATTAAAAAATTTTTGAGTTAATTTATTTTAAAAAAATTATTTTTTTATTTTTACTCTGGGTGTTAAAATCTATGATAAAAAAATAAATAAAAAAATTTTAACGTTAATTTTTTAAAGTTTATTTTAAAAAATTATTTTTTATTTTGTAAAGTGTCAAAAAATTTAACGTTAATTTTTTAAAGTTTATTTTTAAAAAATTATTTTTTTATTTTGTGAAGTGTCAAAAATTTTATCGTTAATTTTTTAAAGTTTATTTTTTTAAAATTATTTTTTATTTTGTAAAGTGTCAAAAATTTTAACGTTAATTTTTAAGTTTATTTTTAAAAAATTATTTTTTATTTTGTAAAGTGTCAAAAATTTTAACGTTAATTTTTAAGTTTATTTTTTAAAAAATTATTTTTTTATTTTTTGTAAATGTCAAATGTATTTTACGTGTCAAATGGTTTTTGTAAATTCTAGTAATTTTGGTTCCGAGGGGCGTAGACCCTTGGTACCCAATTACTAGATACTAACTAGCATTACAAAGAAGATCTCTTTTATTACGAGCGTTCTGATTACAGAGATAAATTTCTGAAATCGGAATAAGATATTCCTGACCATCAACGATTCTGGCAAGAGTGAGCATAGCGGATTGTGTATAAGGATAAATGTCAACGATTGAGGTTTTGGGTGGTTGGTGAGTGAAGGAGGTGGAGGTGGTTTGGGTGGTTGAGGAGTTGGGAGTTGGGGTATGGTGGTTTGGGTGGTTGGTGAGTGGAGGAGGTGGAGGTGGTTTGGGTGGTTGAGGAGTTGGGAGTTGGGGTATGGTGGTTTGGGTGGTTGGTGAGTGGAGGAGGTGGAGGTGGTTTGGGTGGTTGAGGAGTTGGGAGTTGGGGTATGGTGGTTTGGGTGGTTGGTGAGTGGAGGAGGTGGAGGTGGTTTGGGTGGTTGGTGAGTGAAGGAGGTGGAGGTGGTTTGGGTGGTTGGTGAGTGGAGGAGGTGGAGGTGGTTTGGGTGGTTGGTGAGTGAAGGAGGTGGAGGTGGTTTGGGTGGTTGAGGAGTGGAGGAGGTGGAGGTGGTTTGGGTGGTTGGTGAGTGAAGGGATATGGGAGGGGTGTTGGGTGGTTGAGATGGGAGTTGGGAGGGGTGTTGGGTGGTTGGTGAGTGAAGGGATATGGGAGGGGTGTTGGGTGGTTGAGATGGGAGTTGGGAGGGGTGTTGGGTGGTTGGTGAGTGGAGGAGGTGGAGGTGGTTTGGGTGGTTGAGGAGTTGGGAGTTGGGAGTTGGGGTATGGTGGTTTGGGTGGTTGGTGAGTGGAGGAGGTGGAGGTGGTTTGGGTGGTTGAGGAGTTGGGAGTTGGGGTATGGTGGTTTGGGTGGTTGGTGAGTGGAGGAGGTGGAGGTGGTTTGGGTGGTTGGTGAGTGAAGGAGGTGGAGGTGGTTTGGGTGGTTGGTGAGTGGAGGAGGTGGAGGTGGTTTGGGTGGTTGAGGAGTGGAGGAGGTGGAGGTGGTTTGGGTGGTTGAGATGGGAGTTGGGAGGGGTGTTGGGTGGTTGGTGAGTGAAGGGATATGGGAGGGGTGTTGGGTGGTTGAGATGGGAGTTGGGAGGGGTGTTGGGTGGTTGGTGAGTGAAGGGATATGGAGGGGTGTTGGGTGGTTGAGATGGGAGTTGGGAGGGGTGTTGGGTGGTTGGTGAGTGGAGGAGGTGGAGGTGGTTTGGGTGGTTGAGGAGTTGGGAGTTGGGGTATGGTGGTTTG
The DNA here is from genome assembly GCF_026262505.1 of Trichomonas vaginalis G3. NCBI lineage: Eukaryota > Parabasalia > Trichomonadida > Trichomonadidae > Trichomonas > Trichomonas vaginalis. The sequence continues at coordinate 15,691,127 of NC_067206.1, read as the reverse complement.
GGTGGTTGGTGAGTGGAGGAGGTGGAGGTGGTTTGGGTGGTTGAGGAGTTATCCGTTTCGAACACGTTCATTAGAAGCTTGATTGGAAGAAGCAGCATAACTAATTTCGGTGCTGCTTCGAAGACAACTTCCAGGATCATGGGTATATATTTGTGCAATGCTTTGATGTTTGGCACCTGTGGATGCTGAAGAAACTGAAGAATTTCTTTAGTATGTTGTACAATCCACAATGAAACATCAAAGAATATGACCCATCTTGTGTCTACTGGAAGGGGTATGGAGTAGTAGAAGTACGTTTTAATGGGTTTTTTGTTGAATAAGTGAGCAACAATCTCCACAATAGCGCATAAATGTTCAAACTCGTCGTTTTCCCTGCGTATGTCTGTCAAGGCTAAATTAAGTGTATGACAGCCGCATGACATTGCTATATTATTGCATCTTTCTGCAAATGTGTTAAATGCAGAGAACTGAACTCTCAAATTGTCACCAATAAAGCCAACTGGTGTCAAGCCAAGCCTCTGACATTCAGTCAAGACATTTGTAATTTATAATCCGGATCATTTGTATTTACAAATATGTTTTTCAAATATTTGGCCATGAAGAATCCTAGCCAATCTTTTAGAAAAATGAAGTAAAAATTGAATCTATTGTGAATTATTTGTGATGCTTTAAACATAAACATCAAGAAACATGATAATATACATTTTCTTTAAAATTTGGCCAACTTCTTGGGGCACGGAATAAAATAAACCATTCAAATTATCTTCCAGAACAAATCCCTCGTTTTCAAAATTTTCAATGGTTTTCAAATGATTTATGTTCATTATATGATTATAAATGGTTTTACCTAAAAATCATTTTCCTTTAAAAAAACTTCTTCTTCAATTGAAACATTTTTCATTCTTTTTTTAAAGACTACAACAAATAAATTTTATTTTGGTCTCAAAATCACACTTTTTTATTTTCTTTGCTTCCCCGATACCGCAAACAATTTCCAGTATTTTTTGGTGATGTATTTTCAGTGGCTTAATCATGGGCCCACTCATTTAAGCGCAGACTGTGCTTGATTGGTGCGGGATCCATGTCGTTCCTGCAATTTCAAAGCCAAAAACCCAACAGAAATTCCTCTCCACCGAAAATTTTTTAACTTTTATCTTCTTATGGATTTCCTTGTATTCAGAACATCTGATGCTCATGAATCTCAGGCTGCTTACGACAATATTTGCGAAATTTTCGGCGAAGAACCACAAGCACAGATCTATTTTGACAAGCAATGGAAGCCATACCTTCATCTTTGGATGGCGCAGTACAGGAATGGAGGAGATTCCACCAATAATGGCAGAATCGCATTTCAAGCAATTGAAGTATTCCTTCTTTTTGGGCAAAAAACATATGAGGATCGATGACTTCTTCCTTAACATAATGGCAAGAGTAATTTCATCGTTCTTGATCAGGGTCAATGCTTTCAACAATGACAAAAGTAAGGCAGTTGTCTATTTATTATAAAAATCCAAGGAACAAAGGATAATTGACGCTGATTTCCTTCGCCAAGAGATTATGAAAAATCTCAAATTCGTATTGGAAGTTGTCGACGAGCATGGCATTGATCCTGAGTTGTTCTTTGAGAAGGTTCAAGAGTTGGAAAGAAATGTTATGATGTTTATTACATCACAAAACAAGGAAAATTAAAAGAAAAATGAAGAAACATTTAAGTAATAAACATTTAATTTAAATTTAAATATATATATATATTCATAAAACACCATAAATCTAAACAAAATAAAAATATATAGCTGCAATATTTCAACATTAGAGCAGAGAAGATCCATTCCTATAACAATAAAATGCATAAATCTAATAAACTTAAAAAGACTTGTTAACAATGAAATTAGAATCTATTGGGGTTTTATATTGATCTGAGATAGAAATTAATAGAAATATATTAACAGATCAAAAAAGATTTAGAATAATTTGATGAAAAATAGAGATTCTAAATCAATACTATTAGATTCTTTTATTGATAGAAGAATCAAATAAAACAGTTACAAGGATATTAGTAAAATCTGTGATTTTGAGACCAAAATAAAATTTAATTGTAATTTCTTAATGCATCTAATGGAGTAAAAAATCCAAAAATGTTTGATTTGGCAAATTTTATAGTAAAAAAATATTTTTTAATCGTCTAAAAGAAGATTATTTTTTGGAGTCTGGAAATTCCGCACTTTTCTTCCAAGATTGCAACCCTAGAGGACTCTTTAGATTTTGGAATAGTGATGACGACAAAAAAAATTAAAGTAAGCATTTAAATTTTTTCTTCAGTCAATACTATGCTAAAGTGATTTTCAGCTTTTTTGCGGTTTGGAATTTTTTGGAGGCAACCGAAGGGAGTCTCCCAAAAAGAGTGCGGGACAAATTTGCCAAGTGTCACTTTTTCAATAACCTTAAATTACGCTTTTCTGATTTTTAAAAATAACCTTAAATTATATTTGAAGTGTTGTAAACAGAAATTCATCAAAAGTGACACCTCAGAAAAGCTAAAATATTGAATTTTTGGAACTTTTGATAGAGCACGTTTTTAAATATTAATTAAAGTAAATGTATATTTTGTAAAGATTCTTTTTAATAAAAAAATAAAATTTTGAAGAAGAACACAAAATCTTCTGAAAAATAATATCACATAAACTCATATTATTTTCTAATATATAACTATTTTATATAAAAATCAAATTCAATGATCTTAAAAGCGAAGGATAAACCTCAAAATTTACGAATATAATGAGTGGGAATATAATGCTTATCTATCATAAAACCATATGAAATATTAATTTTTGCTTTACGCCTAATTTTTGACGACAATTAGCAAAAAATGTTAAATGTTAACACTCAGTCCATTTGAATATGAAAAATAAAATTGACTTTGATTAAATGTTTTTATTTATCATGCAATTCTTCTTGCGACCAAAGATTTGAATCAAATTTCAAAAAATAAGATAGCTTAAAAAATAATATACGGTAGTGTTTACTAATAGATGAATAGTATATAAATTCTATTAAAATGGATTTGATCCAAAAAAATATAAAACCAAAAATAATTGTTATAATTTAAATGAAGAAGTAATTTAAAACGATTTTATTTATGATCAAATTTTATATATTTTTTTGGATCAAATCCATTTTAATAGAATTTATATACTATTCATCTATTAGTAAACACTACCGTATATTATTTTTTAAGCTATCTTATTTTTTGAAATTTGATTCAAATCTTTGGTCGCAAGAAGAATTGCATGATAAATAAAAACATTTAATCAAAGTCAATTTTATTTTTCATATTCAAATGGACTGAGTGTTAACATTTAACATTTTTTGCTAATTGTCGTCAAAATTAGGCGTAAAGCAAAAATTGATATTTCATATGGTTTTATGATAGATAAGCATTATATTCCCACTCATTATATTCGTAAATTTTGAGGTTTATCCTTCGCTTTTAAGATCATTGAATTTGATTTTTATATAAAATAGTTATATATTAGAAAATAATATGAGTTTATGTGATATTATTTTTCAGAAGATTTCATTCTATATGCCTATGAAAAGTACTCTCAAAACTAACTTTTTCCTAATTATAATTAAATCTAGAATATTGTATTATGCTTAGTATTATTTCATTTTTCTCATTCAATTTAGAATTTACAAATGTCAAAAAATTGAGAGCTGTCACTTTTGATGAATTTCTGTTTATTACAGAAGAAATTATGTCTATGATATATGTTTTATGCTAGAATCTTGGAATTTTCATGCACTACACAAGAGCTCCAAGGTTCCAAGAGTGAATGCTCAATAGCAATTATAGAGATGTACCTTTTCAAAATGACTTTTACTGATTAAATTTAATCAATAGAAGACATTTTGAAAAGGTACCTCTACAATTAGATATACAAGAGATTCAAAGCTTCATTTCAGATAGATTTGAAACTTTGAAACTCTTGGTAGATTTTGAGTGAATGCTGACAATCATCTTTGAGAAGGTTTTCTTAAAGAAAACCTTCTCAAAGAGGTTTCTCAGGAGCCCTGAGGCTCCCTTTCGTAATGATTGGGAGCCTTGGGGCTCCTGAGACGAAGAATGGCTTCGCCGAATCTTTGATCAGCAGAGGCCAAATGAAAAGGCCTCTGCTGATGGATTCTCAGGAGCCCTGAGGCTCCCTTTCGTAATGATTGGGAGCCTTGGGGCTCCTGCAGCAGAGTATCGCTCCGCTCCATTAATTTTTTTAAAAAGTGCCGTGTGGCAAATTTGTCCTGTTCCCTCCCAAAAATTCCAAACCGCAAAAGTGAATAACATTTTGCAAAAATCATCGATTATCTTCCAAAAGTACATCACTATTTTGAAGGAAAAAGAATTCCAATATAATCGAAAATCTTTAGGCGGAGCGGCAGCGGAGCCTCAAAATTTTCGATTATATTTTTAATATTATCGATTATAGGCAAGGCTTAGGTTGATAACAATACCCATTCAAAATATGTTAATAAATCTATTTAGTGATTATCCGGATTTAATTATCATTTTTATGAAATTGTTAAGGGTATAGTAAACTCAAAATTCTAGAGTTTTGAGAGTGCCAATAAACTCTATAGGCCTATATATATCTATATTTTAAAGGAGAGGTTACGCCATAATATTTGATATTATAAATTATTAATTCAAAATAAAAGTAGAAAATGAAACTAATTTTATTCTAACCTATATAAATATATCAATAATCTAAAATGATTATAGTCTGAACTATATTTTACCAGATTATCAAATATAAGAGAAATGAAATAAGGCATAAAAATATCATAGCATAATTATTGGATAAATGCATTAATAAATTATTTATATCATAATGAGAAAAAATCAAAATAAGAAAATGAGCATAATAATAATTTAATTAAAAACAAAAACAATAAATAAAATGTAATTTTCGTTAATCAAAGTCATCAATGTCTTCGTCTTCTGATTCCCATTCGGACTTGAAAACTTGATAATCTCCTCCTGGTACACTCTGAATGGATTTTTTGTATTTGTTCTGTTTTTTAGAACCTTTTGTAACAGTTTTTTGTTTCAATATCATTTTGGAGTAACAATTCTCTTCAAATGGTTTGACACAATCTTCTGGAAGTGGGGGAAGATGTAATGCTTTTTGTATATCTCCGAGAAAATGCTCTGGATCATTCCATTCTAAGATTGCAACGTTAACTCTAATGTTAATGTTCTTCCAGGCTCTTGATTTGTCCAAATAGCATGCAATTTTGGAGTTAAACGCTTCATTCATGCAGGTAGATCCAATGGAAGAAACTTTGGAAACTATGGGTGTCCACTTGTGAACCCAGTCATAGAGCATGAATTGAAGTTGGATCGAATTGACACCTTTTTGCCATTCAAAGCATTTGTAATTGTGCGGTTCGCAAAAAGAATGATTGCCTACGTAATGGTAGACACAATCCTCCCATATTTTCGTACGTTTGTCAATATTTTCTTCGGCAAAACATGACCAAAGCCACATACTTAGGCTTGCATTCAGACCCCAGAAAGGTCTCTCTATTTTTTCAATCTTCTGAGTCTTGTCGTTGAAAACTTCAACTGTATTATGAGAAGCTGAGAACTTTGTAAAATCTTTTGAGATATTTTTTGATACATGACCTGGATCGAATCTTTCAAGATGAGAGACGCCAAATTCTTTAAAGACAGAGACACTTTTGTTATTTCGGTCTTTAATTATCTCATACCGAAATGGCTCACAAAAAAGTGACATTTTTGGCGCCAATAATTTGATTTTTCTGATTCTTTCTATTTAGATATATTTATTTAATATTCATATTCCTTTATATTGCCTCATATTATTTCCCATTTTTAATCATATTATACAAATCTTTAATAATTTTAATGTTTTGAGCTTCAAAATCTTGTTCTAACTATTTTCATTCATATATCCTAGAAAAAATTAAAAAGTTTTTTAGAAATAAAAATGTTTGTATGTAAAGTATTGAAAATATTCTAGATGAGAAGACATTCTCCAGAAGAGATTGATATTGATTGGCTTTGTGAAGCCATCACAAAATCAAATAATGGAGTTAAGTTAACTGATATTTGCGCGAAAGCTAAAATAAATCATGAAGGCAGAGTTATATATAATCATACTATCTTAAAGTATTCCTAGAAATTTCCAAAATTAACCGAAATATAACTGTACAGAATTACTATTTTCGAGATAAAATTCATATGGAAATACTAATTCATAACGCTTTATGTTATATAAAAATTTAATTTATAAAAAATTTCAAAAAATCAAATTTTAACACAATGAATATAACTGCAATCGAGGTTTTTGACGATTGATTCTTACGAGAAGTTTTCCAAACTTTGAGTTAATGTCAAGACATTAACTCAAAGTTTGGAAGTCTAATAAGGGGAATTGTAGGCTATGAGGTACTGATTATATATCAGTGCCTCATAGCCTGCAATTCCCATTAGAAATCGGAGAAACTTTGTCCGCATAACTGATGATGCGGACAAAGTTTCTCCCATTTTCTACTTAGAAGGAAAGGGCAAGAGGTATATAGGTACACTATATATCTCTTGCCCTTTCCTTCTTACCTAAAGACTTCCAATCTTATTTTTTTTCCAATTTTTCCCCTAAATTTAAATCTTATATAATATAAATAAAATGCATAATATCAATCACAAAAATTAATGTTTATTTTTTTAATTAAAATTGCCGCGCAATTTAAGGTTTTCTGTCACTTTTTTGTGAGCCATTTCGGTACGAAACAATTTCGGTCTTTGATAATCTCTTTAACATCTTTCAAGATATTGTATTTCTTTAATTGCTTCAAGATGATTCGAGTTCCAGCACTTTCCATATTGTTGGAAGCTCCGGAATACTGAGCATGCTGTCTGTTTCCACCAATATGGTTGATGTTCACGCATGCAAGAACTCTTTTTGTGACAGCATCGAGCGCAGTTACTGTACAACTTGGCGAGTTTCGCCTGTGCGTCCATCTTGCATCAATGGATAAGTAACCACTGAAGGACTTTCTCGACAGCATTAGGGAAATACTTTTAAGTCTTCTAATCTTATCGTCACAAAATCTCTGTTGTCTCATGACACCACTCTTCACAGGGGGCTTAGTTCCACAAAGAGAAAGAAAGCGAGCACCTTTTGTATATGGCATTCCGGTCATTATGCAAGCACCAAGCATCTGTCGCGCTGAGAGTCGACGACATTCGTGGAGTAAAATGTTATGCATTGCCTTTGTTTTCCGTTTTGGGTGAACAATATGGCCCATACAACAAAAAAAAAATGAAATCCCGCCAAAAGTGAAAATTGAATAAAAAGTAATAATTAATAAATATATACTATATCATTAGATGAATATTTTGGAATAACATTTTAAAATCGAGGTTTTTCAATGGATAACGGTTCAATCAAAAATTAAAAAATGGAACATTTCTGTTGTTTCAAAATTCCAAAATAACGTTTCTATTCCTCTCAAAAGTAAAAATAAACTTTATTGGGGAAAAATATTTTTATTTTCCAAAAAAAAGAAAACCTTAAATGCAAATCTAATTTTGATGCTTTTGTTTGTGATTTTTTGGATTTCGAAAAAATTTGAAAATTCAGACAAGTTACCATTAACACTAATACGTTTCAGCGAGTCGGTCCCAACAGAGAAATTTTCATAAATCGGCGATATAATTTATTATTTCAGCAAAATATTCTCAGATCCAACTAGAATAAGGTCATATTATACAAATTTAGCAAAGGCTAGTTTCCTACCTATTCAATTAACTTTAATTTTAAATAATTCAAGACAATTCTCAAAATTACCTTAATAATCGCGTTCTCTTCGCAAAATGACGATTCATCATTCACTACCAGCATAACTGAGGGCTTGTGCTCACAGAATAATACAGATAATTTACTTATTAATGCAAAATTTAGTACCAAAAGGTAATCATAGAAGATACAAAAAAAGTTTCTTTATTTTGATTGCTGATTTTATTTCTTCTAAAATTTACCAAATCTAAAAAATCCAAAATTGAATGCTATTGAATTTCATGTTTATGTAACATATACTATTTATTATATAAGGAATAAAAATTTTATAGTTTTAATCAAAAATAAAGGTGTACTAAATGCATACAAAACAAGGCAAACCCAAATTTTAGCTAAAAGTGACAGGGAAAAAACGTTTAGTATTAAAAAAAAGACCGATGAGAGCTTCGTTCGAAATATAGAGGGAACTGAGAATGCGCAACCATTCTCAGGGAATATTGGATGCTATTCCCGTTCCCTCTGTATGGAAAATTGAGGTTTTCAAAGGGAGTTAAAATAATATCAAATTTATACTAATTTACTTCAAAATACAAAAGTATTTGACAGCTAAAATTAGTTACTTTAGCAAGCCTATCAATACCCTTTTACGATTATTGCTACTTTTTCGAAATAAAAGTAAAAACAAATTTATACTAATTTACTTCAAAATACAAAAGTATTTGACAGCTAAAATTAGTTACTTTAGCAAGCCTATCAATACCCTTTTACGATTATTGCTACTTTTTCGAAATAAAAGTAAAAACAAATTTATACTAATTTACTTCAAAATACAAAAGTATTTGACAGCTAAAATTAGTTACTTTAGCAAGCCTATCAATACCCTTTTACGATTATTGCTACTTTTTCGAAATAAAATAAATTTATTATCAAAAACCTTTTTTTCTTAGTAAAAATAAAAATGTTATTTTATATCAAGTTTTTATTCATAAATTTTTATAATGTTGTATAAATTTGAAGGTGGAAATCTGTAATAATTTTATCTTGAAAAGACTTGGCATTCTCAACAATGAATTGAGGGGTATTGCATCCAAATTCTGTAATTTGCGTGAGAATACTAAGCTTGATTTCCATTGGGATACTTAATTTCGAAAAATACTGGGTCATTCGTTTTTGAACCTTTGCTGCCTTGACAACTTTATCAAGTAGGTCATCTAAACCCAATTGAAGCGTATTTAAGTTTGCTGATGAGTTAACTATTAACGATTTAATTTTATCAGTGAGCATTATACATTTTTCTGTATCCAGTCTGATTGTAGACTTTTTTGGCTTTTTTTCAGATGGCAACGGATTTGGAATTTTGTCTCTGAGCCTTATATCTTGAGAAATTCTGTAATAAAATGAAGGAACGATAAAATCGATTAATTTCATCACAAATCGATCAAATCTCATGAAAATTGTTCCGCCAAAGTAGTAATATTTAATTTTTTTGTTAATCGATTCTGAAATGTTATTTGTGAGAGCTAAATTTTCATCTCTTTCAGCGGCTGTCCATCTTTCTTGGTTTGATATCCATTGATTTTGTATGTATTTTGAAAATTCTGGGAATTTTTCGGCTATTTCCAGAATTTTTTTGAACGTTGGTTCAATCCATTCTTTCTTGCCATTTCTGCCGTATGCAAGATAGTTCATTTTTGTATCTAATATCAATTTGTCTGAACTCTCAAATGCATAATCTTTCAAATTTTTTCTGAACGCCCTCATTACATGAACTGCACACCAATGAAGGATAACTTCTGGAAAAGAGTTGATAATCGCATTTTCGATTTCTTGTGCACAATCTGACATAAAATATTTTGGTTTTACTTTTGCCCAGTTAAAAAATGCCTTGAGACAGAATGCAATATTTTCTGAAGTGTTTGGATAAACGACAAATTGAAAAATTGGGAATGCATGTGTATTTGGAAATTTGGCTGATATCATGTAAAACAACATTTTAAATTCAAGTAATGAATGGGTTGCATCAATAAAATGCTCTTTCACAATTTTGATTATGTCCAGAAATTTGAAAGAAGCATAATAAAAGATTAATTTCTTTGGTTTGTTGTAATTATCGACATCGAAATAAATTAAATCTTTTGGTGACTCTTGTTCTTTGATACCCTTAAATAATTGAGTTGACTTGAATTGATTATCATCGTACTTTTGAATACCTTTGATCTTTTTATTTCCTTTTTCCTGAATTGTTTTCATTTGATCTGAAGATGCATTCAAAAAAGATGGCCTGTTAAGTGGATCATCCAGATCAAGTTTTTTGTCGCATTCAATTTGAGCCATTTTCGGATCACCCCCTGTTTTATAAAATTAATAAGTACCCGACGATAGCATTGTGATAATGTGTGGTATTTCTTTGTCTCATCTTTGATTTGATTGTGATTATGTGTTCCATTATATTCTGTTAGGATATATTCTTCATCATCCTTTAGAAATGAGATACATGCTTCATATTTATCTGCACTGCACCTGAATTTTAATTTTATTTCCCCTAAATTTGGATTTTTTTTAATTGATATGGACAACCTGCATGGCATTCGTTATCAATGACAGCTTTCATAGCATCAATATAAGATAGCCTTTCTTTAAGTTCGCATGGTGTATCGATATGCATCAAAAAAATGAAATGAAATTTCAATATCAAAAAAAGCACAAAATTTGAAAAAATTCACAAATCTCGGTTTCTGAAAGAAAATGGCCTCTTAAACTTTGTGCATATATTCATCTATAAGACACATTGTATCCATATATTATTTAGCCAACACAACTTATCTGGTATCGAGAAAATTCAAAAAAAGCACAAAATTTGAAAATTGCTCGGTTCTACATTCAAAATAAATTTCATTAATTTTTACGTACATATTAAGCTACTTATCTTCTACATATATAATCTTCATTAGATATATACATGATAAATAAAATTCATAAAACATTAAAAATCAAAAAATTAGATGAACCTTGGCAATTAAACTTTATTAAATAATAGTTGTTTATAAATTATATTATATTATCATTTAATATTATTTTGATAATGAAGATTTTATTTTGCAATAATATAAACGAATTTTTTTACCTTATGAACATTTGATGGAAATATGCAAATTTAAAATAATAAAGAAAGCCGCGAGCGAAGCAATCGGCTTAGTTCGAAGATTTTGATTCAAATCTTTGCTTATATTCCTTAAATTCTTTATGAAACTCGCAACAGTTCCATAAAAAATTTTAAATTCTAAACTGTCGAAATTACCGATCGGTAATCGCATCCTTCACGGGTGTATCATTTTTACAGGCGTGTCACTTTTAGCTAAAATTACCCCTACTCTACAAAACAAGGTATTTTTTACTCATCCAAAATATGTTAACAGTAAGGATGTCAATTTGGAAGAAAAGTGAGAAAATTCCTAAAATGCTAAAAATGAATTTTCCAAACGTATTTTTTTATCTCATTGTTTTGATTTTGAAAAAAATTTGGAGAGAAGAACTCTTCGTTTTTGAATTTTATCACGATGGTTTTAAAGTATATTAGACACATGTATTGGTATTACTATTTTTGTATATTTTGAGAGAAAATCCCTAAAAAGTGAGAAAATCTAAGACGGTTTGAGAAAATATATAAACTATTGAAAATTTGAATTAAACTTCTAATTTGGAAAAAAGAAATTTGGAAAGAAGAAAATTCAAAAATCGAGACTTAGACTCAGCATCAAATGGAGAACAAAATGTTTCTTCATATGAAGGAAAAAAATTTTCTTGTGAAGAAATAGAGTTTTTAAAATTTTATTGTATGTAATGAAATAAACAAATATTAAAATTATTTTTTGATAACAAGAAAATTCCCAATAGAAAATATTTGAGAGAAAGAAAAAAAGAAAATTGAAAAATATTACTCTCCTTTATATTTCATGAGATTTTAAATTTATTCTCATAAAATTGACATTTTTATACGTTTAGATGAAAATAAGTGATTTTGCTTGAAATAGAAATTATTATTTGCTTACAGCTATCAAATAGATTTTTGCTATTTTGATTAAAATTTGTTAATCAAATTAATAAATTTTTTCTAAATATCTTAAATATCTGGATCACTCACAAATACAATGAATTGAACGATAAAAATAATACAAACTCAACTAAGTTTCCTGTCTTTCAACTAAAAAAAATTATGCAAATTAAATTAAATTAAATTGTTTATTCAAATATAAAACAAAGATGAAGTAATTACAGTTATCATAAACTTTATGAATAACTCTGTAATTGGTTCAGATTTTCGTAAAAATATTTTTATTAATATCGATAAGAATACGTTTACCTACGATCACAACATATCAATAAACAAGAGTAGAGTGATTTTTATCATCGAAACTTTTTAAAAGCTGTAAGCTGGAAGGAAAAATCTTGTTTTTTCTGAGTTAGTTGTAGAACTATTGATGCACGAGTTATCATTGTGATGTAGAAGGATGTCAATGTACTGACTGAAGGATATGAAGTGAATTGAATTTCATTGCATTTCAATTTGATCAAAATTTGTTGAAATGATATGAATGTGTCAACATCTGTATCACTCTCTTTCACTCCTTCCCTATTCTTTCGAGAACGAAGCTAGCTCAGCTTTCGCTGAGCGAATTGACACTTTTGATGCCCTAAACGTACATGCTCTCAAATTTATCGAAAAAATTATACCACCTAAACTAGTATATTCTTATTTTAAATATGATATTATCCTTAGAATCCACACTAGAATATATTTAAATCAACTTTTAAAAAGTTCGAATCCTGCGCGTCTCACTTTTTAAATTTTCGAAAAGGAAAATTATATTCTCCTAAAATGAAAACAATTTTCCGAATTGACATCCTTATTAACAGTGCTATTTATATAATCAATATCCGAATTTCGAAATCATTTTGATGAAATCTTTATTTTAAAATTGAGTTGACTGTTAAAATCACCCGAGAAGAGGGATTATCTCAATGAAAAGTGCATAAAATAGCAAACGCACAAGATGGCACTATGCAGCTTTATATTGTTATACAGGATGAACATATAAAATGTTTGGAAAACACTTACTTCGTTCTACAAATGTGTATCTCTTTATATCAAAGATTCTTCTCAAATTATTGAGAGACTTCTCTCAAAAAAAGGAAAATTTGATAACTAAAAAAATTATGGCATAACCTCTCGTTTTGCATAGATATATATTTACATGGTCACAGAGCTTATTTTCATTGTCAAAACTTAAAAATTTTTAGTGGACTATACCCTTAATAATATTAAACTCCTTTTTTTTATTTAGGTACCCTATTCAATTTCTATCGTCACCATATGGAGAGGTCAGGCCCATATCATAAAACATTAAGTTTGGACTTACTAAGACATGTAAGAATTACCTTGCTTGTATAGGGGCATTAAATACTTTTAGATGCTAAAATCTTCAAAATTAATTTAATTTGATATTCAAAATATGCACGAAAACGTAAATAAATACGGATCTAGCTCTCACATATCTCTATTTTAAGCATTGATAAGTATTTCTACATTCTATTTTAAAAAATATTCAAATTTCACAATATTCTTTTCATTGGTAATCTACATATTAACGAGAATGTAGGGCTGTACAAGATTTAAAAAAACATTGCCGGGTTACCGTAGAGGCCTAAAAAAATCGCGCCTCGGCGGCAAGCCGCCTCGGCATTAAGAATGCGCATCTAAATTTTTATATGTCCTTCTTTCTTTTATTTTTCCCTTCCCTTTCTTTTCTTTTTCTTTTTTTCCCTCCTCTTGCTCTCATTTACCTTTTTTTTCCTTTTCTCATCATTTTTCAAAATTTTAAATTTTTATCAAAAATCTTGCCTATAAAAGCAGACTATGGAACCTTTTAATGCCTCTTAATCAATATTATACAGCATAAAGCATATTAAATGAAAGTAATTACGTATAAATTTATTTTATTATCTTATTTATTAATTCTTTAGCATGTATTGTTTAATATTAACTTTTCTGTACATTAAATATGATATCTCCAAAGTATGAATGCCTTGTAACGAAACGAAAACTTAATTTTATGTTGAATATTTGTCACAAACATTAGATTATTAAAATATATGTTGGATATCCCTTAGTATGAGACTTCATGACTCTTGTAGTCTAACGTGAGCTTTGGATTGCAAGCTCTGTGGTTACGAACATAAATTAATTGTAAAGTTTTCAAAATTTTTTATCGTTTTATCAGCATCTATTTTTCTTTAAAATAATATATTTGTATGAATACAATATTTAGTAATTTTTTTATTTCCCATAATTTCATTCAAAATTTCAGAAAAATTAATTTCTATTCAATATTATTTCAGCTTCAAAACACTTCATTCTTATAGATGTTGATTCACTAAAGTGTGATACTCAATGTCAAATATCAATGAAAATTGTTCTGCAAATTTATTTCACTTTTGACCTCACTTTTTCCGTAATTCAATTTTTTACTTTTAATATTTTAGATCTTCATAATATCATTTGAAAAATTAACCATATAAAAAAATCAAGTTAACAATTCACTTTTTCCGTAATTCAAAAATCAAAAATATAAATAATATATTTTTTTATCAAATATTATTATTATATTCTATGAAAAATGAGGTCCGGAAATTTGCGGATTCCCGTAACTCAATTTTACGGAAAAAGTGCAGTAAAACTATTCAAAATACGGGAAATTGGTGTAACTAATGATTTTACGGTAAATCACGGAAAGTCCCGGAAGAATATATGTGCCTATATGAAATTATACAAAAATGAATCAAACGCATTTTAAAAGATTGTTCTTGTATTATAAATGCTATTCGCAGATTTATTAGTTGAAGAAAATTACCAAATTTTTGCCGATTTACAAAAAATGATTTACAAGCATATTTTTATAAGGCTTTAAAAATCTTTAAAATGTGACCGGTGACGGAAATCCATGGTAACCAAACCGCGGTTCCCGTTTGGAATGCCATACGAGAATGATATACTTTTCATGTGTTTAGAAGTTTTAGCTTTAGTACTGTATTGTTGAAAAATTATTGAAGACTTTTTTCTTTTTGAGAAATTAATGCAATAACCAAGAGAGGAATTGCATATGCTGCGCACTAAAATTATAGAAATGTCTCTAATTAGACACAAATAGAGATATTCGGAAATAAAATTTGAAATTTTGATCAAAAACGCTATTTTCTAATCATTTTTATTTATTTAACTATATATAAAGTAATCTTTTCTATAATTTATACTTGATGGTTTAAAAGACGTTTAGACTCAAAATTTTACTGCATTTCATGTGGTAACTATGCTTTATCACTAACTACCTCCTTGTTTTCAACCTGAAAACATATATTATACCTCCAATGCAGGTATTACCAACAAATTGCAATTTGGCTATGTCTAAATTTTCGCAAAGAAAGAGGAGTAAAGTCCCATTTATAGAATTCGAGCTATATTAGAATGCAACTTAGACAAAAGGTTACAGTTTCAATACACATATTCAAAAATTTGCATTCGAAATTTAAGATAAAGTACAATTTCCAAAAAAGAGTATCGAAAGTGCACAAATATGCATTTACATGCTTACACTAGCTTGCACTAGTATTAATAATTTTTGAAATTAATTTTCAAATTATTCCCATACCTTTTGCAAAATTTTATGCTTATGATTCTAAGCATAGTTTAAGCGATCTCGAATTTGAATTGCTAAGAAAAAATAATTAGTAAAAAATTTGTCTATGCATTCTGTATGATGCAACTAACTATATTAGTAGCATACCTAAAATCTTTTCAATATTTTTGAGGGAATTTGAATGGTACCGGTTGAGAGCTTTTTTTAATTAAGGTACTATTTCGATAGAATTTGAATGGTACCCCTTCAATTTTGTGAGGGACCCCCTTTCATTTTTTGAATAGGGTACCTTAAATGAAAAAAGGACCTTACATAAATTTAAATTCAAGTTTATTATTATGAATTATTAGAAAATTATTAGACAAATATAGCATAATCATAAATTTCTAAGAAGTATGGTGATATATCTTTAGAATAGGATAGTTTTTTATTATTTTATCTGTAAAATAGTTCATAGCAACAACATATGATCAATGAAATCATCTAAAACAATCATAAAAATAGCGATAAACACATTGTAAAGAAGAGTGTTGCTGAGCAAAATATAGATAAACTAAAAGAAATGCTGCTAAGCGATTTAAAGTCAGACCAATATGTCACAAAGTAAAAGAAAACACTAAGAAATCCGAGAATCCATTGTAAGGCCCTGAATGCAGACCAACTCTCGAAAAATTGAAAAATAATGAAAGTTGTTGCAATAGATGCGACTAATATTGTAATAAATATATTATTACTGGACCTGATTCCACCTCGATTTTGGTTCATCCCTTCTATTTCGACATCATCTAACATATTAAACGATTATTTTCAATTCAAATTGCTTTAGATAAAATTTTATGTAAATTTTGATAAAATATTATCAACCAAACATCAGATAGTTGCGTCTCAATCAAAATATTTATCTTTGGATATTCAATAAAAGTTGAATTAGGAGTGATTTATAAAATAATCTATTTATGATCTATAATACAAACAAACAGTAACAGGCAATGCAAATAACAAAGGTTTTGAACAAATGTTCACATGAATAAAAATATTATTAAAAAGTTTTGATTAATTTGCGTAAGGTAATAAGTCATTACATAGTTTCTTAAAATCCTGCGGAATTTGGCCTTTACATGAAGGGCAAGAATTAGAATCGTGATTTGCGAGACATTTTACGTGGCATAATGCATTACAGCATGGTAATGTTGAAACAAGTTCTGAACTTTGAAATAAATTACCGCAGAAAATGCATTTACATTGCAAAATATCTTTAAGATTTTCAGATTCGCGAGCTTCCAGTTTTTGTTTTTCAATTATTTTTTTATCAATATCTGTAGATTTCTTTTGAGCATCATTGAATGCTCTAAAAATTTGGCCGAATTTGAATTGGGATGAGTAAATGATGTCATAAAAAATTGACAAAAAGTGGAAAATATCTGATGAATATGTTTGATTTTATAATGTATTCAAAATAATTTTTAAAAACAACAAGCCTGCGTAGCATAGTGGTTATTGCGTGCGCCTTGTAAGCGCAAGGTCGCCGGTTCAACTCCGGTCGTAGGCAAATCTTTTTTATTTTTTTTAATCCAAAAATATCATTGCAAGTTTGGAAGAAACAATATGAATTTTTATGTTACACAAATGCCATAACTGCCGTCCATTTAAATTAAAACAATATCTTAAATCTGTATGGAGAAATACTGGTTTATGTATAAAACTCATACTCGTTCTTGAAGAAAACATACATAAGTTTGTAATTGGTGCACTAAGAGATGAATCAGATGGGCTCTTTTATGCGACATTTTTGTTTTGATACATGAATATCTAAGGGGAAGAAATTCTGGTTATAAAATATCTCTCAGTGATATCTAATTACTTATATATGATATTTGTTCAAGAAAAAAAAATATGGAAATATTACAAAAAATATAAACTATATAGAGTTTATTAAATAACATGATTGTAATATAAAGCAACAAAATTGTTCTGAAAATCGAGTTAATGATGATTAATTGAAGTTCAGAAACGAAATCAATAAAAAATTGAATAAAATAGAAATTAATCGCCTGTTAGTAAGAGTCTGTTCTCGTGATCACCATTTCCTTTAACAGAAGAGATGAATATCATATCTATAACACCCATTGAAATAAGAAATGCCAAAAGGAAAGCTCCTGAGCTACTAACATTAGACATGAAAGCTCCAGTTAGAGCACTGTAGCATGGATTCTTCTTTGATTCTGTGCAGTTATCATCAGTATATTCACCAACTTCCATAAATCCGCAACATTTAAGCTTTGACTGAACGTTTGCCACGGCATCTGTATTATAATTATCTCTCCAATGTGTTCTAATACCATCAAAAAAGAAAAGTGGAGTTAAAGCCCAAATAAATCCGTAATATGCTTCTATTAATAGAGCGAAAACAGATACACTAATGTGCATATAATAAACGAGTGTAGATTCCGTAAAAATGTATAATGTAATCAATATTGCTGTCGCCATGAATGAAAAAGCTACTAATTGAGAAATAATTATTGGTTTTTGTACTAAAGTGAATAAACCTGAGTCAACAATCCAACTCTCATTTGAAATTACTGCAAGTATACTTGCAAAGATGCACAAAACTGTAATAAGAAGTGCTATATACAGTCTGTTCATCTTTTTTAAAAAAGGTGACAAATTCTTGTACGATTATTTTTTCATAAAAGTGACAAATATGGAAGAGTCAAAATGTACAATTGTTTCACATATTTTTAAGTTTGGAGATAATAAGGAGTTGAAATATGTTATACTAGACCATAAAACGAATAAACGTGAAGTTAAAAATGGTAAAGAAATTGAATCTTTTAAAATGATTCAAGATTATTGGTTAAAATTTCCAAAAAGTAATACTAATTTACAAAAAAAGGAAGTAACTGTCAAAACAGAAAAGCTTCCTACTCCAATTATTACTCCAAGTCCAATAGAAGTAAAACATGAAAATATTCAAAAAGAAGAAAAGCATGTTAAACAAGAAATTATAGTAAAAGCAGAAGAAACACCGAAACATGAAAAAGAACGTAAAGAAGAAAAGCATGAAAAAGAAAAACCGGAAAAAACAGAGAAAAACAGCAAAAAAGAAAAACAAACTAAAAGAAAAACTTCGAAAAAGGATAAAATGGTCGTTGTCAAACCTAAAACATCACAACATAACCTTTGGAAGGATCAAATCCAAGTTGAAATTTTGGGTTACAAAAATTACGATAATAAACAGTACATTTGCATCAGAAATGGCAGTGATGGGTACAAATTAGTTGAATTAAGTGAAGCAAAAAATAAGTTTCCTGCTCAATTAGCAACATTTTTAGAAAACTTCATAACTTTTAGAGATGAAGATACTCTATGAGAATTCTGTTAATACTAAATGTTTATTTTGTTTGTATCAATACTATTTAAATTCTAATATTATATTCTGTTTTAAAATTGATATTTAATCAATATTTATGGTACACAATAGCTAGCATCATATACCACTTATATATGATCATAAATAAATAAAACAATTCAAGATATAAGAAATTTATATATTTGATTTCAAACTGTTATCTCGTTTGACAATATATTATTCATAGCCTTTGAACAAATAAGTGAAAGTGGTTCCACTCTGATACGTTAACAAACTTCAATCGTGAAGGATACATGAAATAATTTGTCTCAAATGTGTTCGATCTAGCGATACATAACAATTTCGATCCAAATACTTGTAGATACTTCTATTTCTTGAATCAAATTGTTCTATATATATTAACAAACAACAATTCACATCTCAAATTGAATCTTTCGAAGTTCCTTGATGTTCTATCTGATGGAAAAGATCAGAGAATCGTAGTTGGTAACCAAGCTCCGATTTTATGCAAAACATAGAAGAATTGCATACAAATTAAATCAAATATGAGCAAAGACAATAAATCAATACAAAAAAATCGAATTATATATTATAAGCGGAAAGACAGTTTTCGTTTAGTCGAAAGCATGGCCAGCGCAGCCGAGGACTTCCTTATCCTTGCGCATGTACATCTCTGTAAGCTTTGTACGAGCTTCACCGAGGTACTGGCGTGGGTCGAACCATTCTGGGTGCTCAACGAAGAGGCGGCGGATTGTGCCTGTCATGACCATACGGCCATCAGAGTCGATGTTGATCTTGCAGACAGCAGACTTGGAAGCCTCACGAAGCTGAGCTTCTGGGATGCCGACGGCTTCTGGCATGTGGCCACCGTACTTGTTGACCATTTCGACGTACTCCTGTGGGATGGAGGATGAGCCGTGGAGAACGATTGGGAAGCCTGGGAGCTTCTTCTCGATCTCGTGGAGGATGTCGAGACGGATTTCAGCCTTTGTGCCCGGTGGGAACTTGTAAGCACCATGGGATGTGCCGATAGCGATAGCGAGTGAGTCAACGCCTGTCTTGGAGACGAAGTCCTGAACTTCCTCTGGGCGTGTGTATGTGTGGTGTTCAGCCTTGACATCATCTTCAACACCAGCGAGAACGCCGAGTTCGCCTTCGACTGTAACGTAGTCTGGGCGGGAGTGAGCGTACTCGACAACCTTCTTTGTAAGAGCAACGTTCTCGTCGTATGGGAGGTGGGAACCATCGATCATGACGGATGAGAAGCCAAGATCAATGCAGGACTTGCAAAGTTCGAAGGAGTCACCGTGATCGAGGTGGAGAACGATTGGGATGAGCTTGTGCTCTGGATGGATTTCCTTAGCGAATTCAGCAGCACCCTGAGCCATGTAGCGGAGCATTGTCTGGTTAGCGTACTTACGAGCACCAGCAGAAACCTGAAGAATAACTGGAGACTCTGTCTTGACGGAAGCTGTGATGATAGCCTGGAGTTGTTCAAGGTTGGAGAAGTTGTATCCTGGGATAGCATAACCACCCTTGACAGCCTTAGCGAAGATATCCTTGGAGTTAACAAGGCCAAGTGACTTGTATGAAACAGCCATTGGAAAAATGAAGTTACTTCTTATCTGTCAAATTCTTGGTTAACGATTGGTCAGCTTTGTGAGGGGTGATCCCTTTTGGTCGCCTCAACTGCTCTCAATTTTTCAATAATTCATAGAATTTTTTGAATGTGATCGTCATTGAATTCTCATCGTCATGGAGAAAAAATCTGAGACGAACGACCACTCCAGATTTTGAACTTTTGTTCCGAAGCAATATCTTGTGGGACTTAAATAAATATGAAAATGACCCGGACAGGTAAAAAGAAAGACAATTGCAGAAATCATTAAGTGAGCCATAGCTTCTGGATAGTTTCATAACAATTTTTATAATATAAATAATAAGTGCTGGTTATTTAACTATGTTTTGGTTCAAAAATTTACGAATTTTTTCACACATCATTCAAATTGCAATAAATTTTGAAATTTTAAGCGGAATGTCAATATCCAGTACCTAATTTAATTATAATTATAGTTTATGGTGATCAATAAATCGATTTCAATATAATTTTCGGAAACTTTGCAATGAAAGGAAATCATCATGACGTCTTTGTATCATGTTGATACACATGCATATTATGGCTATTTATCAAACCTAGAATTTCGGAAACTATTGTCATCGAAAGAAAATCATTCAAGGAACGTAATCATAAGAGCTGATATATCTAATCAAGTAGGATTATTGTCTTATTTGATGAAAATGATTCAATTATCATCTGCTTTCTTTGTAGATCTATTCTCTATTATAAGGTAGTCACAAAATCTAAGTAGTGAGGCTCTCAAAAATTGAACCGTACTCCATACAAAAGTTGTGTACCCTCACTACTTAGATTTTGTGGCCTTCAATTGAGAGGTTAGTTTTGATAGAGCACGTTATAAAATTAAAAGGGAAAAATAAATAAAATTTAAACATTTAATTATATATAATTTAAGGAGTGTAATTCCAAATTTTCTAAAAACTATTCAAATTTGAGCATTTTTTTGGAAATAGTAAATCTAATATGTACATCTAATAACAACATGATTCATCACCTTTTCAAGCTCTGCAGTCAATTTTTTGAAATTTGATTGAAATAAATGTAGCAAAAATTACATTTCATTAGGGAATATATGAGTTTCTCTGGAAACAGGCTGATAAATTTTAAATTTTGTCCAATCAACATGAATGCATTGAGAAATTTGGATTGATTTTCTGGTAGAATCTGAAACAATTCAACCATGTATAAATGGATCATGTAATCATCATGAAATGTTAGTGTTAGAGTTCAAAAGAAACAGAATGAGTGGAAATCAAACACAATCTGAATAATTTTAAACGTATACGATCTTTAAGTTTGTATTTTGAATTCTACATATATGATTGTGTAATTCGTTCTTTCAAATTTTCGGATTCAGGCATGTTTTGATAAAATTCATTCCCAAAAACGTCAATTAACAATTAAATTTAGTGTATTTTAAATATATATACGTATTATATTTTATAAATTATATTAAATTCGCAAAATTTTAAGTTTTAAACAAAAATAAAAAATGTTCAAAATATGAAATTATGCATAGGATATTAAAATTTACATGTTAGCAATTTTTTTGAATTGCTTTCAATTTTCATATTGAAATTTTTAAGATTTTTTTCTGAAATAATAAGCAAGAATATCAACCTAAATAATATTAAATTCCATGCGTTAATTTCCCCTCAAAAGTCATTGACCGCCTCTCAATCTAGATTTTGTGAGTACTTTAGTACTTTTGCTCATAGTAAATGTGGATGTATCTAGATTATTGTGGAATATCCGATTGATCTTAAAGCTTTATCAAGCTCTGAGAGCATTAAAGCGTTCTTATTTACTGCGAAAAAACAATTTACTGGGATTTCTATAATGAAAATGGTAGAAATTAGAAATCCTCTTTAAATATATCCTATTTTTAAACATGCTACTAATAATTTTTATTTTTTCGACGTTTTGAATTTTCATTTTTTTGATGGGATTTTTAGTTCACACTCTGAATTTTATAGGTGCAGTCACTTCCCCATTACAAAGATTCAACAAACCATCATACTTCATGAATATTACTGATGATTCATTCACCGTTAGTCCAATAATAAAATATCATCAAAATATAATTATTAATAAAACCACAAATGGCGAAATAGTTAAAAGTGTCACAACAGAGATAGAAACTGTTTACGAAGAGACATCTCCATTCCCAAGTCCAGAAGCTGAACCTGCCCAAACTCCAGATCAAGAACAACCTCAAACACCAACTTCTACACCGGAGCAATCTGAACCCCAAACGCCTGTTACAACTACTATTCCTCCAACAACAACTGAACCAACTCAATATTACACTGCAGCTCCAGAGCAGGCGTCAACATTCTATTCTACACCGATGTCAACAGTAGTTACACCTTCTTATCCAAAATCCACACCAATTTCAACTTCTACAACTTCTGAATCTCCAAAATCCACTCCAAAGCCAACAGAAGCTCCAAAACAAACTCCAAAACCAACTGAAGCTCCAAAACAAACACCAAAGCCAACAGAAGCTCCAAAACAAACACCAAAACCAACAGAAGCTCCAAAGCAAGCTCCAAAACCAACAGAAGCTCCAAAGCAAACTCCAAAGCCAACTGAAGCTCCAAAGCAAACTCCAAAGCCAACAGAAGCTCCAAAGCAAACTCCAAAGCCAACAGAAGCTCCAAAGCAAACTCCAAAACCAACAGAAGCTCCAAAGCAAACTCCAAAGCCAACAGAAGAACAAGGAAAGAGAAAGACAATTGATAAAACAAAGTATACATTAAAAGAATTAAACAAAATGATTGATGAATTAATCAAAGACACTGAAAATTATACTATTGAAGGAGAAAACGCAAAAGAACTTAAACAAAACATTAATTCTCTCAAATATTTCGATGTCTATCAAGAACACAAAGGTCCCAAACAATCAGCATGTACATTTGAATACAGCTTCAACAAACCTGTTAACATTCACAAGATTTCCTTTGCTCCAACATCAGATAAAGACCACGTCAAAGACTTCAACATCCATATTTTAAATGGAAGAAACACAGTCATTATACCTATGAACACAAGTTTGCCTGATACTTATGAATACGTTCAAGATTTCACCCTCCCTCATGTATTTAATACAGCAAAGGTTCAAATTTCCGATAAATCTGGAAGAACTAAAAAATGCACTATTCCTGAAGTTGCATTCTATGGTCCACTAAATTGAGCACCGTATATTTATGTTATTCCGAATAAAAAGTATATTTTTCAATTATTCAATATTTTTGTGATTCAATTATCCAAGTTTATCACATAAAAAGGAGTTTAAAGTAGCTACATATATATCTTACTCTTTCATTCCTATTAGAAACTTTGTCTATATCTCATAAATGTTGAATTTTGAGAAATGAATCATCGTTTGTATAGGGATTGTAATTATCTGAAATTAAATGTGTACTTAAAATTGCTTCTAGTTCATAACATATATAACAAATACTGTTTTGTTGACAATTCACATCTAAATTCATTAAAAATTGATATTGATTATGTAAAATCGATGCAGAAACTTTGCAATCTGTGTGGATTGATGCTCCAAATGTTAAAATCTACTTACGGCTGTAGGTTATAAATTTTCAAAAAATCCATAAGGGTGCCCTAAAGACGATAGACAATCCTCAGAAAAATTCGAAAAAAAAAATCAAAAATCGCAAAATTCCTGAATTCTTAACATCTTTTGGATTTTCTAAATCAGGTAGATATAGCATATTATGGCTAAGAATGATAATATATGAAAATCCAAAAAAGACTAATATTGATATATATGATGATGTAGGGTTGTTAAAAATATCAAAAATTAGCGTTTTGAAGACACCATGGTGTCTTATAATTTTCCCCTCCTTATTGGCGTGGAGTAGGGGTAATTTTAGCTAAAAGTGACACGCCTGTAAAAATGATACACCCGTGAAGGATGTGATTACCGATCGGTAATTTCGACAGTTTAGAATTTAAAATTTTTTATGGAACTGTTGCGAGTTTCATAAAGAATTTAAGGAATATAAGCAAAGATTTGAATCAAAATCTTAGACCTAAGCCGCTCGCTTCGCTCGCGCAAATTACAGAATTTGGATGCAATACCCCTCAATTCATTGTTGAGAATGCCAAGTCTTTTCAAGATAAAATTATTACAGATTTCCACCTTCAAATTTATACAACATTATAAAAATTTATGAATAAAAACTTGATATAAAATAACATTTTTATTTTTACTAAGAAAAAAAAAGGTTTTTGATAATAAATTTATTTTATTTCGAAAAAGTAGCAATAATCGTAAAAGGGTATTGATAGGCTTGCTAAAGTAACTAATTTTAGCTGTCAAATACTTTTGTATTTTGAAGTAAATTAGTATAAATTTGTTTTTACTTTTATTTCGAAAAAGTAGCAATAATCGTAAAAGGGTATTGATAGGCTTGCTAAAGTAACTAATTTTAGCTGTCAAATACTTTTGTATTTTGAAGTAAATTAGTATAAATTTGTTTTTACTTTTATTTCGAAAAAGTAACAATAATCGTAAAAGGGTATTGATAGGCTTGCTAAAGTAACTAATTTTAGCTGTCAAATACTTTTGTATTTTGAAGTAAATTAGTATAAATTTGTTTTTACTTTTATTTCGAAAAAGTAACAATAATCGTAAAAGGGTATTGATAGGCTTGCTAAAGTAACTAATTTTAGCTGTCAAATACTTTTGTATTTTGAAGTAAATTAGTATAAATTTGATATTATTTTAACTCCCTTTGAAAACCTCAATTTTCCATACAGAGGGAACGGGAATAGCATCCAATATTCCCTGAGAATGGTTGCGCATTCTCAGTTCCCTCTATATTTCGAACGAAGCTCTCATCGGTCTTTTTTTTAATACTAAACGTTTTTTTCCCTGTCACTTTTAGCTAAAATTTGGGTTTGCCATTGGCGTGTAGAAATAAATGCGCCAATAGATTGAAGAAGAAGAATTGTTTTTCTCTTAATGAACTTTAATCCTTTTGATATAAGAATATTAAAAACATTAATATAATTTCGATTTCGGAAATTAAATTTCCAAATTTTTTGTCGATTTCGGAAATAACAGGATCCCGCATCCAACACGCAACAACAAAACACAAAACACACTTTTTGGTTCTTTCATCGTTTTAATCGTAATTTAGTAGTATATGTTGAAGGGTTTAGTGACTTTTTTTGTTTCATCTATATATAGACGATGCATTAAAATATATTTATTTATAAAAGATAAAAAATTAACATTAATTTTAAAATAATTTATTTTTTTATCTTTTATAAAAGAAGCTATATATAGATGATGTCAGATATTCCGCGATTAATTAAACATTGTTTAAATCCTGAATGGGTTAAACTTCAATTTAAAAAGGAAGACTGTGAATTATTAAATGAATATGAAAGCCAAAATAAGCTAATGAGGTATAAATATAATGATAAAGAATATTTAATTTCATGGAATCAATGGAGTCATAATCAAAGACCTCATAAACGAGAAGAAGAAATTGAAAATAATGAAATGGAAATCATTGATGACATTAAAGAGGATGGAATTCCTAAATTTTGTAGAAAAACCTTTAGAACTAAGTTAGGAGCATATAAACGTAGAGTATTAAATCCTGAATATCTTAAACATTTATTTAAAAAGGAAGACTGTGAATTATTAAACGTTAATGAATATGAAAATGCTAAATCAAAACTGAGATATAAATATATTGGAAGTGATGAAAGGTGTAAAGATAAAGATAAAGTTTATTCAGTTTCATATAATAACTGGCACACGTTGGGGATAAGAAAACATTTAGGAGATTATGGTAAAAGTTCCGAATTCTTCAAATCTAGTATGTATGAGAGAGTAAAAGAAATCAGATATAATTATCATTCATGAATGAAAAATAAACTTTAAAAATTCATGTCTTACATTTTTGAATAATTTATTTTTTTAATTCGTATGAAAATGAGTGGATCAAGATTCGTAACCGTCAATCAATTAATGGATGCTCTTTCACCAATTCTTGAAAATGTTAAACAAGTAGATGTTTATTTCGATGATTATGTAGAAAGTTTATATTATAAAGGTAAGTTTAATATTAAACCTATTGCTTTTGCATTTGATAATAAATTAATTGAAAATGCAAAAATTTGGGAATTAATTCCAGATATTGAATATATAACGAATATTAATGATAAATGGTTTAAACGAATTCCAACCACAAAAGTTCTTTGTAAATTAATGATCAAAACTGAGGAAAAAGAATTTAACGGGTTTAAATATCATCCAAATAAAGTTTCAGAACTAGAAAATGAAAAACTTCAGAAAAAATTAAACGATAGACTTTCAAATGATCGTATTGAAAAAATAAATAAACTAGCAGAAGTTGCATTTAATAATGAAATATTTGATGAATATAACCTTGAACTCAGTGATGGACTTTAAGTCCTGGGCTTTAAGGACCCGGGCTCAACGAGTCATGATTTATGAAATCAATTATTTGATTCATTCGCTCTTCAATAATTTCTATTCTTTTTGTTAAATCATCAATTTTCATTAATGAGGTGATTCTTGATTGAGGAATAGATTTCAAACTAACCACCCCCTTTATTTTTGAAATTTTGAATCCATGACCCTCCGGGTCTTGGACTCTGTCCTCAACTTTAAACATTTTATTCAATTTACACGTTGTCAATTCTTCAAATAATTTTTTATTATTAGCATAATAGTCATTAAATTCTTCAACAGATGAAAAAATTTTTATTTCAGTAATTGGTTTAACAACGTTTATTTTTTGTTGAACATCTTCACTTTCATTTATTTCTTCCTTCTCTGTTTCATTTATTTTTAAAATCGGTTTCATTTATCATTAAATAAAAATTAGAATATAAGTGATGAAATATATTTTTTAATTAATATTAAATCAGAGATGGCGGCAGGATTCTTTAAAAAATTATGGGAAGGAATTAAGAAAGCTGCAAGTTGGGTTCATCAAAAGATTATTAAACCCGTTGCAAACTTTTTGGCACCAGTAGCGAAAACGGCAGGAACTATCATAGGAGGAGTATTAGGTGCTAAAGCAGGTAATCCAGCGATGGGAGCACAAGCAGGTAACGCAGTTGGTGGAATTGCTGAAGGAATACTTAATAAAATAGGAGGAAAGTAGTGGAAAAATAAATAAATATTATTTTTATCTCAATATCGGTTGTAGTCGACGATAAACCTTATCTCCTTTATTTAATACTTCCCTTACCGGAACATTAGGTGCTATTTGTTCAGCAACGTCACTAATTGCTTCTTTATTCTTAAATATCCAATTTGCTCCTTTCTTAATCCCTTCCCAAACTTTACTCGCTCCTCTTTTTACTTTATCCCACAGTTTCTTAAAGAATCCTGCAGCCATAGTTGATTATTTCATTAAAATTAAAAATTCATTTTCATCTTTTAATTTTGATTTTTTATTTATTAATAAATGACGACTAACTATTTGGTGCCAAACACTAAACCGATTAATGGAAATGTATTTCATTCATTCGAAAAGATAAATGAAATATTCGCAAAGAATGACGGTAGAAGATATTATAGAGAACTTGAAAGTTCATGCTATGACTCTGATACTCCATATTTTGATGATAAACAAACTCATTTAAGAATTACAAATCCGGCTCATGATGTGAACCAATTAGGTGACACATATATTAAACGCAAAGTTAAAGCAACTCTTGTTTCAAATAAAGCTTTCACATGTGATGCCGCTTTTAAATGCATACGTTTATTCGTTGGTTACAAATCATCAAATCAAAGCTTTAAACAATTAGAAGTAGAAACTGAAAGAGGTGATGCCGGTTATCTTCAGATGGATTGCGCCCGTGAATCTTTCGCATTTGCAACATATAAACCAAAATCAGAAAGGAAAGTTAAAAAGTTTGTTCATTCGTTATATAATAATGTTCAAAAATATGATAACTCAGTATGTGGTAAATATATTGACCCTTCAGAAGTTTTCAAGAAAGCAAATGAAGAAGTTGATGTCACTTTTGATATGATTATTCCGGTAAATGATTTGTTAGCATTTCAGGCGTTCGATGATTATCCTAAATCATTTGGTGAAATCATTCTTAAATATTATGTTTTCAGGGATACTTTAGTATTTTGTCAGGTTGACCCGTTAAGAGTTGCTGATTTACAAAATTACGTTTATGAAAAGATAACTGATGAAAATTATGAAAAGATTATGAATCATGTTTATAAATATGATCGCAAATTCCAACAAATCGGACTTCCTGCCAAATTAATTACAAGCTTAGCCGCTACATCTGCTGACGCAACAGTTGAAGACGTTATTATTTCATGCACAAAGATGGAAGTTTTAGAGGATAAATGCATTACACCAGGATACGGTTTAATTGAAGAATCAGTTAAAGCAATACCACGTTTATTCAGTAAGGAAGATCCATTCATGATTCCAGCTCAACATATTGACGTTCGTTCACTAAATGGAGGTTGCATCACTCCTGAAGGTATTAGCTCAGATTTCTCATACGCTCTTCATAATGTTACAGATGTTGTGTTAACATTTCCGAAGAATGCAATGCAAAGAACGGTTTTAGAAAAATCCAATGCTTCGAGGTCTTCAGGTCACTATAGATTCCAGAAACTTCCCCGATCAAGCGATGACCACAGTGGGCGACATATTCTTTACACGTATGCTTCAAGCTTCTGATTTAGATGGAGTGAATGAATGCACAGAAGAATACGAGGACTCATTAACTAGACCACTGAATGATGATAATGGCACACCATTAGCTAGAACATGGAAAGACCAAACTTCATTCTTATGCACTATTCCAGTTCAACGTGATGGAGCGGGTATATTCTTTGATGGATTAGAAACTTTCAATTCACAAGTTACAGTACAAGTGAAAGCTTATCCAATCATTCAGGGTGAAAATGACACTTACTGTTCAAAGGTGACAAATCCTCCTCAGGTTTGGTTTACTAGGACTACATATTGGACATGGACACCGGATGAAGGTTTGAAATATCATCCAACAGGTACACCACCACAGTATAGAAGTTCATATGATGAAATATTGATGAATAGAAATGTATAAAATTATAAATTATTTTTGATTAAATGGATTTAAATTCATCCACCCCTTATGAAGAATTAGCGGGAGTATATAATACATACGTAGATGATATGATTAATGAAGCATTGAGTGATAATAGAAATGCTCTATCTAAGGAAAAATTAATGAAAATTCCATATTCTGAATGTTACTTAAATTCAATCACTGCAGCAATTGGTAAACAAAATAAAGGTAAAACATTAACGATATTAAAACAAATTATCATTATTGCTAACACTTCCCCCCATTCACATGTGTTAATTTATATCAACCGTTTCAGGTTCACCTTCAGATGATACATTTGAATCTTTAAAGCATTTAATCAAAATTCCAATTATTTATTATCACAAGAAGAAGCAGAAGATTATTTAAAAAACTTTGTAATGTATAAAGAAAAATTATATAATACAATCAAGAAGCAAGGATTAGAGGATAAAATTATTGATAAACAACGGGATGAATTATTTGAAACACTTTCTATTTCAAATTTTGATAGAGAATTTTTGCATTCACTCATTTTTCTAGATGATGCGGTGAAATCAAAACTAATAACAAATGAGAAATCATATTTTAATCAGTTATTAACTCAATGTCGACACATTCAGTGTTCATTCTTCATGGCTGTTCAATACTTTAAAGCATTAAGCACAAACATTAAATCAAACCTGTCCACCCTTTTCATTTTCAGTGGTTTTAGTCGTCAACAGTTGAACGTTATGCTTTATCAAGTGAATTTACCAATGAGCATTAATGAACTTTACACACAATATCAACAATTAGGAGAACATGGAAAAATAATAGTTGATTTAAATAAAGGTTCCATTAAATTCGAATAACTTTTTATAATTAATTTTTATTTTTTATTATAATTAAACATGACAGAAATTGCAAATCTTCTACAGGTTCCATTAAAACAAGGACAAACAAAAAGGGTGCATATAATAGAACTATGAAAGTTCCAGACGGAATGAAAGAATTAGTTCATATTGTTGCCGGTCTTCAAAAAGATGTTAAACAAAATGAGAAACGTTTTAACATTACCAGAAGCTCAAGCATATGCCAAACGTCATGGTCCAAATTGGGAAGCACATTGAAGCAGACATTACAGGTCCAAATGGAAAACCTGATGGTATAAATGAAGTTTTCGTTACTGATGGTCACGGTAATATTAAAGTCAAAATGGTATAAATTAACAATGACGGATTATCCTAAACGTAAAGCATATAATGAACATTATCCTATGCAATTTGATGAAAATGGAAAAGCTGTTAAACAATACATTGGAGAAGGTGAAAATGGTCCAATTAATTCATACCGTCATAATCCATATCTCTTATTTCAATGAAGAATTAAATGCTATTGAAGAGGGACCGGATGGATTACCACGATATTCTAACCAGTTGATGGTCAATATGCAAATTTAAGACCTGAAATTCCAGCTAAGAAATTCTTTAAAGTTGCTTTATTCGATCCAGTTTTCGCAAAAAAGATGAACTTAAACAGCAATTCCAACCAATTATAGTAGCAAGAATTGCATCAGGTGCTTTATCTCAAGCATTCAAAGATTTAATTAAGAAACCATTATATCAGCAACGAGGTTTAACTTA
This sequence comes from Trichomonas vaginalis G3, assembly GCF_026262505.1. Lineage (NCBI taxonomy): Eukaryota > Parabasalia > Trichomonadida > Trichomonadidae > Trichomonas > Trichomonas vaginalis. The sequence continues at coordinate 15,659,865 of NC_067206.1, read as the reverse complement.
TGATTTAGTTAAGGAATCAGATAAAAGAAAATTTGAGAAATCAATGATTATAAGAATGCAATTAATGAATATATTCGGTCTATTAATTTCGATGAAAATGCTAAAAATCAACTTCATGAACAAATACAGGAAATAATAGATTCAAAAGTTCCAGCAAAATAAAAGTTTAAATATATTTTTTTATTCGAATATAAATGAGAAGACGTTTCACTAGTCAAAAGAACACTAACGCAAAAGCAGAGATTACGGTGGTTATAACGTAAATGATGATAAATCACGAATTATTCAAAATGTTAAAGTTAATGTTAGCCCTGAATTAACAAGGTCAGCAACTCAACCAAATTTATTAACTCGTGACTTACCAAGAGAATGAAAGAGAATGAAGAAAACCATGAGAATGGAGACCCAATCATTTTATCTGAACCCGGTAAAGAACCCGTTGAAATCCCACATATCCAACATACCCCCCACCTCTTTCATCAAACATCGAGAACCCAGGAATCTACGATTACAGTCGCAATGCGCCATATAAAATAGACATTAATTCTGAATTAATGAAAATTTACCGTGATATAATAACTGATAATTATGATTCAATAATAAATTTAATTGACCAATCCGGTTTAATTATTTTACCTTATGAATCATTAATTCACATTATCGCCATTCTTTGTGATGTTCAGGATTCAGACGTTAAGATTCAATTTTTCATAGATGATGAGGTTTCATGCTGTGAACAGTTGCAAAAATAAATCCTATAAAGGATATTAGCACAATTAAGATATCAAAGAATGGAACAACAACTGAACTTCATTTAACATATAATGATATTTATAATAAAATAGTTGATGAATATAAAATATCACTTGAAAAATTCTTTGTTAAGGCATTTAATATTCAAGCATTAACATTATCGAATAATAATCCTTTGAATCATAATCAATAATAATTGACCTTTCACCAGTTTCTATCGTTTGTTTTATTTCTTTTTGTTCCCCACTATCCGGATCGGTCATTGTAATTGTTTTTGTTATAGTATCAGCTTTATCTTTAACTTCAATCTTTTTTCCATCGGGATATTTAAACCAAAATTCCAAAAATTCGATATTGTCAATCTGTTCATATTTTAATCTATCAATTACATTTTTAATACCATCTGAAAATCTTATGAAATGGTCATTATATGGGTTTGATTGAACTAAATTTGAATGAAGTGAAATATAACCGATGATGAATATGACATTGACTCATATTTTCTGAAAACACTAAAATTTATAACATGAATGAATTTCTTATTCGTTGAATTTATGAATTCTTGAGGTAATCTTATTCTAGTTTTATTTATCACTGGAAAATAACGCTTTACCATATTTTTAATCGTAATAAAAAAATGTCAATTATCAATATTATTTCGAATAATAACTGTGAATTAAATTTAACAGTTAGTGGAATTTATAATGTTACTCTCGTTTCTGTGAGTGGTAAATTTAATCCCATTCTTTTAGACCCTTCAGATTATATATCATTTATTAAAGATGACCATGAGCCGCATAGCGGCGGGGTCGTAGACCTAAAAACGTATGATATGTATATAAATAATGTGATAACGAAATGGGATATTAACATGATTTTAAGTTATTTAAATGAATCATTTATCGTATGGTATGAAGAAAATTTTAAATCAAAACCTGATAAACTTTTTGAACTTGATGAAATAAATAACCTTATTAAATTTCCGCTGAAAATTAAATTTTGTACTCCTCATCTTCGTTCATTGTTGGGGATATTAAATTTTGAAAAAGATGTTGGGGATGTTTTGTATTCTGACACTGGTTCCAATTTCATTTTAATCAAATGTGATAAAGTTAATACCCCAATGAGATTTTCACATCAAACATTAGACCCTAACTCTTACCCATCAATACAAAACATTTTATCCATCAACTTAAACATATTTTCTTTATCATATCCGTTTCAATTATCCGGGAATTCATTTATTCTTCATTCAAAAGATTTATCAAATATTAAATTTAGAATAACGACCTATTTGATTGTGATTTAGAATTATGAATGAAATATTATGGCAATTTCAAATAGAAAAAATAGGTGATGAGATAACAGATTAAATATTTATTTTTAAATCATAATAAATGATTAAACAACAGCAACCACAACAACTTAAGGCACAGACCATTACATACGCCATATATGCATATAATTCAAAGACGGCAGAACAAACGCAAAGGTTGAAATATGGAGATTTGGAGATAGTATTGAAAAATGACCATTTCGAATTCGTTTGCAAGGGTGGTGCAGTGATATCAAATATAAAAGAAATTTTATTTATGAATTCAAAAATTAAAGGAATAACGGATGATATAACATCAATTCCACCAGAAGAACAAAGATATTACGCATTAAATGCATTTCCTAAAGTTTTGAAGATTGGAAGATTTAATTTAAATGAGGAATTCATAGAAGGTTTCCTAAATGACATAATGGAGAAAGCAGATAAGGAATATGTGGATAGTGAGTTAATGAAGAAAGCAGATAAGGAATATGTTAACGAAAAAGATAATGAAATTAAAGAAAGTGTTGAATGGTATCATGAATGGACATCAAAGATTTTAAAAACTAAAGCTGATACAGGATGGGTTTCAGGATGTTTAGACCTTAAAGCGGATAAAACATATGTTAACGCTGAATTAAAGACTAAGTTAGAGAAGAAAGCGGATAAGGAATATGTTAACGAAATATACCAAAGTTTGATAGGAACAACAAAAAATATTGAAACTATTGTTGGCGACTTTTCTGTCAATGAAGAAAATAAATATTTTAGATGGGAGTTTGTACACTCCTTAAAAAATGGTATACGGTATAAACTCATTCCGAAAAATAACAATGAAATGTATGTAGGCTATATAAAGAATGATGGTACACAAGTTAAAGTTCCATTAGACAACAACTGCTACTTAAACTTATATGGAGACGAACAAAAGAAATATTTAAGAGTTTATGAAATGACAGATATGACAGATATGACATTGTCTAACGTAGCTCCAGCACCGTATTATTATGACTATGGTGTTGACGCACATGTAGACCCAAAAAAGCAAACATTATATTTAGATTATTATAGATATAAAAGATATAATGCAATAGAAAAAACGAGAATAGTATATTATTATACAGATGACAGAAATAAATATTATAGTCAAGATTTTACATACCCTGAAAACATAAGATTATATTATAAAAAATATTCTGACACAAACCAGAAGAAACCCGAAATAGTTACACTATATTTTAAGTTCAAAAGAGACAATCCTATATTATCTCATATGTTTGATTTAATGAACCCAGTAGGTTCTATTTATACATCTATGGATGCAAGAGGTCCTCAAGTAATGTTTGGTGTTGGTGCATGGGAACAAATAGTTGACAGGTTTTTGTATTGTGCAAACTCTTCAAAGGAAACAGGGGGAAGTAAAACGATTTCAGGTGAAAATTTACCTGCACATAGTCACTACATAGATTTAAGCACATCTCAAGCAGGTTGGCATAAGCATAGATATTGGGATTGGTCAGGAATGACAAAAGGTAAAGGATATGATGTTAAAGACGACGTTAAGTTTGCTATAAATTGTTACTGGAGTGACACTCAGGGAGAAGGAAACCATACACATTTCGTTTCAGGATATACACAAACGACGGGACAGAGTAAAGATTACATGCCACCATTTATGACTGTATTCGCATGGTATAGAGTTCAATGAATTCAGTCCAAAAATAATTAATTTCATTAGTTTTAAAATTATTTTTATTTATTTTTTTATTTTGTATGTAAGAACAGTAATGTCGGTCGAAGCACAGACGTTCACGAACAAATCTAATGGCGAAACATTCACAAAAGGCACTTATAATGGTATTGAAGTCTTACGTAGAGACAAGGATGGTTACATTAATGCAACAAAGATGGCAAGAGAAGCAGGAAAGTTAAACCATTTAAACAGATTTCTCAATAGTGCTAAAATGCAGGAAATTCTTGAGTTTTGGTTGAAAGAATACGGTCGAGCCAAAAGTGGCTCAACCTCAAAACAAGCATTTTATGAGCTTACTAAGGGCGTTATGAATGAATTCAAAGGTATTTACATACATGCTGACCTCGTTCATTTTGTTGCTGAATGGTGCTCTGTAAAGTATGCATTTTATGTCAAAGATATTATGGACTCCATAGACAAGAAAGTTCATGAGAAGTTAGATGAAGAAGAACTCGAAGATACAGTAGAAAATGCTAAACCTTTGTTTGAAGAAGAAGTTGGAAAAATGTGCGAAAAACAATTAGAACATGAACGTGAGATATGTTATGGTTATAGAGATTCTCCATACGAACTAGACCAATGGGAAACAAGAAGATTTAAAGAGAGAATTTAGAGAATATGAACTCGCTAAGATAGCATTTGAAGCTGCAGAAAAGAAGTTAAAAGTTTGGGGTTGTTTTGTACAAAAATATTGTGAGTAAATGAACCATTTATTTTTGGTCAAAGCTTCCACGAGAGAAAAGATTCCTCATTCGCTAAGGATTCCAAAAATGAAAAAATCATTGATTTCGGCTGAGAAAAAATAGCAAAACCCTTCTTCCACGGGAACAAAGAAATAAAGAAGAAATAAAGAAGAAATAAAGAAGAAATAAAGAAGAAATAAAGAAGAAATAAAGTAAATTTTTTATTTATTCCCGTGGAAGATAGAGCACTTTTATGATACTTTTTATTCACGACAAACAAGACAAATAAAGAAAATAAGAAAATACGGCGCTGTCGCGGTTCGAACCACAGACCTTGACCCCTCCATAACACCACCTTAGACCACTGTGCTACGTAGCCTGTCGACATAAGATTTTATAAATTGCATATTTGACGTAAATTTATTTCCCAGTTATTCAAAAAATAATTATTTTTGAAGAACTAAAGGTGCTACCATGTTACCATGTGCTACCAGGTCATTTAACTTCTCTGAAAAAGTGTGACAACATGACATTTTGACAACAACACAGGAGGAAGGTAGTTATGAATTATTTTTAAAGAACTAAAGGTGCTACCATGTTACCATGTGCTACCAGGTCATTTAACTTCTCTGAAAAAGTGTGACAACATGACATTTTGACAACAACACAGGAAAATATGATGCAGTCCAAAAATAAAGTTAGTTTTAAAATTGTTTTTATTTTTTATTCCTATATAAATGACAGCAACAAACAACAACAGCAACTATATCGTTTCTGATGAAAAAGTTATTGATTCATTAGCTGAGGAATTAGTTGTGGCAGAAACTAAAACCCTCAACGAAAGAATTGGTGAAAACAGGATTGATTTACATAACTACCTCAAACATGATGGAGGAAGAGGAAGGAAAACTGGTATGGCTTTATTAGTAAATAAAATTTCAAATTTAACGATTATAGATGTTGATATCAATAAATCGTACAATGATGAACTTAAAGAAACAGTTAGAAAAGACATTTTATCAAAACTTTCGGATAAAGATGTTATCGTTAAAACCGCATCAGGAGGTCTTCACATTTATTGCAACACTAATTTCTTCTATTCAACCTCGAACAGAATGATTAAATGTTATTCCTGCAATGATTATGATATTGACATAATGACTTCTATGGATGATTCAAAGCGTTCATTAGTGGTTATGGCTGATTCAAGAGTTCGCAAGAATGCAACAGAACCAATCAAAACATACTCATTCATTCGTGGAAGTTATGATTCAACATTAACTAGAACAGTAAACGATATATTAAATGATTTGAATATTAAGGTAAGAGTTGAACAGAAGAATGAAGAAATAAAGAGTATAAAATGAAAACAAAGATGTAAACATTGACGATAAACTTGCCCAGAGCATAGTTGATGGCATCTGTGATTTTGAAGTACATAATGACGGTGGAAACATGAATTTAGAAAAAGAAGTTACATTATTCACACTGTTTCAAGCAATTAATTCGTTACCTAATCATTTAATTAATGAAGCATACGATAACGTTTATAACTTCTGCAGTTTAACAGAAAATGCAAAAAGTAATTTTGAAAAAGCACGTGATAGATATGCACATTTAATGACTTCTCCATTTGTTTTAGTGAAGATTCTAAAACTATATCAAAAGGAATATTATGATGAATATGTTTTACCTTTATTACGTAAGCCAAAAATAACATTTGATATAAACTTGATGACTCGTTTTTGATAACAGATATTAGACGCAAGGCTGAAAATCATCAGTATAAAAACAGTTCTGAAGTAATTGAGGATTTATCACGTGTAATCCGTTTTGTAGATTGTGGAAACAAATACTTCATTCAAAAGGACTATAATATCCACGGCAAAATGAATCAAATATCATTCGTTCTTCAATCAAACATGAAAGAGTCACTCAAAATGATTAAATTATTTAAAGAAGAAGGTAAAACCATAACAGCATGGGACGTACTATTAAATCAATTATCCTCATTAACCGTTAAGGGTGTTTGCTTTAAATCTGATTCCACAGATGTTTTCTCAACGTTTCAGGGTTATAAATACAACATTCTTGAAAAGCCTGATTACTCAAAAATTGAGATGTTTATGAATTTCATTAAAGAAGCCATTTGTGATAATAACGATGAAGTGTATAAATACCTCTCGGCTGGATTGCATCAATGATTCAACATCCCGGAATCAAGAATGAAACAGCAATTATTTTGAAAGGACTTCAGGGAACAGGTAAAAACAGATTTACAGACATTATTTCTGAACTTCTCGCTGGTTATTCATGTAAAAACATTACCGAAATAAGTGAGCTAACGGGTAATTTCAATTCGGTTGTTGAAAATAAAATGTTTCTTGTACTTAATGAACTCAAGAATGTTGGTGAAGATGGACTCGCAAACTTCAACGCTTTGAAATCAATTATTACGGATAATGAGATAAGAATTAATGAAAAGAATCAACCCAGAAGAACAGCACAGAACGTTGCAAACTTCATTTTCGTAACTAACAACGTCTACCCTGTCAAAATTGAAGTTGGAGACAGAAGATACGTAGTTTTAAGAGTTAATGATAAATTCAAGGGTCAATTTGATTACTTCAAGAATTTAATGGATTCATGCACAAAGGAATTTTATGATAATTTACTGACGTATTTTATCAATTACGACCTTTCATCATTTAATGTACGAATCATACCGATGACTGAAGCCAAACAAGATTTAATAGAATTATCATCAAATCCTTTAGATGTATGGATAAATACACATTATGATGAATTGTGTGCAGGTATGACGTGTGAAAATGCTCTATTCTGCAAACCATCAGACATGAAAGACAAAAACTTTCAAATGAGTATTAAGGATAAATGTGATAGGAAACATAGAAGAATAGACGGTAAACAAACATGGTATTATGTTTTGAAAGAAGAAATGAAAGGATTATAAAACAGGTTGAACCAAACGATAATGAGGAATCATTTACTGATGATGAAATACCTGTAAATGAGCCGCTAAGCGGCGAGACCTGAAGGTCTAGCTTTATAAAGTATGATTGGAATTTATTTTTGCATTAATCCTGCTGTGTTGTCAAAATGTCATGTTGTCACACTTTTTCAGAGAAGTTAAATGACCTGGTAGCACATGGTAACATGGTAGCACCTTTAGTTCTTCAAAAATAATTCATAACTACCTTCCTCCTGTGTTGTTGTCAAAATGTCATGTTGTCAACATGGTAACATGGTAGCACCTTCAGTTCTTTAAAAATAATTCATAACTACCTTCCTCCTGAACTGTTGTCAAAATGTCATGTTGTCACACTTTTTCAGAGAAGTTAAATGACCTGTAGCACATGGTAACATGGTAGCACCTTTAGTTCTTTAAAAATAATTCATAACTACCTTCCTCCTGAACTGTTGTCAAAATGTCATGTTGTCACACTTTTTCAGAGAAGTTAAATGACCTGGTAGCACATGGTAACATGGTAGCACCTTTAGTTCTTTAAAAATAATTCATAACTACCTTCCTCCTGAACTGTTGTCAAAATGTCATGTTGTCACACTTTTTCAGAGAAGTTAAATGACCTGGTAGCACATGGTAACATGGTAGCACCTTTAGTTCTTCAAAAATAATTCATAACTACCTTCCTCCTGTGTTGTTGTCAAAATGTCATGTTGTCACACTTTTTCAGAGAAGTTAAATGACCTGGTAGCACATGGTAACATGGTAGCACCTTTAGTTCTTCAAAAATAATTAATTATTGAATAACCTAAAAACCATGAGACTTTGTCTCCGGACTCTTTGAGTCACTTAACGATAAAATAAGTGATAACAAATTTTTATTTTTATCATAAATGAATACCCCACAAGCTCAAAATTTACCACGAATCATAACAAGGGAGGAAATGATAAAAATGATGCAAGAACATGTTAAAAATAACAAACCACTAAAATTGAGAAAATGTGGTTATGCAGTAATGATGGAAAGAGAGATGTTGTCGAAGAGGAATAAAAATTAAATTTGGATAGAGTTTAAAAATTCATCTTTATTAAATTCATCTCTTCCAATCAATTTATTTATTCTATTAAATTCTTTTATTTTTGCTTCACTCAGTTTAAGGATTGAACGATAAGTTTCTAATTTTTCGATTATTTCTTTCCTCTCTTTATCGTTTTCAACCCCACCACATTGTGGCTTCTTTTTGTAATAACATATTTTTGATTTAATTCTGTTTAGTTTCTTTTTATATTCATCGTCTGGACTCTTGACTGCTTCGTTGTCACTCATTTCTTACGAAATAAAAAAAATTAAATATTATTTAAATATAATGGAGTAATAAAATAAATTGGAATTTCTATTAATTTATTGTCAACTTCAACTAATGCATTACCGTTAATATATCTAACAAATTCAGCCATTGTGTCAAATCTTCGTCTTCTTTTTGTCATTGATTTATCAGTTTTTCCATAATCGAGATGAATCAAAACTTTATCCCCTTGTTTAAAATTCATGAGCCCCGAATTAATTTGTTCACGTTTAACATCATTCAACCTTTCATTTGCTTTCTAATATATTCCCATTCTTTTGAAATATCATTTTTCATTTCACTGGTTTCATGTTTATTGTTCTATGCCATGTATTATTGTAATAATATACTAACTGCTGTATGATGGAGTCATGATTTCCATCCCAGTATATCTGACCGTTAACCCCTAACGCATCTCTAAGAGTTCTCATTACCGCATCAACTATTTTATTATGAAACGTATATGGAGAGGATGAAAAGTAAAAATTAATTTGTGGGAAATAATGAGTCATAGCTGCCTGAAATCCTTTATCACCATCACCCCTTATATTATCTACTCTTTCATGATCTAGTAAGTATTGTATAGCTCTTCTTGTTTCCTGTTCTGTTTTCCCTTTCACCGGAATGCAATATAAATATCTAGTGTTAATGTTAATGGCGAATAAATAAGTAACGTTTCCTTTTGAATATTCCAGATGATCGATTTCGTATGAATATGGATATAGTGCAAATGAAGGGCGACTAAATTTTTCCTTTAACGGTTGAATTTTTGGGTCGGTTGGTTTATTTAATATCTTGAAATCCTTTTTAAAATCTTTTTGCTTCTTTAATGTTTGAAATGGATATAATAAAGTGAATGATGAAGGATTAACTGAAGGAGGAGGTACTACCGTTGGAGGTTTTGGTATTGCAAGTGGTTTAATTTTATCTGCTTTGATTTTGGATGATGAAGTTTTGGATTTCATTCCCCCCTTCATTAATTCTGGATGTATTCTATTCATTTGTTTTAAATATGCTGTATATAAAGGTTTGATATACTTTCCCGCTTCGAGTTTATGTTGAAGGATGAATTCCAAAAGTTGATCTTCATTTAAAAGTCGGGCTGAATATGGTTTAACTAATGAATCATAAATTAAAGCTTGTGCTTCATTTATGGTCTGAAGGACCTGGGCGTTTTGCACCTTTAGCTGTTGAACATTTGCTACTTTCTCTTTTGGTGTTGTTTTCGGCTTTTTCTTCTTTTGTTTTTGTTCCTTTGGCTTTTGCGGCTCAGGATTATATAATTTATATAATTCATCAATATCTTCTTCTGTTAATACTTTATTTTTGAAATCTTTCAATTGTTTAAGTTGTGATTTAGTTTTTCCCTTTGTATATTCATTATTTTTAATTTTGTCTTTAATTTTAGAAATTATTTTATCATGATATTTCAAAATTTCATTTTTATAATACGGATAATAATAATCCATATCATCACCCGTTATATTTTTATTATGTTTTTGGAGATATGATTTTAATTCATAATAATTAGGAAAATATTGATTAAGTACTAAATCATCAATTAAATTTTCTAAATCTGCATTATCCATTTATATAAAAATAAAATAAATGTTTTAAGGGTGCCCACCTCTTTGAATCATAGTATCAAAACCATTATTTACATATTGAATCACATTATTAACGGTTCCTTTTGTCTCTTCTGTAGCATTTTTATTAAAAAAAATTTTAAATTCATGACTCAACCCCTACGTTTTTAAATTATATTAAATAAATGGCATACAACATCCATTTTCACAACATACAGCCTTAGTGTGTGCTCCTGTTAATGCAGTCTTATCGATTGTTAAGCGAGTCATTGACCCGTTTTTAAGTTGTAAATTAATATTCTGACCATCGAAAATAACTTTATCATTTATTATATCCAAATAATTTTTAGGTGTTAATTGCTTATTTTGTCGTAAACTAACACCTTTCATTTTTTGTGCAATCTTTTTGAAGGAGTCTTCACCTATCATCCCATTAAATGATGTATAACACTTAGGGCATAACGCCAAGTTATCACCTTGTTTCTCAATTGCTAAACCCAATAACTTCTTCTCATGTGCTTTTTCTTCAGCTTTATTCTTTAATTTAGGTTTAAATTTCTCATCAAAACAGAAGAAAATCAAATGGTGCGAATTTGAAAATGTTTTTATCATAAAATTTTTTATCGGTTACAATCGCCTGAAATGCTTGAGTGTTAGGAAGATTTGGATCGCCAGCAATAGCCCAATAAGATGAATCAGTATCACCTTCAATGAAATGAAAACGATTAATCCATGCATTTATACATAAAATCATAAATGAAAACTAAATACCAGTATTTTGCGTTATCTAAAGTGAAGAATGCCTCTTGTAAACATGTATCACATCTATAAAATCTATCTTTGAGCATCACTTGATACGTATCCTCTCCTATTTCTCTTATGTTTTTAAACTTATTTGACATACATGCAACGCGTGCCTTCTGTGCATTCATTATTTTAGTCTTTGTGTAATTTTGTGTATTCATTGCATCGTAACCATATGATCCATTAAGTGAAATCTTGCAAAATAAACTTTTTCCTTTATTTCCTTCTAATTCAGCCTTTTGTCTTTCGTTCATAAATTCGTTCGCAAATTCATTAAAACAAGTGTTTTTCGTAAATGTTAAAATTGATTGAATATCATCGATGATAAAATGAAATCTGTCGATTAGATACCAAAGATAATAAGAAGAAAATGGTTGATATTGGTTGTGTTTGATGCTAACTGAGTTAATTTCCTCTGTTTCTGGTCAACTGGTAGATTGTTTGATTTCATGTAATTATACATAAAACCGCCAATTGTTTTTTTCATCTGTGATAATATCTAAGTTTCTTATTATCGTAAAAAGTTTATGTAATCATTAATGTATTTTTCATCAATGTGACCCTTTACTTCAGCCACGAATAAAGTATTTTTCTTTCTAATAATTCCCAGTGCTTTTGCTTTCTTTGTTGCTGTATCACAAATGATAACACCATTCAATCTTCCCGGCATATACATTTTATGGTCAGTATATTGAATGAAATCATGAGGATTAGATGAAAATGATGAAGGATATAATGAATTAAAATCAACACCAACGAAATGAGTCATAATGTTGGTGGTGTCCTCATTTGATACAGTTTTAGTTTCTGGACTATATGAAAGTTTATTAATGTGCGTGATTCCTTTAAGATTTACTCTATGTTGAACATTTGATAGACCACCAGTAATTCCATTACGGAGAATGTGATAAGCTTCAACTGAATCTAAAGTCATTGGTAAATTATTTTTTAATGCATAATTTCTTAAATTGATTCTTAAACGTTGAACATCTTCATCTTTATTTGATTTTACGACATTACAATAACAACACATTAACTGACAATTTTCTTTGGTATGTGTTTTTCATTATCGATTCTATCTAATGTTGGTTTATTTGCATATGTAAACGCTTTACCACACATTTTGATTTAGATGAAAGGATTAAATCGTGATAGTATTGAAAATCATCCATTGAAACATTATTTTTAGTATCTCTTTCTGCTTTTTCATCTTGTTTCTTATATGATTCAATTTTATATTTCCAATACTTTTCGTTAATTCAAACTTGATTCCACATTTTCTTCTTCTGGATATTTTTCGTTAGGATTAAAGTCTTTATATGCTAAAGCGTAACGAATCATTGATGCATTCGATGATAAAGAAAGATTATGAAGCATGTCAATTTATAACAAATGTTTCTTCAATAATTTTATCAATTGGGTCAATCATAATTTCAACATCTTTATTGCAATAATGAATAAAATATTCTAATCTATTCTTAAAATTTTAGCATCATTGAGATATATTTGATAATCACTATCTGATATAGTTTCTTGAGTTAATGCTGAATAAAATGAATCTTTCGTGAATGGTTCCTCTTTATATAATTCTTCGTAATTTTCTTTTCCCATGTGATGAATTGATAAGGGAAAAAGGATTTAACACGTGATTTATTGTTTCCGAAATCTTGAGTGAATTGGTCTAATGTCCCACCCGCTATATAATTTCTGATGTCAATAAATCTCAATTCATATGGAACGTTTGTTTTCTTTACAATGATTGCTTAAATTGAGAAGAGAACCCAGCATTGATTTTATTTTCCATTTTGCAGTGTTTAAATCACGAAGAATTAAATTTAAATCAAACTTTCCCGAATTAAAACCTATGATATTCACTTTATTGAATTCCTCATCTAGAAGTTCTTTAAATGCTTCCTTTTGTTTCTCATTTAATGTTTGCAACTTCATTAATTCTTCATATTGTTCAATATTTGATTTAGCAACTAATGAACAGGTTGAAAATAAAAATTCAATCCAATCAGAAATAAAAGAATCACTTGAAGTTAAGCAAAAATTCCTCGTAAATGTTTTATCACGGTCTACGACCTCACCGCTTCGGTCTGAAAGACCTTCAGGACTCAAAGAGTCCGTTTGCGGCTTTAATTTAACCGTTGATGATACCATGAATGGTTTTAAGTAAGCGTTCAAAGTTGCACATTCAGAAAGTTGAAGTTCTTCTTTAGTCTCTAATGTTTCAAAGTCAAAAGTAATATAATATCTTGTTGGTTTATAATATTCCTGCAAATTGTGAGCTAATAGCCATTGATATATCTTCTGTTTCGTGATATGTGGTGCATATGGTTGTTGTGTGTTTTGCAATTGAACGTCTTGAATTAATCTTCCATTATTTTCTTTACATTTCTCACAATGTTTTAAAAATCTTCTTTGGTTTTTCCTTTCTGGATCATCACGGATAGAATAAACTTCTTCTTTGCAAAAGGGGCAAACTTTATATCCTGTGAGTGCTTCAACGTCTGTTATTCTGTCAGCGTGAAGTTTTCCACATGGACTCTGTGTTAATAAAATATTTACTGTTTCAAATTCTGGATCTATCATTATTGAATCCACTAATGAAAAGTCTACCTTGTTAATGTCTACGTCTTCTGGTTGAGGATCACAATAATAAAAATCAATATTAACGTTTAACATTCTTGCTAACCTCTCACTTTCTGATGAAATGCAAACCTTCATATGCATCTATTGCTTCGTTTAAATAACTTCTACGAGTTTTAGGATTAACACCATCAGGAATGTTATAGAAGCGTTTAAATAACCTTCTACCTTCTGCTCTAATTTGATTATCATTCATTTTAGCTGTTCCGTTTTTGTTCATTTATGTAAGAATAAAAATTAAAAAAATAAATAAAAATAAAGTTTATTTTTTAAAGTCCGAGACTCAGAGAGTCCAGGGCTAAAGTCCATAAAATGAATTAAGAACACATAAATTTTTATCATCTGCGACGTGACGAATACATTTTAATTTACTCAAGAATGTGTACCCTGATACATTAAATCTAATTCCTGTCTTATTTAATTTCACAACTTTGAAAAGGAATGTATGAATAGCTATAAAATGATGAGAAGATGTTTTATGGGTTGCTTCCATTTTTTCTGAAATAAATGAATAAATATAATGTTTATAAGTTTTCATATCTTTTATGTTCTTAATAACGAATGGTATAGACCTTTCCACTTCGTCTTCCTTCGGTGCTGTTCTTTCATATGAAACATTATTAGTATCTTCAATAATGAAACCACAATCACATAAAATTTTATAGGTTCCAATGGTTTCTTTTGATATTTTATCTAATAAATCAAAAACTTTATCAACACCCGTGCATTTATTTAAATAATAATTTGTGTAAATATCATGATCTTCTTTCTTAATCGTATTTGTTGCATATGTTACATTTTTCAATGCTTTTTTGAATTTTTCAGAATCGAGAGGAGGTGAAAGTAGGATACAGGGGTATTCTTCATTATCAATAAATTGTAACTTATGTTTATGAATAAATTTTGTACCTTCTTCTGAAAGTGTTTCGTCAATATCACCATCTAATAAATTTTTAGTAGATTCCAAAAAGTAATTTTTATATCTTTCTTCATGAGATTTCTGTACTTCTGATTCTGAAGCTGGGATATTCATTAAACCCTCTACTTCATTCTCATTATATTTTTCAACTTCTCTTAATTCCTTAATTTTTTCATCTATTTCATCTCTTATTTTTTCCAGTCTTTCAATTTCATCATATTCATCATCTTTAATCCGTTCTTCATAATATTCAGGGAAAACATCAGGTTCTTTAGGTTTTTCTTCTTCAGATGTGGGATATAAGAAATTTATAACATCATCTTTATTCATTTTTCCATCATAATCTAAATCATTTAAAAACTCCGCGAATTTTTTACAATTTCTTAAATAATATTTATTAACTTCATAACTCGCCTCCTCTAATATATCCTTTATTTCCTCGTTTGTGAATCCCAATTTTTTAACGTCGTTAGTCTTGACACTCATTTTCATACGAATTAAAAAAATAAATTATTCAAAAATGTAAGACATGAATTTTTAAAGTTTATTTTTCATTCATGAATGATAATTATATCTGATTTCTTTTACTCTCTCATACATACTAGATTTGAAGAATTCGGAACTTTTACCATAATCTCCTAAATGTTTTCTTATCCCCAACGTGTGCCAGTTATTATATGAAACTGAATAAACTTTATCTTTATCTTTACACCTTTCATCACTTCCAATATATTTATATCTCAGTTTTGATTTAGCATTTTCATATTCATTAACGTTTAATAATTCACAGTCTTCCTTTTTAAATAAATGTTTAAGATATTCAGGATTTAATACTCTACGTTTATATGCTCCTAACTTAGTTCTAAAGGTTTTTCTACAAAATTTAGGAATTCCATCCTCTTTAATGTCATCAATGATTTCCATTTCATTATTTTCAATTTCTTCTTCTCGTTTATGAGGTCTTTGATTATGACTCCATTGATTCCATGAAATTAAATATTCTTTATCATTATATTTATACCTCATTAGCTTATTTTGGCTTTCATATTCATTTAATAATTCACAGTCTTCCTTTTTAAATTGAAGTTTAACCCATTCAGGATTTAAACAATGTTTAATTAATCGCGGAATATCTGACATCATCTATATATAGCTTCTTTTATAAAAGATAAAAAAATAAATTATTTTAAAATTAATGTTAATTTTTTATCTTTTATAAATAAATATATTTTAATGCATCGTCTATATATAGATGAAACAAAAAAAGTCACTAAACCCTTCAACATATACTACTTAATTTATGTAATACATGATTTGGATAAATTTTACAAAAATAGAACCTATATTATATTCTTTTCAAAGATTCTTGCAAATCATCAAAAATAATTGTATTTTAAAAAACAATCAAATTATCCTTTCATTATTTTAAACTTAAATTAGTTTTTATGATTGACTAAAGCAATCATATTTATTCATCATTAAATAAACAAAAAAATAATATTTGAGAGTTATTTCAAAAAAAAACACATTGAATTTATTAATTTGTCTCAATTTCAGTATTATAAATTTTTATAATTTCAATATTTTGAAATACACTTTTTAATATTTCAATATTTATGATATTTCAATGTTTTAAGTGGTCTCAAATTGAGCTTCTCAAATATAAGTTGGCCTATTCAAATAATAAAATTAAATAATATTTAAAATAATAAATAAAAGTGATTGAGGTCATAGCAAAACGGCTGTTTGGAGGCAGTTAGGAGCTAGCGGTTGAAGCGATAACATTCACAGCCAACATCTACGGTCAAGCGGCAGCATTCAAGGGCAACATCTACGATCAAGCAGCAGCAAGGAGCTACGGCAGCAACGAACTACGGCAGCAAGGGGCTACGGCAGGTCAAGCGGCATCATTCAAGGCCAACATCTACAATCAAGCTGCAGCAAGGAACTACGGCAGGTCAAGCGGCATCATTCAAAGCCAACATCTACAATCAAGCAGCATCAAGGGGCTAGAGTAGGTCAAGCTGCAGCATGGAGCTACAGCATCAAGGAGCTACGGCAGCAAGAGGCTACGGCAAGTTAAAGATCAGTCAGATCTGGAAATATCTTTTTCAGGATTTCATTTGTCATGAAAAGCTTCAACAGGATTCTACACTTTATTAGATCTTCACGTGCGTTTTGATTAAACCTATTACGCAGGTTCCGCACAATTGAAATCATTCTTTCCACATCAGCTTAGGTTGCAGCAATAGACATGAATTTTAAGGCAATCTCTTTCAATGCCTTGAAATTTGCATCACATGCTACCCAAAACCTTTGATCCAAGCAGGTGAGGTCGGTGTTGTTCCTGATTTCACTCTCATTCATATGTATAAAGTTGGAAAGAGCTTTCTTGTACTCATTAGCTATGCTCTTGGCCGAACTTCCCTTGTAGAACCTCGCTTCTGCTTCTGCACGTCTCGAAAGCATCTCGATCATAAAATCGTTGAAGCTGTACTCTTCCACTTCTTGCATTGACAGAGACGCCCATTCACCAAGGTTCCTGCCTAGTCTCCTCCTTGGTTCATTCTCTTCAACTTCTTCATCCTGAGCAATGTCTTCTGCATCTACTTGGCCATCACCTTCAATTGCTTCGTTCTCAATCTCGGGCTCTTCTATATCTAGATTTCTGTCCAATTGATCCTCTGACACTTCATCCAAATGATCAGGGGTGTAGCTCCTTGGAGGGATTTCAAGTTCAGCATTGATAGGTATTGGTTCTTGGAAGAAGAGTGAAACGTCTGGCTTGTACTCAGTATGCATGTTCAATTCTGCGCGGATGACTGACCGGCCCCATGGAGTTAGACCAAAGGCAAATTTCATCAAAGCGTAGTTGCCCTGTTTGTCAAAAACTTCATTCATGTTGGCGATTAATGCATCTGCAATGCGCTTTGACGAACTTGATAATTCAGGACGATTTGCAATTCCGGTCAACTGCTCAATCGTCGATTGAAACATTGGATAGATGTAGCAGAAGCAGCCAACGTCACTCTCTGCATAATTCAAGAGTTTCTTGATTGGTAAAAGAATCTCTTCGAAATTTAACAACCATTGTGGAAGTCCATCCTTGAAATCAATTCCCATATCCCTTAAGATCTGAACAGATTCCGGTGGATCATCCATATTGAACAATTCATAAATTTTAGGGTGTTTTTCTTTTATCCACTTCAGAAGATCCCAGAAAAACACCCAGCGATGATCCGGAACATGAATAACCCTCATATTCAATGCCCTTCTCGTGTCCGGCTTCGATAACTCCTTGCTTATCGCTTTGCAATAATTAATTTGCATTGCGAAAGCTGCACAATTGTCTGCCGTATGCTTCACCACTAGTATCCCTAAGTGGTGTACTGTGGCACTGCGCGCCTCCGTACGCAAATTAGCGGTTTTGACACTTTACGAAACCGGTAACGTATATTTTACAACACAACCATAACACAACTTAACCTTAAATATTTACAAAACCATCTGACACATAAACAACTTCACTAACGACTTCACTAACGACTTCACTAATGACTTCACTACCGTCCTCACTAAATAAAAAATAACCTTATTTTTATTTTTTTAAATTTTTTATTTCATTACAAAGACATGTCTGACTACATTTACTATGACTCTTTCCCAGAACGTTTCCGTGAACTATTCAAAACTCAAGTAAAACTGAGAAACATGCATTTTAACAAAGACAGACCCATTGACGATGAAAGAAACCCTGAATATATTACAATCCCTTATGATGCTAAATTTATTGCATACATTCCTTATGGTCGCAGAGGAACGAAAACTATTTCAACAAAGAACAAAAATTATTTCTGGAGCGATGAAGAAAATTGCCTTATCTACATAATTTTAAATAAAGCTACATATTGTACAAAAGAAGGTTGGACTGGATTTGAGCTCTACATATACGACGACGATGGAAACAGACGTTGTGTATACCCATACGATAATATGTACCATTGTTTTCATCAAGCATTAAACGAATACATAGTCAGTAAGG
The DNA here is from genome assembly GCF_026262505.1 of Trichomonas vaginalis G3. Taxonomy (NCBI): domain Eukaryota; phylum Parabasalia; order Trichomonadida; family Trichomonadidae; genus Trichomonas; species Trichomonas vaginalis. Next base: position 15,641,026 of record NC_067206.1, on the reverse strand, counting down.
GTCTCATTCCTGTTGAGTAGATATGCTTTATTTTTGTTCTGTCATTTATAAAAAATAAACTTAAAAATTAATGATATCACCACCCTCACACGTATGAAAACATAGCGCAAAAATAAATTTAGGGTAGAAGGGTAGATCTAACCTCATTTCTACCCTCATTTCTAACCTTGTTGAATTCATTGCTTTATAACTCTCTTCCTTTCTCCAACTCTTCTAACTTCTTCCTAAGTTCAGCAATGTTGTCCTCATGAAGTTTAATCTTCCTTAATATACCTTCTCTATCTAATGGTTGCTTTATCTTTCTAAACTGAACTCTACCATCCTTCATAGTATGAATGTAAAAACCTTCTGGAATAGTTCCTGATTTAATGTATTCTACCAAAAACTTTTGTTTCATTGCTTCAGTGACTTTATTTGTCATTTCAATCAAATAAAAATTTTAATATTAAATAAAAATAACTTTATTTTTTCAGTAAGGAAACGCAGGAGTTTTACGATTTATTTGAGGAGTAGGTTCTGGTTTAAATGTTGGAGTCGGTTTAGGAGTTGACTTTTGAACAGGAGTTTGTACTTCCATAGGTTCAGGAGTCATTGAAGGTTTTGCTTGTGAAGGCGTTGGAGTTTGTTTAACTTCAGCTACTTCAGTATTATTTACAACATTTGCTTTATTTCTTTTCAACATCATAACTGCTCCTGCTGTAGCTAGCAAACCTAGTGGGAGACCATATTTTATATAAGGACTTGACCAAATGCTATTTTTGACAGGAGCTGGTGGAACACCTAACCTTGGTGAGACTGCTCTTTGCCATTGTGCAGCTCGTAAGAAATATTCAATAGGTGCTCCATAATCGTTTGGTAAAGTTTGTTTCATAGATGGTGAAGGTTCGCGAGAGCTTGATGAAGAACTCATTTATAAGCTTTAAAAATAAACGTTCATCCATTATTCCTCACTGTCGTCCGTAGCTAAGTTATAGTCATCTAATCTTATTATGGGGATGCCTGACTGTCTTACCTGAATGGCAAAGCAACAATCCCTCATAAATCCAATAAGTGGCTTTGGTACATTTTCAGTTGCTAGTTCAATAGGTCCTTTAACAGACAATTTGTATGTTATTGGAGCAGTAGATGTTTGACCTTGCTGGAAGCAAAAGTCCACTTCTGTTGGAAAACCACATAAGAAATGTGTGTTGTCATAGCTATCCCATTTATGTTCCACACTACCATCATCCACCAATGACCTCATAACATCTTCATTAAATCCAATCATATCATTGTTTGTATTGCAAGCGTTCGCAACCATTTCATAAAATACAGGTCCATATGATTTTTCAGGTTCTGCAGGCATATTTCCATAAGCTCCCATGGAAAGCTGAAGATATTTAAACTTAGGGTTCTCAAAATTAACATAATAGTTGTCTTTCTTTCTAAATAGTGCCCAAATACTTTTAACATTAATAGGCGTATAAGCTGCTGTAAATGTTGCACTTGAACTATCTGTATTCTTTGAGAATGAACCGTCCATAGGAATCCAATCCATAACTTTAACAGGAAAACATAAAGCCTCGTTTGTATAATGTTCTACAAGTTCTGTATAAATGTTAGGGTCTAAAGAGAATGACTTTGGATGAATGAAAACATTCATTAAAATCCATCTTTGTTCGAAATAGTTGCTGGTTTACAGTTGTAATAGTAACTGTTCCACTAGCTTCTACTGCCTTCGTTATCATAGTGAATGGTTCATTCCATGGAACAAATTTATTTGTCGGTGGATTTGAATCTGAAGCAAATACAACTTTAAGAGTTGGATTGAAAGCAATGATATCATTTACAGATATAGATGTGCATTGTAAGGCGTCGCTACTGAACTTTTTTAAGCTGAATGTTTCCTGCAAAAGCTGGAATAAATCGAATAGCTTCTAATGGAAGGAATCTTCTAACAGGAATTCTTAAACGAAGCTTAAAATCAAATGATTTTCCTGCTGTAATTGGACCACTAACAATTTGTCCTGTTCTGCATGTTCCCGAATGACTCCATACATCTTCATGTCGAGTCTTTGAGAAAACATCTACTTTCTTTATTTGTTCGGTAGTTTGTGAGTTTGAAGTTATATATGCTTCTTCTCTTGCGTTGTCTTGAGAATATACGATACGACCATTTGCAAGGATTTGATATCCAGCAACTGCATAGAAAGCGTCATCGAAACCAATCCAAAATCCTGGTGGGTTTGTTTTATTGGAACCTGAACCAATTTCTTTATCTGCAATAAATTGACCTTCCATTTTATACGTAATGAATGTATTGTAAAGGTCCAACATATTTTCACCAGGAGGTGAGAGATTGAATGTTACCCATGTGTTATCTTTAGCAGTTCCAGGTTGTGATGGAATCTTTGCGTCAAATATTTCTATTAGTGTCACCAATTTGAACTGCATTGTCTATGATATCGAAATATGAGCGAATCTGATGAATATGCTCTGCTGGAGTAAATTCGTTTAACTGTTCGTTCTGCATGTATTTACTTCGGATAAAAATATCTATTTACTTCATTATTCTCACTCTTCTTCTTGGCATTCGTGGTGGAAGTTGTTTCTTGACATTTTCAATGAACTGTACATTCTCTTTTGTCTCAACTTCTTTCACTGGTGGGTCAGGGTTCTTTGACTCGGTTTGTTTTTCAATGAAATTCACGAACTTTGCAATAAGCTCTTGGTTCGTTATTGAAAGAACATCTGGCTTCTTTTCTTCTGGTTCTATTGACTTTTCAGTTTGAATAGAAGGCTTAACATGGGCTTCGTGGACTTCACCCTTACCATACACCTTAATGTTGTCGCTTTCTGCATTCGCTAATGGAACCTTTCTTTTTCTTACGTATATTTTACCATCTTTACTCTGACTTACGTAATAGAAAGGATGTTGTATTCCTCTTGCGTCATTTAATATAATAGACTCTCGCTCTGATTTTGACAAGCTCATTTTACATCGGTTAAAGTTTTAATTTTGTTTTTTATCTGCAGTCAAATGACTCAGACAAGCTCTACGGACAAGACCCAAGGGGTCATAGATGTTGAAGCATTGAAGAAAGAAATTCGTGAGCAAATTTTATCCGAACTGAAGGAACAAAAACAAGAACAAAAGCCAGAGAGACCAAAGAGAAAACTTAGTGAAAAACAACTAGCTGCATTAGCTGCTGGAAGACAGAAGAACCCACGTTTGCTGGCGAAGAAAGCTAGAGAAGAAGCAAAAGCAAAGGAAGAACAAAAAGCTAAAGAAGCTGAAGCAAAGAAAGAGTAAATGGTTTATTTTTATCCGAATTAAATGTATAGACAAATACCTTTAACTGTTGCGTTCAGTAGTGAAAACCCTGACGTCAAAATAAAGGGGAACAGAGTAACGTTTAAGTTTCCAACAGACTGGATTGTGAACATAAATGAAGAGAAGTACATTGGCATAACATCTATGTATATAACACGTGCTTTCAGAAAGGTTGACTTTATACTTCAAGTCGAGATAGAAAATGACGAACAGTCTTTAAGCGCCCAAAACATTCACATATACAAATACTTTAAAGACGATACAACATTGTTGCAATGTATGATTTCATTTAATGAGATGTTCGAGAAAAAGTTCAACATTGAAGTACAAACTTTACAGCCTTTACGTGAGTTTCTTGCACAACTGAAAGAAGAAGGTAGTCAGCCACAACTTATAGACTTTCATTATGAATTTAATGAAAATGAAGATGGAACACATGACTGTCAGTTTTTGTATTCTCACCATTCAATGAAGTAACTAAAGAGAAAGAAAATCCATTACGTATAAGATTTCAAATCTCTGAACCAAGTGATGATTTCAAGAATGTTTTCAATTATGATGCAATGCTTCCGAGGAAAAATGAATTTTCAAAGATTGTAACACCTGGCATTTGGGATAGAAAGCAAGCTATATTATATTCAAACTTAAGTAAGGGAGTTGAAAATGAGTTCATTGGTCATACAAGAACTTCACCACTTCCTAACCCTAAATACTATAAATTAACTGGCTTCAATCGTGAGTTTTGGATAGACATGTTCTCCACTCATGACCATAACTGCCCAGTGTTCTTACCTCCAGACCATAAGGACTGTCTCTATATTGAAGCACAACTCTTAAACTCTACCATCGCAGTATTGTAAATGACCACATGGGCTTCGCCCTTGCCGCTAGTTTTATTTTTATCACGAATGACCTCATTGCTGACAAAAATATATGACCTCATTATTTTTATCACGAATGACCTCATTCATGACCTCATTGCTGACAAAAATAAATGACCTCAGAACTTCAACTTACGAATAAAGCTTGTTTTAGTCGTTATTGAGAAGTTAAACTTTTCAGCAAAGCAAGGACTAGAAGACTTACATAAGTCAAATCCAATCTCTTGACCATCATGAAGTGCTTTGTAAAGTTTCATTAAACTGAACTCAGAGTCTTTGTCATATGTTCCAACAGGTATGTGAATGTTCTTATCTTCATTGTAATAGCATTGTATAGCTTCAGGAAACATTTCATTAGCTGTTAAAGCAAGGACGTCTTGTTTGACACCTTTGCAACGTGCATGGAATGCAACTTCATTTAAATCATTCGTGAGTAAGTCTATGTAGGTCTTCTTTCCACAAAATATTGACTTGTATGCTAAACTTTGTTTTCCAGGTGTTATTTCTGCAAAGTCAGAATGGAACTGACCTAATGTTTTACCAATAAGTTCTCTACCGTATCTCTTCTTAAACTCTGCTGCAAGCTTTGGTATGTCTTCATTGAAAATATGCATGCTATCACAGTCCTGGTAAAATATTTGAAGTCCCATATCTTCAGCAGTACAGAATACTTCACACATTATTCTCTTCGACATAGATAGAATATTAACACCAAGTGGACAGAAGTTAAAGTGTCTGCAAATGCTTTTCGTTAGCTTGAAAATAGTTTTATCTGAACCATCCAAACCTTCGAACTTCACTATATGGTTGTAGTTTCTGATGGCATATCTTATAGCATCTTTGTCATTTACTATGGTTATTTTTGACTCAATAGGAGATAGAATAGTTTTGCCATAAATACTGTTCAGAATGAGCTTTATATTTCTTGCAAAGGATTTCCTTCTTTCTTATACTTTAACCTTAACTCAAACAACTTCTTTACTTCATCTCTTATTCTAATATCTCTGTTTCCATCGTAATAGTATCCTTGCAACACTTCACATTTGACACCTTGATATTTTATGAGGTCTTGTAATGTTATATGGTCAACATACATTAAACAGCAAGTGTTTGAACTTCTGGGAACGTTAAGTTCTGGATTTAGTTCAGGGTCACAAACTATTAAAGGAAAGTGTCTATGTATTCCAATCTCTGTTATCTTAATGAGAACAAAGAAGCCAGACATAAACTTTTCACCAATGGGTTCCTTTGGTCGTCATCGAATAAATGTCTCATGAGATACTCTGTGCTTAGCATCTCATCCTTCAATACTTTTGGAATTCCTTCTAAAGTATACAATCTTGCTATAGCGGATGGATATAATGAAACAGCGTCGAAGTCAGCAATGAGTTTCTTTTCGCTCTTTTGTTTCATGTTATCTGACAACATACATCTTCCACCTTGAATGCATCTCGAAATAAATTCTCTTGGTTTATTTGAGAGGTCATAAAGATTTCCATTCGGGAAGTATACTCTGTTCTCAAACAATTTGTTAGCAATAGAACAAATACTAACGTAGTCATAAACGTTTAAATCAAACTCTTTCATTAAGTCATTGCGGAACTTAACAAAACCTTCTCTTAAAATTCTTACATCTTGTTTGCAGTAAAACGTGCTATATTTTTCTAAGTCGAAGTGGTTCTCATCTATTCTGCAACCTTTGATGGAATCTATGTTTTTCATGAATGTATCTGCATCCTGGATAAACTTACATGCTTCAGAAATGACACCAGTTCTGTTGTCATTTGCTAACAAAGTACTGCTGTAGTAGTTATATGGAAATACTTCTTTCGGTCCTGTTTGTAAGTTAAACATAGCAGGAAATAGTTTAAGCTTCTTATTTATAACACTGTAAGAGTCTTTTATAATAATTGCCCTTCCTTTATATAAGCCAGTTATTTGCATTGTTCGTGAACCTTTAATGATGGGAGTTCCTTTCACTTCTGTCATGTGTCTTAAGATGAAGTTTATATCATAGCTGAGGTTATGGAAATATATTAAACTCTTGTCAGGAAGTCGTTCCAAAAATTCTGTTGCACAGTTCTGACCCCAAATGCTTTCACTCACTGAACCATCTTCACTGTCGTAACAGATGTTAAAAGCTTTATGAAAGCCGTCTGTGCTACACTCAAAGTCAGCAAAGAAAACATGCTCAGGAATGAACTTACACTTATTTTTATTTACTTCTTTTGACTCGGCTTTCTTCTTCAGTTGTACACAATACTTTGGGCATATGTCAAATCTTTAAATGGTGCAAGGTTCTGTTTTATATAAGTCAGTCGTATATGTGAAAGTTCTCCATAAGAAATAGGTTCGAAATATTTGCACTCCCACAATGTTTTCATAACATCCCATAGCGGTGTAGTTCTATCCATGCGAACTACATATTTATCTTCCTCTTTTATAAATCTTCATCTGTTTCTCAATGTTCATTCCACCACAAGCTTTGAGAATTTCTTTATAGTTTCGAATGAAATATGTTGTCATTGGAAGTCTTTCATTTAACATGTAGTGGTCTTCAACAAGAAGTAAGTCAATAGTTCGAACAGTTTCACATTCTTTTGGTATGTATCTCTTTATTTCATTATGTCTTGAGTCATTGAAGTAACCAATGGTAACATTAAATGCTATACTGTTGCGTCAGAAATTTCTTGTACTTTACTTTGAGGAAAGTCTCTAACACGAATGACTTCTCTCATGTGGTCAATAGTTTCTTCATTTACTCCAGCCTGAATGCAAGCATAAACGAAGCAGTTATCTTCTGTCATAAGTGTTGCAGTTCTTTTGTTCAGTTCATTGAAGATTTGGTAGCGTTTCAAGATTTATAGTAATGTGCAAAGATACTTCCAGAACTGACCGCTTCTCTTCTTATAAAACTTCTTTTCACCAAGGATTTCATTCCAGAAGTCATCTATATCTTGTTTATCTCCTGTTTGTTTAAGTCTGTTCAATAATCTTTTCTGTCTTTCTGTCAGTGTCTTTCATCTCTATATGGTCTCTTTTTTGGTTTGCCTTTCTTTACATCTGACATCGTTAAGCCTTCATATTCTGTTAAATCATACATCTTTATTTCAGTAAGATTCTTTATGTTTGTCAAGAAGAAGTCATAGTGCATTTCAACAATACCTGCAGCATTTGCTTTCTATCTCTGATATAAAGTTCTCCTTCAAGAGCTGATGTAGTAATGTTCCAATATTATTGAGGTTTAACGTAGAAATTCATACTTTCCACCAAGTTTATAACATACCATCCATCTCTGTTGGGAGTTTATTTTAATCTTCTCTAAGAGTCTCATGAAAACCTTACCGAAATGTTTGTGTAAGTAGTCTCTGTTTGGTTCATCTAAAGCTTCGATGTTAAAGTCAATGAGTCTATTGCCTGTCTTAACATTCCTCTTCCTATTCTCTTCATCTTTCTTTAACCATCTCTCACCTTCTTTGGTTTGCGTCATTGAACGAAGGACATCGTTAGCTTTGCGAACTTGTTCTATAGCGCTCTTAAACATCTCTCTTCTCTGTTGTTTCAGTGTGTCGTCTCTTCTTCTTGTTTCACCAACGTTTGCATTTGTTATGTCAAACATTTCTCTTCTTACTTCATGAGGTACTGAACGTCTATGATATAAGTCAATAGCAACGTCATTTAAAGGAAATGCTCTTGCATGGACTTCGTCCTCGCCGCGTTGCGCGCTTTATGAACTCATGAATTCTATCATAACTTATTGCACCATTATAGTCATTGAGGATGTCAGCGAGTGCTTTTTTGTTTGTTGCGTAATGTTTTGCAACATCTATGTTAGCTTCTGTTAGAAGTTGTTTTATTTCCGAGTGTTCTAACTTAGACAACTTCCGATACATCTTAGTAGGAAATAAAAAAATATTTTTTGAAAAATTAGATTAGAAAAATTATTTCTTTCTATATTTGCCATTCCGAACTTCGAAAAGATGTTTTATACCAGCATAGAATTTTCTCTAGAGCTTGGTCTTATATCGTTTTCATAACAATATTTCTATATTCTTCATATAAAGCCTTTTTTTTCATACATTTCATAAGGACAATCTAACCAGAATAGCGCATATCCATTTTCGTTATCTAGGTCTCTATATGTTTCTTCTGTTTGTAGAATTTCGCTTTCTCTATTTAGTTCTATGTCTATATATTGTGGCTTAAAAAGATGTGGGCAAGAAGGGTCTGGCGCTATGTAAAAAGTTAATTTTTCTGTCATCTTTTCTATCGGATAAAAAAATATTTTTTGAAAAAATTAGATTAGATTTTTTTAAGTTATTTTTCAAAATAATTTAATATTTTTATTTTAATGAAACACATGCAAGATTGCAAGTTCTTTTCATACAATGCTCTCGCTACTGCCATCAAGAATGAGTTCAATAATGCTTCAAATGTTAATGTTATCTTTAACAAGAAGTTTGTGAAAGAATCTAAGTTTGGTCAGTATGTCAGACCATTAGCTATCGTCATTGACCGCAAACGTTATACTTCACAAGAGTTAGCAGTAGTTTTGAAACAAAAGAGTTTCTTCGTGAATGTCAAAGATACTCATTATACTGTTATAAAGAACTCTAATATTGACTTCTTCAGTATTGATTTAAATCTTTCCGAACAGAAAGAATATAAGAAGGGTGAAAAAAATCTGTGAAATATTATCCTTCATCTCTGAAGACAATAACGAACAAAGATGTTATACAGAAATTCTTACCAAAGGTTGAAGAAGCTTCTATTGACATTGACGAAGAAGTGAAATGGTTGAAGAAATAGACCCTGAAGTTATTTAAGCAAAAATATATTTTTTGGTGAAGAGGTGAGATCTCACTCCGTTTTTTCACCTCTTTTTTCACCTCATTCTCTCTTCGTTAATGTTGTCGTGACTTCTTCGTTAATGTTGTCGTGACTTTATTCTTCCTCTTTGAAGTTAGTTTATCGAAATATTCTGTTATTTTTTCCTTCAGTAATGGTAAGTCTTCTTTGAAGGTAAGTATTGTGCAACCTTTGATGTCATAGTGTGTTTGAGGAAGAGTATTTTTGACAATTTCCTTTATTTGCTCATTCGGTGTCATTGAAATCGGTAAGTTTTCACGATAGAACCAGTTTCTGTCAGATTTATATATTTTAGCAAGGTCGTAAAAGCTTTTGTTGTTTCTTCTGACTAAATGCAACATAACCATATCTTTATCTTCTTTTCTTCTCCAACTCTTCAGTATATATCATATACTTATAACTCTTTTCCTTTCCTTTTGGTACTGAACGCGTATTCTTTTCTGTATGCTTTTGTCTTTGGATTCAATGACTTCATCTTTTGCTTGAAGTTTCTTTTCCATCTCTCCACGTTCTGCTTTATATAGTTCATCTAACATCATGAAAATATAACAAGCATAACGAGGTGAAGCCCAATATTGCTACAGCGTTTACTAAAAGTCTATGAACATAATAACCTTTCAAACCAGGAGCCAAATTCTTGCGATTTTCGTACGGAATCTCTTCTCTCGGTTTTCCGAGGGAAGCAATCATATGAGGAAATTCTTCTAAAAGTTCTTTTGTCTGTTGGTTTTTCAAACCAATGATATGCTTGCTTTGTAGAACGAAGAGCATTCATTATACTTTGCATTTGGTACATGTCATCTTTGACCGAACGAATGAGACGTAACTGTTTGTTATACTGTATGTATTCGTATTCTTCATTTATAGCTTCATGGACTATAACTGTTGTTGTGTTCTCTGATGTTGTCATTACTGTCTTTACATACAAAATAAAAAATAAATAAAAATAAAACTAACTTTATTTTCTGTGTTAAAGAAATGTTAAAAATTCATGTTTACATATGTGAAAACTCAACGGTTTGACACGTGCCATATGTCATTTTACTCAGAATTTTGTGCTGAATTCAGCAAAAATAATGAGTTCATTTACTCACAATATTTTTGTACAAAACGACCCCAAACTTTTAACTTCTTTTCTGCAGCTTCTAATGCTATCTTAGCGAGTTCATATTCTCTAAATTCTCTCTTTAAATCTTCTTGTTCCATTGGTCTAGTTCGTATGGAGAATCTCTATAATCATAACATATCTCACGTTCATGTTCTAATTGTTTTTCGCGCACATTTTTCCAACTTCTTGTTCGAACAAGGTTTAGCATTCTCTACTGTATCTTCGAGTTCTTCTTCATCTAACTTCTCATGAACTTTCTTGTCTATGGGTCCATAATTTTTCCAACTGCTATGCAATATTTTGGAGAAGCCCACATTGCTATAAGTAGTTTATAAGTCTTGGTCTACATACGTTCCTCTAACCTGTTTGATTTCATCAGGAATTCCTGCATGAATTTTTGTATAAAAACAACCGTCTGAATTCCGGCGGTTGCTATATTCTTCACAAAATGCCTTATAATACTCTTCCCAGGACTTATTTTCCAACAACTTTCTAAAGTCTTTCCTAAACTGCTGACACATCTTTGTTGCATTAATGTAACCATCCTTGTCTCTACGTAAGACTTCAATACCGTTATAATGCCTTTTGTGAATGTTTCGCCATTATATTTGTTAGTGAATTGTTTTTGCTTCGACTGACATTTCTGTTCTTACATACAAGATAAAAAGTTAGAAAAAAATAAAACTAACTTTATTTTTTTCTATCTTAAGGAAATTCATTATTTTTGTGTTGAATTCAGCAAAAATATATTAGGGTAGATGGTTAGATCTAACCTCATTTCTACCCTCATTTCTACCCCAGTTATTTTATAAACATTTTACATGATATACGTTATGAATTCGTGAGATTCTAAACAGTTTTGTAGCTTCTATTTCTTCTTTTAGTACATCGAATGTTTTAACAATGCCGAAGGTTTTTTATACTTCTTCTTGACGTCAGATAATAGGAAATCGTCAGCAGTTGGATAGTTTTTGTTCAGAAATGCTAACATGTCCATTTTATCTTCTGCTGGTTTCTCTACTTCTTTCTTTAAGTCAGCATAGTCGTTTCTCATACGTTCTATCTCTTTGACGGAGTAGTTATATTTCCTCATTGCTGCTTTACATTTAGAACATTGTGGATTCATTTTTGCGTTATACATTGAAATTTGACCTGCTAGAACAACTAAGGCGTCAATGGTTTTCTTTAACTCAAAAGCAGTTGGTTTTATCTGTTCATTCCATACCTTACCTCTTCTATCTTTATCTCTTATCTGCCATACACATTCTGCAACTAATGAAACAAAGTTGTCGTATGTCTTAAATTCTTCGGATTTATATATGTCAGAGATGTTCTTATATACCATGTCGCAATCTTTGTCCATAACTTTATGGTTGCAATGATATCCTAGAAACTCATAATTTACTTTACGTATGAACTTCTTTATTTCTACTGAGTCAGTTGGTTTCACTTCTATTTCATCGAATTCATGAATAGTGAGCTTTTGTTGTTGGATTTCAGGCAATTTGGGTAAATGGTCAATAATGTCCTGCATGTCATAAAGATATTCTTCATTTTCTTCATCCTGTGCGGTACAGTCTAAATTACTTGTTAAAAGTTCTTGCTTTATCTTCTGGATTTTTGTTTCAAAAGTATATGAAGAAGGAATAAAGCTTTTCATCTCTACTAACATAGATGTTGGATTCATGACTAACGAATTTGGTGCTGTTGTTTGAATTGTTGTTGTGCCGATTGTTGAAATCATATCTTTTATACAAAATAAAAAAATAAATAAAAATAAAACTAACTTTATTTTTTTCATCTTAAGGAAATTCATGAAAATTCAAGACCTTTGGGTCTCGCCGCTTAGCGGCTGAGGGTAGAAATGAGGGTAGATAACTGTTATTTTTGACGAAGTGAAGATTTGCACTTCGTCAAAAAATCCCTGAAATCAAGAATTAATTCCCGTCAAATACAAAAAATGAGGTTAGAAATGAGGGTAGAAATGAGGGTAGATCTAACCATCTACCCTAAACATTATTTTTGGTCATGGACTTCGTCCTCGCCGCTTCGGTCTGAAAGACCTCAGGACTCAAAGAGTCCGTTTGCGTCTTTATGTTAAAATAAATGGTACCATTAATGATATCATGACTGTTCTCATTCATGTCTGATTTACATCTAATGAAAAAGTTTAGAAGAATTTTCTTATTCTTTCTGGCATATTTTTGTCTTTCCAGTACTCCCGCTCTAATGGACCCAGATGTGTTGGTTTAGATTCTCTCAAGTTCTTAGATGGTATAACATCTTCAACGCCTCCTTCATATCTTACTTTATAAGTGTCATCGTTTGTGTTGTAGCCAAGTATTTCAATAACCACTCCTCGCTTTGCTTCGTCAATGGTTTCAGCAAGTTTGCCATTACTACTTTCGACTAATTTATGACGAGGGTAAAATGCTATGGAGTCGTCAGCAGCTTTTATAAGATATCCATTACCTTGCGTAGAGTCTACGATATAATAATTTCGACTTAACCTTAAACGTTTCTTTGTCAACGGTTTGTCGTCAAGAACTACACGAACTTTTGTACCAGGAATGAGGGTAAATTGTGTTGAATTTCTGATATTTTGCGTTTGACTTCGTTTCTTTTGTATATACTTTTCTTCTTGTTGTTGTGTCATTGAATTTGGTGTATATCCTGTTGTAGAATGTGTTGAGGAATTATATACTTCGAGAAAATGTTTTATTGTTTCTTCGGTAAAGTCTCGCTCTTGGTTTAAATCTCTGAGAGTCCTTATGAAGCGGTTTATGATGCCGAGTATGTTATGGTTATGGTCTTCAGTAGTGTAGTGAGTTATGTTATGCTTAATGAGAAAATCTGTGATTTCATTGCTGAGATATGCACTGTCTTGGTCTGATGTTAAAGTACTTGGGCTATGTTCTGCTACAAACTTTTGTAAAACTCTTAACACTTCACGAGTTCCTTTATTTTTCATTGGATATGCATATGCTTTACGAGTGTTAACATTAATGAAGATGAGGAATGGGTTATGTCCTCCTTTTCTGCTTTGAATGAGAGTGTCAAATTGGTATGCGTCAGGAGTGTTGGAGTAAATTGGTAAAAAGTAGTCGTAAGGGTTTATTTTTGTTTGATGTACAACATTTTTGTCAAAGAACCTTTTCACTTCAGCTCTGTTAGTAAATCCCCAACTCTTTGCAGCTTCATTGAACTTCTTAAATGACCTCCATGGATGTTGTTCGAATACTTCTTTCAAGCTCATTTATGTAAAGTTAAAGATTTTATTCTAGGCTCAAGCGCGTTCATTGAACGCGGTACCATGCGAATATAGTCACAAATGGTGGCATATAATCTGCACCCGAGCCTGTTGGATTTGTTGTGAAAGTGTGTGAATGATTTCCTGCGGTTCCACAGAAAATACCTGTGCTTGAATCTACTGGGTCACTTGAAATATCATATCTATGCATGCATTCCTGTCTATCCGAACCTGCTGCAAGATTTGTATAACCTCTTTTTGTTATTGAATGTGAATGACTACCTGTTGTGTTTGTAGTTCCTGTATGAGTGTGCGGTGGAAGGTTTGCTTCAGTAATTTTCTTCGAACCACCTGTTTGCTTTGAAGAGTTCGCACAATAGAGGAATTTATCTACAATCTGTTCCCACGTACCAAAACCTAAAACACTTGCCGGATTTGTTGAGTTCATTGACGTATAAATAGAGCCTATAGGATATATGGTTTCAAGAATCTGGGCCTTCATTGTTAGAAGTTCATGTTTAACGTTTATAGTTTTATTGCCTTCTACAATATTTATATTGTTTGTTATTAAACCATTAGGAAAAGTAGGAGGATAAATTCTTTGTTCTTGTACAGTTGCACCGTCTCTTCCTGTTTTTGTTACTATTTCGATGCATGCCTTAATTTCTTTAATCTTGATTGTTTGAAATTCTTCATGCACGTGCTCTTTATCGGCTTTTCCATTAAGCGCAGCATTTACTTCCGACTTCTTTGCATAATTTTCATCTACATAAGTTTTGTCGGCTTTCTTATCTAACATTGCTGGTAGTTCATGTGCTTCAAAGTTTCTGGCATGACCTTCAATATTCCTGCAACTGTTATCTAAATTGTTTAGTGTATCTTTTACGCTTGTACTTGGATTCTCTAAAGGTGCACTTGAACCAAGGGTATAGTTCAATATTATGTCGTCTGCTCTAACAGTAGTGAAGGATTTATGTGTATGGTTCTTGTCGGCTTTACTGTCTAATGTAGCTTGAAGTTCATTTATATCGGAGATGTTGTGTTTATGAGATTTCAAAACTTTGTTCATTGCTTCAAGTTCAACTTTGTCAGCTTTACTTTTAATAGCATCTTCAAACGTTATTTTTGACTTAACTCTCAAAGTAAATCTTGGTTCAACTAATACACCGTTAACATTGAAAGTAGAGGCATAAATTTCACCGGTATAACCAAATGCTTCTGGTGCTTTAGCTACATCATACTGTACAGTACAGCTTATGTCATAACCTTTAGCACGAATGTATTTATATCTTCTTTCATTAACATTTTTTGTCTTCGCTTCATCACTTCGTGTTAAATATCCATGGTAGTTCGTTATAATCTGTTCGTCTGAAGTTATATAATGAACGTGGTTCTTGACTTTATCACTCAGAGCTAAAAGCTCATTTTTGTTTGCTTTTTCGGCTAATTTCTCATTAACATCATTCACTTCTAATTCAACTCTTCCGCCAGAACTCTTATTATCATTAATCTTTTTCATTAATTCGGTAATTACGTCATAAAGACTATATTCTGTTTTCGGTTTTGTAAATAATGAGTCAAAATTTCTTTTCATCATTACATCGCTGACATTAATGATATCACCAATTCCTTTTTCATTTATTCTCTTCATTAATTCTGCAATAATGACGAATATATAATCTGTTAATTTATTCTCTTCATCGAGGGTTATAGAATGTTTTGAAATTGAATCATTAACTCCTCTAAATAAATCAATAACTTCAGGATACACGTTTTTAATGTCTCGAATAACCCGACCAGTATCCTGTTGTTCATGTTCTTCGTTCCCGTCGTTACGTGGTTTTATATCTCTAACCATCATCAACGCAGCCATAACCGGAGGGTTTGTTGCTATCTGTTCGAAAATCCGTCCGTTATGTACGGTATATCTAAATAATTTCTTTGTGTTTGTTAAAACATTTGAAACAAGTCTTTTAAAACCATCTACAAAATTTCCTGTTTCACCTAATGTTCTTGCAGCATTTACAAGCTCACCCATTCCCGCTTTTGACCCCAAAAACGTCCATATTGCATTTATTTCACTCTGTATAGTTGTCCATTCAGCGAAACTAACACCCGCATTCGCTAAGCTGAAAATGAAATTCAGTGGATCGAACTTAATTCCACCTTCTTTTTCAATTTCAACGAACTCACTAACATGAGATTTTAAATATTCTTTCGTTAAAATTGTTTTCCCCGATGTTATGTCATTAACGAAACTATCACCGTCAAAAGTTAACGAATTCAATTTCGTCGTTGATGCTTTTATTTCATACACCGCTTTATCGATAGTTTTTGGCTCACCTTCTTTAGAAGCATATGAAACATTAATGAATGAATTATATGTATTCATGAATGAATTAAAATCAATGATTTTCATTAATGACGCCTTTAATGATTCATTTACTGTCGAATCCCTTAAAGTAATTAATGAACTGTCATTTATGAAAGGTACACTGCAAACCGTCGAGTTTGGATCAAATGCTATAGTTGGTGCAGGAATATTAATGATATAAGTCATTAAATCATTAAGTGACGTAAATAATGTTGTCGTTTTTGATTTAATTTCTTTAGCATCTGTTATATATGGTAATTTTATTTCTGTAGTTTCTGAATTAAAGATATTCGCTAAAATGTTTTGTAAACTGTTTTGAACAGCTGTGTAAACCGTTGAATCCGGAACTCTTACGATTTCACCATCCTTAATAAAAGGCATTGTACATGGCGTAGTGCTTGGGTCAAATCTTTCGGGATTATAATTCAACATATATTCTAACGCTTCATGAACAGACTTATATACTGTTGTGTCGTTCTTCATGACAACTTCACCATTTACAATGAATGGCATAGTGCATGGAGTTAAAATGGGGTCAAACTTTTCATAGTCCTTCCATGTTATGTATTTCTCGGTATTTCCATCACTGATAACAATATATTTGTCAGTAAGTGTGAGAGAGTATTGACCAAAATATAAACGTTTAGCTCTGTCAGCTTCATACGCATATGCAGCTATACTCATATTTTAATGAGAATAAAATGTTGTTCTATTTGCAAAGTACAGACCCAAACGAATACGGGACAGTAAAACTACAAACAAACTTAGGTCTACAGAATGAGCCACTTGCATTCAGAATGGTTGACTTTAATACTATTGCTTCATTCGTTATAACTGACGAAACAGATTTCATGGAGCTTGAAATAGATGGAAAGAAGCACGAAATAAGATTTCACAATAATGTAGAATATAAGATGGAAACATTAGCTGGAGTGTTAAATGCTCTCATAAATACTACAATAAACAAGGATAACGGAGAAAACTTAATGAATGTTAAACTTATTGCAGGAGTTTTGAAGTTCAGTTATGCGAAAGAGTTTAAGATACCAAGAATGAGTCATAGAGTACAACTTCTTTTGGGAGCATACCATATGACATTTCCTTTGAAAAGTGTTGACAAAACGATTGAGATGAAATCTGTTCCATACGTATGTTATGGCAATTGTTTGTACATTGAGTCAAAAATAGCTAATGTCACAGGTATTTCAGGAGTTAATAGTAAAGGTTCAGTAGAATATAAATCCTTCTGTTATGAAGTAAATTCAATGTTCATTCCAAACGTTCCTGTCATAGCAACTCATTTAGGTAAATGGGTTCGCATTAGTCCTCATAATTTGAAAGACATGCAATTCAGACTTGTTGACTTTCAAGGAGAGCCTGTAGAACTGAAGGCACCAGTGCGAATGACTGTTGAAGTTGACTTTTTAGAAAATATTAAATGCAACAGCTTACAAGAGAACTCAGAGCTAAAAATATAAAGTATGAATGTTATGTATTAGGTCATGAACTTTGGTTGTTGCTGTTTGATGAAACAAATGAGTTAGTTATGTCAGTCAAGAGAACAGAAAAATATTGTGTTAGTGAAAACTGCACCAAGTCAATAAGATTAGGTTTGCATTATGAAGATGAGTTCGATACTGTTGAAGAAGTTTTGGATAGATATTACAAATTGCTTTAATTTACTAAAACATATTTCAAACAAAGCTTATAGTAAGTAGATAGTTTTGTATACTCGTTCGAATATTTATACTTAAACTCAACTCCTGGAGTACCTGGTGTTTCAATGATGCGGATGTTACCTATTTTCATGAATATTGGAGTTTGACCACAGCATTCGATTTCAGGGTCGAGATAGTCAATGACACATTGTTTCCCTGTTATTCGTGAGATAACATTTTCAAGGTCCTCCTTTGTTAGAATTATTTGGTTCTTACTTATAAGATTTGTCAAAAGCTTCTTATCGTCTTTGAGTAAAATTGTTTGGTATAACTGAAGAAGGTAATGGTCTACGTTATCTGAAGGATTTGTTTGAACATTTGTGTAAGGGTTGTCGTTGGCTTCTCTTGAAAGAATTTGGTCCAGTGGTGGATACTCTAACTTAACATCTGATGTAGCGTTAGCGTTTGAAGCTGTGTTTAAATTCACGGATTTCAGTTCTGGTTCTTTTTCTTTCAAACACTCTGAACTATAGTTCTTTATGACAATATTGTTTGTCGTTCGTGAGTCAACATTTGATGTTGGTTCAATTGGAACATTAACGGCACCAGCTAAGATGGATTTGCTTCTCATTTCATATAGAATAAAAACCTTTTATATGTATGAAATGAACAATATACTCGACAAGGGTTTGAATGTAAAGCTAACGAATGAAAATATTGTTGAATTCACTGAGACAGGAGCTGTGTATAAAGATGTAGAACTACTGAACAAAAGAGCTAAGGGAAGAAGCAGGAATATGAACAAAGGGTGGAAGCCTATAAAAATTTATGTCAATGATGGCTCAGGAGGTTCAAACATAAAGTATGCAGAAAGTTATAGAGTTTATGCTCTCAAAGGTGAAAAGCCTTCATTTAAGAACAGCTATTCTAACGCATATCCTCAAAAGCTAACGGATGGGGAAGTGGATGATATGAATGACAGCAAAAATATTAACAGAAATGGCGACAGAGATGCATGGAATTTGTTTACCATCAGTCAATTGAAGGTTAAACTTTAAAACAATGTTGGTCGTTCCCATGGAATATTTTTGACTTTAATGGTATTAGTCATGATATGAATCTCAAGGTATGAACGAGGAGAGATGAGAGACTTATATGCTTCCCAAATTTCTTCAAAAGGTAATGTTATACCTGACTGTTTCCAAATGAGTTCAATATCATAGCGTGAGAAACCTTGAAAGATAACGAAGTCAGTTATGAGACGTTTTATGTTTAAAGCAAGAAACGCCATGTTTGCATAAGTATTGCTACAGTTAATGGTAATGTCTGACTTTAGTTATGATGTTAGCTAATGGTGAGTCTGGTTTTGACACTAAACCTTTTCCGGCGAAGTCGTCACAAACGAGCAGAGTGTTTGAAGGATACTTTTTGAAGGGGTATTTTGAAAGTTTTGACAGAATGTAGTTTGTAAGTCGTTTCATATCGTAAACTCCTGAGTACTGACGTAAGTGGTGTTTGTCAATAATTCTTTCCATCTCTTCTGAAGTCTTTTGCATTCCTGACTGTATAAATTCAACGATGGCATAATATTTTCTCTTACGTCGAATGTAACGTTGAAGAAATTCAATGAGTTCACTGTCTGGAACTTTAACGACAGAGGCTTGAACTTTTGACATAAATGTTTTCGCTGTTGAGTCCATAGAGTCTGAAGTTGCTGATATAATGATTTGGTCATAGTAAGAGTCGTTTCCTAAACGCTCTGTTATGAGTATATGACGAATGAGGTTAAATGTCTTACCTGAACCCATCTTTCCACAATAGAAATACACACCATTTGAACAGAATTCATAATCTTTGCTGAAAGGAAGAATAAGAGAAGAGTTAAGTTTGTCTGTAGTTTCATTCATGTCTTCATCTACGTCATGTATTAAATGCTTCATTTTATCTCCATTAAAAATGCAAGTCAGAAATATTCAGAACATAGCACCGAGTCTAACTGACAAGAGTATAAAGATATACTATGAACACGTTATGATGAAACCAACCAAAATTCAAGAAAGTCAGTATACTTATGAATATCCAAGACACTGGGTAGAGTATGTAGGAGGTGAGAAAGCTATTGAAATAAGACAAGTTAGAAGTATTCCAGCAGGAAGGACAATATTATTGAAGAACTTTAATGTTTTGAGATATAATGATGAAACAAAGAAGCAAGATAGTTTCCCTGTTGCTGTGTATGTGAACCTAGACACAGGAGATGACATGAAAGTTTTTAATACAAAGCTTCAAACGGTAGTGAGAGAACAACTGACTGCGGAAGGGCATCCATTACCTTCAGAAGTTACCATAGCATATAATTTTGAAACAAACTCAATAGATTTTAAAGTCATCTCTGCAAAGAAGTCAGGTTTTACATTTAATGAAGCAGATGTATATTCGAATGAAAACTTCAAAGCTATTGCATGGTTAGATAATGACGATTGCTTTAAGAAAATATTTAAATACAGTAACTCAACGATGTCAATAGATGACCTTCGTGGAATGTTACCATCGACGTTTACAGTTGAAGGCTCAGCAGGATTGCTTACAAGATTGTCAATTGGTGGTATTTGGTCTCGTGAGAACATTGTTATAAAATCCAGTATAAGTGAATTTGCTGAAGAATCTATATTATGTCTTTCAAACTACATGTATTCGCCGCCGAAGCATTATAGTATAACAAACTTTGTCAGTAAGTTTAACATAAGACTTGTCGAACCTTCTTCAATGAAAGATGTTGTGCTACCCAAAGACGGAAAGGATGGACTCATTATTGAGATGATTTTAATAGCATATTAAATGAGCTTGTTCTTGAAGGTCATTCATGATGAAATAACTGTTGTAGAAGATGTTAGCAATTGTTCAGACATTTTGAAGCGTATAGATGATATAAGAAAGAAGTTAGATAGACCGCAAAGCGGTGAGGGCGAAGCCCGTGAGAATGTTTATGTTTCATTGACTTTCTCCAGTAACGAGAACTTTTATGAGATAATATTGAAGAGAGATGATTTTAATATGGGGTAAATGGTAGCTTGGGCAGCTTTAGGCGCAATGGGAACAAAAGCATTAGCATTTGGAGCAAAAGCACTTGGAGCTTATGACGCAGTAAATAAAATGAGTGGAGGAAGGGTTTCGAAGACATTAGATGCAAATAAAGGGAAGATTGGAGGCTGGGTTGCAAAGAAGTTAAGATTAAATAAAATAGGGCTCATAAATAAAGCATCCAATTTGGTTGCAACTGAGTCAGAAAATGCTTTAGGAAAGGACGATGAGTTTGCAAAACACGCAAAAGACTTTAATGACCAGATGAAAGGTGAAACAATGCATTTAAATAGAGTCGATGGAACTAAAGAAAATGTTTCTTCTCCACCAGCGGTTTATCCATACGGACCTTATGGAATGTATGGAAACCCTTATGAACGACCATTTGACCCATTGACTGGTGGAAGTAACTGGTATCATTACGGACGAAGAAGAAAGATAGTCAAGTTGGAGACGGACGTAAAGAAAGCAACTAAAAAGAAACCAAGGAAGAGAGTTATAAAGCAATGAATTCAACAAGGTTAGAAATGAGGGTAGAAATGAGGTTAGATCTACCCTTCTACCCTAAATTTATTTTTGCGCTATGTTTTCATACGTGTGAGGGTGGTGATATCATTAATTTTTAAGTTTATTTTTTATAAATGACAGAACAAAAATAAAGCATATCTACTCAACAGGAATGAGACCCTTACTGACTATGTATTCGTTTAATGCTTGATGAAAACAATGGTACATATTATCGTATGGGTATACACAACGTCTGTTTCCATCGTCGTCGTATATGTAGAGCTCAAATCCAGTCCAACCTTCTTTTGTACAATATGTAGCTTTATTTAAAATTATGTAGATAAGGCAATTTTCTTCATCGCTCCAGAAATAATTTTTGTTCTTTGTTGAAATAGTTTTCGTTCCTCTGCGACCATAAGGAATGTATGCAATAAATTTAGCATCATAAGGGATTGTAATATATTCAGGGTTTCTTTCATCGTCAATGGGTCTGTCTTTGTTAAAATGCATGTTTCTCAGTTTTACTTGAGTTTTGAATAGTTCACGGAAACGTTCTGGGAAAGAGTCATAGTAAATGTAGTCAGACATGTCTTTGTAATGAAATAAAAAATTTAAAAAAAATAAAAATAAGGTTATTTTTTATTTAGTGAGGACGGTAGTGAAGTCATTAGTGAAGTCGTTAGTGAAGTCGTTAGTGAAGTTGTTTATGTGTCAGATGGTTTTGTAAATATTTAAGGTTAAGTTGTGTTATGGTTGTGTTGTAAAATATACGTTACCGGTTTCGTAAAGTGTCAAAACCGCTAAGTTGCGTACGGAGGCGCGCAGTGCCACAGTACACCACTTAGGGATACTAACTCCACTAAGTTGAGGAGATGCGCAACACATCGGATATAAACGGTTTGAAGACCCGGATATAGTGCTCCGCATCTCCTCCAGTGGCACAGCCCTTTAACTTGGGCGGGGCATCCATCGGCAACAATTGCAGAAAGGAAATCCTTTGGGAAGGTAAAACATTCAAAGAAATTATTGTAATCCCTGGCATTCCAACCATCAGCGATCATAGTATCAATGAAGATATGGTTCTTCATTTTTGCTGGATTGCTAGCCATCACAAAAAAGCCATGCCGGCTTCCGTGTGATGCCGCATCAATTGTTATCGAATAGTAGCCCATCTTGTCAAGCTCAACGTGTATTTTTGGAGCTACCAAGTCGGCTAATGTAATGATTCCATCCCTTATCTCGTCTCTTCTATATGGGATCTTGAGTTGAAAATTGATTACTCCCTTGAAGGTGGAGTAGACATGTCGGGCGAAATCTTCTAGTACACCTGAAGCGGCCATATTGATTGACATGTTGGTATCCACAACAAATTTTACAACATAAAGTAATTTTCTATCTTGTTTTATTAAATCTCTTCTCGTATATGGATTATTTTCACATTGTATTTGATATATATGCTGATGATCTTCATCAAATTCTGATGGTTTTCGATGATAAATGCAGCGCATATATGTTTTTGTTAGTAAATTGTAATGTATCGCTAAACAATAACAATAAAGTCTTTTTCGTTCTTTCGATTTTTCGCTTGTATCTGGAAGATAAGCAATATTGAAACATACTCGACATTTATTATTAGTTGAGAATTTAGTATCCTCGAATTTTGGTAAGGGAGGTACTTTTCGAGGGATATTTTTGGGAGGAAGTTTGCAATCAATCCATCCCTCAAATTTGGATTCATATTCATCTTGTGTTTCAGTCATTAATTCTTAAAAATAAAAAGGGTAAAAACTAAATAAAATGGGTAAAATTCAATAGTGTCTGTGCTATCGTTCAATTTGAAGGTGTCTTTTGAAACCGCAAGACACATTGAATTTTTGAATAGTGTATTATGGTTTGACAGACACCAATGAAAAAAAATAAAATGATATTTATTTTAAATATATAAGATCCTTATATAAAATATAAATATTTTATTGTTTTATTTTCTTGTTTTAGAAATGTTTTTTATTGAAAAATCAATAAAACTAACTCCAAAATAAAATTTTTGATTTAAAGACACTATGATGACACCAGGCAAATCTTCCAAGACACCTATCGTCGGGAATCTAACAACCCTATGATGATGATTCCGCCCCCTAAAAACCTCAAAAACTTTTATTTCCCTGCCTATCATTCATATTGAATGTGAAGGGCAAATAACCCGCCATTTGCCCATGTATAATTTTAAAGGTCTTGCAGGAATTATTAAATTTGTGAATGTAAGTTTGTAACAAAATGAAATCATTATCTCAATAACAATAAAACACAAAAATAATATAAAATAAAACAAACAATTTAAAAATTTCATTGAAGAGAACCAAAAATTTCGAATCTTGAAATAGAGAGAGCGAAGTAACCAAGAGGATTAGCTCTATCCTGGTTAAACTTAATGTATTTGAATGGCTGCGTTGGCTGCTGAAGGTGGAAGTAAGCAGATTTGCCAGGACCATTCAAACAATCGTTGGAAACCTGTTTATCGATCAATGTCCACGTTTCACCGTTATTTGAGCCGCTGACCGACCAATTATTTATGTGTCCTCTTCCACTTTCTGAGTGAGTTTTCACGGAATAGCCAGTGATTACTGCTCTGTCCCAGTTGAGTCTGAGCATGACCCAGGATGGAGAAGCTTCGTTTGTTCCGAACCATTCATTTGGCTTGTTCTGAATAATTATACTTGGATCTCCATGATAAACGCTGGAAGCAGTAACTGTAATTGATGGATCGCCACGCGGTGTTACTGGCTGCTCAGTTCTGTAGTAGTTGCAGATTCCGGCGAAGTCATCTCCGCCATCAATGTGATAATACGTCGAAGGAATGAGAAGGCGCTTAAATACGAGAGACTTATCAACAGTATACGTGGGCTCTCCAATAGGAAGCTTCGCTTGGCCTGGGAATTTCGATTTCAGGCCAATTCTGGCAAATGAAAGCCTGAAATCGTTTAAATCGACAAGCGATGCTGGTAATTGGAGAAATTCGAGTAAACTGTTCGTATCTAAACGCTCAATTCTGATGTTTTTGATTAATCTCGTAAATTTTTGAGGGGAAGTTGAAATGAAATTAAGTAGCCAGCGGAAAACTGACGTTTCGTTGGCTGGCAAAAATCGTGGTGATGACATAACGTGTGATAAAATGTTGGAATTCAGATAATTGAAAGTTGGAAAGTCCTTAACCACTTCAAACTTGGCTGCAACGGAATCTATGAGACGCTCTGGAACACGACCAAGGTGGCTGAAGCCAAGGATCAAGGAAATTAAGGTATAAGGGTCTTTTGCCATATGAATGAAATTACTTACTGCCGAAACGAGCTGTTTCATGCCTAAAGCGTCGCCCATTGTCAAGATGAAGACAGCGTTAATGCCCATGATGTCGATTGACTTTCCTTGGAGGTAATTTACGATAACTTGGAAAGGACCTCTGATTTTAGGAGCTGCCATCTCTTTTATACTAGGCTTTGACTTCATAAGCTCCATTCCAACTGTAGAAAGTGAGTAAAGAGCTCCACTCCAAACTTTATATTTTTTATCGAAGTGGAAAATGGTAAAATCTTGGTAAGCTTCCATCGATAGGACATTGTGAACATTGAGGAACTGCGGCGTACAGTTTGCGATGATTGTTCGGCGCAGAGGAATCAAATTTACTTGTTTGCCATCAACAATGAGTCCGCTGATTGATTTCTTGAAGAAAGCTTTCTGTGAATGATCAAGGAAGCCTGCGATAAGAATAAATGGATCGGTTTCTAGGTTTTTATCTAAAACTCTTAATGATTGAACGCCAAGAGGTAAGAACATCTTTCTATAATAATCCATATCATCAACTGGCTTCAAGCCTACAATTAGAGACATGTTTGGGTATAAATAAAAGGGATCTGCTTTCATAATAGTGATTGAAGGAAGTGTTGCGCCATATTTGATGGCTTTATCTGCTATCTCTGAGGTTTTAAATTTAACAATTGCAATGGAGAGATGAATAATGCTTTTGTCAATGAATTGTCTCAAAACATGAATAAAATCATATGGACCGATATTAGAAATAAGAGGTATGATCTCTTCAGCTGTTTGCCCAGCATTATCAAGAATTAACATGACATATTCATCAAGATAATGAAAATCCATTTTTTTGTAAAAAAAAATTCTCTATCGGTATTTTTATTCAAAAAAATCAATAAATTGGTTTATAATCTAATATCTTTATGATTCATGACTTCTCAGATCTTCATTCACACTTGTTTTGGAATAATTTTGCATATCATGAACATGATATTACTTATAAAGAGTCTTTTAGATGGCATCAAATTTGATGTATTTTCCAATCTTATCTTTGTGTTACTTCAATTTCTGCATCATGCAATAAAATATATTTAATTTAAAATAACGTTTCAAAATGTCATTTGGTTTAACAGTTCAAGCTATCTCCTGTTCATTTAAAACACTATGATGGCATAAAAATTCAAAAACATAGATCAATATATGATTCACAATAAATAAGCCTTTTTTATTAAAATAAATTGTAGTAATTCGATTTGATTTCGAGAAATATAGGGTTTAATATCAAAGGAATTTATTTAGCCTGAGCTTCGCGGATACGCTTGTAAGCAGCACGAGCTGTGAGAGCAGCTGGTGTTGTTGGTGTGTAAGCGCCACCAGCGACAGCCTTGCCGCACTTTGTGCATGTCCAAATGCCGACAGCATTACGCTTGACTGAATCCTTGCCGCAGAATGCGCATGGATACTTCTTGCGCTGTGAAATTTCGATTTTCTTGATTGTCTTACGAAGTGAAGCACCATAGCGAACGCCGTACTTGCCACAGATGCCAACTTTCTTTGTTCTGCGTGCCATTGGAAAAAAGGATGGCCGCCAAAAAAGTGACACTTCGAATCAATTCTTCTAAATTAAATTGATATTCGTGCGGATATATCTCATATGCTAATTAAATACTATATATTTTATATAAAAAAGTAATATTGTTAATCAAATTTCATCTATTCGATCTGATATCTTTATTATCATCGATTTCCTCATATTTGACATATAGTTTTTTCTTCTAATGAGTTTCAATGTTGTGTGGCATTTGGATTTTTGCATGTAGTGAATTACGAAGTATATATAAATACTACATTGATGCATATGTTGCGCTTTATCAGCTAAAAACAGAAAAAGAAGAATTAAACACAATATACAAAATGATCAAAACAGAACTGCTTAAATCAATGAAATATCTTCCCAAAAATATTATAAGGGATATTTTAGATTTTATCCCGTATAATAATCGTTATACAAAGTCATATTTGTCACCTGTCAAATGCATATTTGATGATTTTCATGTAACAGATGTCAACAATGTTGAAGATATTTCAAGCTTCCTGTTTTATAAAGAGTATGGAATTAAATTATACAAAAATGATAATTTGAAAGAATTTGAATCAGTAAATCTCGATATTCAAACAGAAAAAGCAATTTTCGGAATGTTATGTATAATGACAAAGAAAAATGGAGACAAACAAACTGCTCTTCATTATGCAGTAGCAAATAGTAGTAAAGAAATTGTCGAACTTCTTGTTTCGCATGGTGCGAATATCAATGAAAAAGATGGAAATGGAATAACTCCTCTTCAATATGCAGTAGGAAATAATCATAAAGAGTTGGTTGAATTTCTTGTATCTCATGGTGCGAATATCAATGGAAAACACGGAGACGGACAAACCGCTCTTCATTGTTCAACATGTTATAATAATCATAAAGAAGTAGCTGAATTTCCTGTTTTACAAGTTGCAAAAAAGAATTCTTTTGGAGATGAAATAAAAAATAATTATGTTCTCAGCACTGATTCTATTCGTAAAAGCAATTTTTTACGATAATCTAGGGTGGAAAGACAGGAGTACGGCCATGATATATATCAAGAAGGTCTGACCTCATTATTAGCAAAATCCTCAATATTCACCTCTCTCATATTTCCAGAAGGTCGGGAAGTCCAAACCTGGAGAACAGACTTCCTTTTTGGCTTCCTGGTACTAAAAAGAGTCGTGATGGCTTCTAATGATTCAGGTGGCCCCAGTTTTTGGCAAAAAATGTAAATTTATACATATTCGTGACAAATCATTCAAAATTTGATCTCGATGTCTGACACTCTCTCAATATTTTTGTGATGATCTTGTGTTACTTTGTATTCTTATATGATTGTGTATAAAATTTACCGCTTGGAATAGAAATTTGAAATTTGATCAAATTGAATTTTCGGGGATTTAAATGGATCAATGGTTTGACTTAAATTGATATACTATTGGTTTCAAAACGAATAAAAATTGCAATTTTCGAAAAATGTCAAATTAATCTTTTGAAAACAGTGATTTCAAGAAACAATTCACGTATAATATATAGAGTATTCTATAAGCACACAGTTCAGCGGTGGGCTGATAAAGACTGACTTGAATTCATGTATAGATCCGTATTTTTCCCAAGTGAGCGGGGTATCTCTAATCCCAGCCGTATCGTCCTCCCAGTGTCAGTTTTTAATATAAAATCCAAATTTTTTTTAAAAATAAAAATTTCGAGAAATTTTTTAAGTTTTTTCTTTGATTTCAATAATACAAAATAAATTTGGGAGTAAAAAGACACTATTTAATGAAATTCATATGAGTGAATGTGGATAAATACTCTCAAAACATACAATTTATATATTTTTTCTTTATGTTATCAACTAATTAGTGATAATTTTTTTTGAATCAGATTTTTTTTCATTAAAAACATAATATATAACGCAATAATGATGTACACATACGTATCTACACATCAAAATATAAAGTTTGTTTTGGTCTGGGCATCCCAACCAAAAATTCTTAAAAAATTGAATAAAATTGAATACTTGGGGCTGGGATACCCAGCCCGAAACCGAATTGAATTTTTTGAATTAAAGAATATATTTACGTATTTATAATATATATGTGATGTTTATAAAAAATACTGAATTTTTGTAAAAAAAATTCAATTTATTCAAAACGTACATTAAGTGATCACTTCATTAGTAGGATCAGCGATCCTACTAAATGGTGAGAATGCCACTAGATAAAAAGGGAGTCCTTGGAGCTCTTGATCTCTTGTCAGTAGAGTCCATAATGAGGCATGGCATCTACTGATTAGAGATCAGAGCAATCCTACCTTACCTTCAGGAGCTACAAAGCTCCTAATCGTTACGAGAGGGAGCCTTGGAGCTCCTGAAGCTCATCAGCAGAGGCTATTTACCATTTGGGCCTCTTATGATGAAAGATGCGAAGCTCTTCTACGAACCAGGAGCTCCAAAGCTCCTAATCCTTACGAAAGGGAGCTTTGGAGCTCCTGAGTCTTCATCAACAGAGTCCCAGATGGTAAATGTCCTATGCTGATGAAAGATGCGAAGCAAGTTAGTATACATATCTTGGGTACGGCGGCACTGCGTTCCACCTTACCCAAGATAACGGTTTGACACTTTACGAAACCGGTAACGTATATTTTACAACACAAACACAAACACTAACTTAACCTTAAATATTTACAAAGCCGCCAACCACTTCACCTCACTAACATTTTCGCTAACGACTTCACTAATGAAAAAATAAACGTTCTCACTAACGTTCCCACTAATGTTCTCATTTACAAAAGTATTGCAGCGCTTCCCATTGCTGTGCTTCACACAATAGTTCATATTCTTCAGTATCGCTGCTGTCACTCCAATCGTCAGAGTCAAAGTCACTGTCAAAATAAATGTTAGTAAGTTTTGACAAAGCTAATGAAACACGCTTACCGTTTGTATCTATTGCTTTTATATATCTCCCATTATGTTTGTTGTCATAAACGCTCAAACTAACTTTACCCTTTCTCCCTCGTATCTGATAGAATGTATTTTCACGAGGAACGAAGAACAAATTCTTGAACTCATGACCGTTGTAGTTTGTTATCTCAATAGTTTTCGTCATTACATCCAAAATAAAATAAAAAATAAACTTAAAAAATAAACTTAAAAATAAATGATATCACCACCCTCACACGTATGAAAACATAGCACAAAAATAAACTTAGGGTAGATGGTTAGATCTAACCTCATTTCTAACCTCATTTCTACCCTGTTGAATTCATTGCTTTATAACTCTCTTCCTTGGTTTCTTTTTAGTTGCTTTCTTCACGTCTGTCTCCAACTTGACTGTCTTTCTTCTTCGTCCGTAATGATACCAGTTACTTCCACCAGTCAATGGGTCAAATGGTCTTTCGTAAGGGTTTCCATACATTCCATAGGGACCATACGGAAGAACTACTGGTGGAGAAGAAACATTTTCTTTAGTTCCATCGACTCTATTTAAATGCATTGTTTCACCTTTCATCTGGTCATTAAAGTCTTTTGCGTGTTTTGCAAACTCATCGTCCTTTCCTAAAGCATTTTCTGACTCAGTTGCAACCAAATTGGATGCTTTATTTATGAGCCCTATTTTATTTAATCTTAACTTCTTTGCAACCCAGCCTCCAATCTTCCCTTTATTTGCATCTAATGTCTTCGAAACCCTTCCTCCACTCATTTTATTTACTGCGTCATAAGCTCCAAGTGCTTTTGCTCCAAATGCTAATGCTTTTGTTCCCATTGCGCCTAAAGCTGCCCAAACTACCATTTACCCCATATTAAAATCATCTCTCTTCAATATTATCTCATAAAAGTTCTCGTTACTGGAGAAAGTCAATGAAACATAAGCGTTCTCACGGGCTTCGCCCTCACCGCTTTGCGGTCTATCTAACTTCTTTCTTATATCATCTATACGCTTCAAAATGTCTGAACAATTGCTAACATCTTCTACAACAGTTATTTCATCATGAATGACCTTCAAGAACAAGCTCATTTAATATGCTATTAAAATCATCTCAATAATGAGTCCATCCTTTCCGTCTTTGGGTAGCACAACATCTTTCATTGAAGAAGGTTCGACAAGTCTTATGTTAAACTTACTGACAAAGTTTGTTATACTATAATGCTTCGGCGGCGAATACATGTAGTTTGAAAGACATAATATAGATTCTTCAGCAAATTCACTTATACTGGATTTTATAACAATGTTCTCACGAGACCAAATACCACCAATTGACAATCTTGTAAGCAATCCTGCTGAACCTTCTACTGTAAACGTCGATGGTAACATTCCACGAAGGTCATCTATTGACATCGTTGAGTCACTGTATTTAAATATTTTCTTAAAGCAATCGTCATTATCTAACCATGCAATAGCTTTGAAGTTTTCATTCGAATATACATCTGCTTCATTAAATGTAAAACCTGACTTCTTTGCAGAGATGACTTTAAAATCTATTGAGTTTGTTTCAAAATTATATACTATGGTAACTTCTGAAGGTAATGGATGCCCTTCCGCAGTCAGTTGTTCTCTCACTACCGTTTGAAGCTTTGTATTAAAAACTTTCATGTCATCTCCTGTATCTAAGTTCACATACACAGCAACAGGGAAACTATCTTGCTTCTTTGTTTCATCATTATATCTCAAAACATTAAAGTTCTTCAATAATATTGTCCTTCCTGCTGGAATACTTCTAACTTGTCTTATTTCAATAGCTTTCTCACCTCCTACATACTCTACCCAGTGTCTTGGATATTCATAAGTATACTGACTTTCTTGAATTTTGGTTGGTTTCATCATAACGTGTTCATAGTATATCTTTATACTCTTGTCAGTTAGACTCAGTGCTATGTTCTGAATATTTCTGACTTGCATTTTTAATGGAGATAAAATGAAGCATTTAATACATGACGTAGATGAAGACATGAATGAAAGCAGTGAAAAGCTCAACAGTTCTCTCATTCTTCCTTTCAGCAAAGATTATGAATTCTGTTCAAATGGTGTGTATTTCTATTGTGGAAAGATGGGGTCAGGAAAGACATTCAACCTCATTCGTCATATACTCATAACAGAGCGTTTAGGAAACGACTCTTACTATGACCAAATCATTATATCAGCAACTTCAGACTCTATGGATTCAACAGCGAAAACATTTATGTCAAAAGTTCAAGCCTCTGTCGTTAAAGTTCCAGACAGTGAACTCATTGAATTTCTTCAACGTTACATTCGACGTAAGAGGAAATATTATGCCATCGTTGAATTTATACAGTCAGGAATGCAAAAGACTTCTGAGGAGATGGAAAGAATTATTGACAAACAACACTTACGTCAATACTCAGGAGTTTACGATATGAAACGACTGACAAACTACATTCTGTCAAAACTTTCAAAATACCCCTTCAAAAAGTATCCATCAAACACTTTATTAGTTTGTGATGATTTCGCTGGTAAAGGTTTAGTGTCAAAACCAGACTCACCATTAGCTAACATCATTACTAAAGTCAGACATTACCACTTAACTGTAGCAATACTTATGCAAACATGGAGGTTTTTAGCTTTAAACATAAAACGTCTCATAACTGACTTCGTTATCTTTCAAGGTTTCTCACGTTATGATATTGAACTCATTTGGAAACAGTCAGGTATAACATTACCTTTTGAAGAAATTTGGGAAGCATATAAGTCTCTCATCATCTCTCCTCGTTCATACCTTGAGATTCATATCATGACTAATACCATTAAAGTCAAAAATATTCCATGGGAACGACCAACATTGTTTTAAAGTTTAACCTTCAATTGACTGATGGTAAACAAATTCCATGCATCTCTGTCGCCATTTCTGTTAATATTTTTGCTGTCATTCATATCATCCACTTCCCATCCGTTAGCTTTTGAGGATATGCGTTAGAATAGCTGTTCTTAAATGAAGGCTTTTCACCTTTGAGAGCATAAACTCTATAACTTTCTGCATACTTTATGTTTGAACCTCCTGAGCCATCATTGACATAAATTTTTATAGGCTTCCACCCTTTGTTCATGTTCCTGCTTCTTCCCTTAGCTCTTTTGTTCAGTAGTTCTACATCTTTATACACAGCACCTGTCTCAGTGAATTCAACAATATTTTCATTCGTTAGCTTTGCATTCAAACCCTTGTCGAGTATATTGTTCATTCATACATATAAAAGGTTTTTATTCTATATGAAATGAGAAGCAAATCCATCTTAGCTGGTGCCGTTAATGTTCCAATTGAACCAACATCAAATGTTGACTCACGAACGACAAACAATATTGTCATAAAGAACTATAGTTCAGAGTGTTTGAAAGAAAAAGAACCAGATCTTAAGTCGGGACCTTCGGTCTTGGCGCATGACGCCGTGAATTTAAACACAGCTTCAAACGCTAACGCTACATCAGATGTTAAGTTAGAGTATCCACCACTGGACCAAGTTCTTTCAAGAGAAGCCAACGACAACCCTTACACAAATGTTCAAACAAATCCTTCAGATAACGTAGACCATTACCTTCTTCAGTTATACCAAACAATTTTACTCAAAGACGATAAGAAGCTTTTGACAAATCTTATAAGCAAGAACCAAATAATTCTAACAAAGGAGGACCTTGAAAATGTTATCTCACGAATAACAGGGAAACAATGTGTCATTGACTATCTCGACCCTGAAATCGAATGCTGTGGTCAAACTCCACTATTCATGAAAATAGGTAACATCCGCATCATTGAAACATCAGGAACTACAGGAGTTGAGTTTAAGTATAAATATTCGAATGAATATACAAAACTTTCAACAGAATATAAACTTTGCTTGAAATATGTTTTAGTAAATTAAAGCAGTCAGGACCTTCGGTCTTGGCGCTTTGCGCCGTCAGTCAAAAAAT
Organism: Trichomonas vaginalis G3; assembly: GCF_026262505.1. NCBI lineage: Eukaryota > Parabasalia > Trichomonadida > Trichomonadidae > Trichomonas > Trichomonas vaginalis. Next base: position 15,608,189 of record NC_067206.1, on the reverse strand, counting down.
TTCAAGTTAGCAATTTGTAATATCTATCCAAAACTTCTTCAACAGTATCGAACTCATCTTCATAATGCAAACCTAATCTTATTGACTTGGTGCAGTTTTCACTAACACAATATTTTTCTGTTCTCTTGACTGACATAACTAACTCATTTGTTTCATCAAACAGCAACAACCAAAGTTCATGACCTAATACATAACATTCATACTTTATATTTTTAGCTCTGAGTTCTCTTGTAAGCCGTTGCATTTAATATTTTCTAAAAAGTCAACTTCAACAGTCATTCGCACTGGTGCCTTCAGTTCTACAGGCTCTCCTTGAAAGTCAACAAGTCTGAATTGCATGTCTTTCAAATTATGAGGACTAATGCGAACCCATTTACCTAAATGAGTTGCTATGACAGGAACGTTTGGAATGAACATTGAATTGACTGCATAACAGAAAGAACTTATATTCTACTGAACCTTTACTATTAACTCCTGAAATACCTGTGACATTAGCTTTTTGACTCAATGTACAAACAATTGCCATAACATACATATGGAACAGATTTCATCTCAATCGTTTTGTCAACACTTTTTCAAAGGAAATGTCATATGGTATGCTCCCAGAAGCAATTGAACTCTATGACTCTTCTTGGTATCTTAAACTCTTTCTCGCTGCTGAACTTCAATGTTCCCTCAGAAGAGAGTTCGACATCTATGTTTGTCAATAGTTTCTTCATTTATGAGAGTATCTATGACTCCAGTAATTTTATCTATTCTATACCCAGCTCTGTTAGGAAATGTTATAACACTTCTTTGTCATCTATTTCAATCTCTATGAAATCTGTTTCATCTGTTATGACAAAAGTTGCGATAGTATTGAAGTCAACAACTCTGAAAGCAAGCGCTTCATTCTGAAGACCTAAGTTTGTTTGTAGCTTTACTGTCCCGTATTCGTTTGGGTCTGTACTTTGCAAATAGAACAACATTTTATTCTCATTAAAAATATGACTATTGCTGCATATGCGTATGAAACAAATGAAGCAAGAAGAGCACATGAACTAGTAAACGAAAACTCAACTTTAACCATTGAAGGCAATGATTTAGTCATTGACGATGGAAAAACTAAAAAAGTCATTGATTTCGATACTTTTAACACGTATGACCCATTCATTACAACAAGCAAGGTTCCCATCATAAATGATGGAACGGTGCAATATATAAATTCTACAGTAGATGCCTCATTAGTGAAAGTATTAAATGTTCTCATTGAATTGTTAAAGAGCTTCGATTTGACGACAACATTAAATGCCTAAAGAATTTAGTCATGAATGAGAAACAAATTCTCGGCGTTGCTGGTAGCAGTAATGATGTACACCTTATGACATTAGAATATTATAACGAACATATAAAGCTGAACTGAAAGGAGAGAAGGGTGACACCGGACCTCAAGACCACAAGGAATACAAGGAATACAAGGAATACAAGGACCTCAAGGCGAAAACGGTTTGGATGGTGAAGATGGAAGGATGGAAAAACTGCTAAATCATGGATATGGAACCTTATAAATACTGGTTTAACAGCTGCTTCATATGGAGTTCTTCAATACCAAATCGGAAAGATATGGGCAGTACTTGGTGAAGAAGTTTTAGATGACGTTAAAAATGCTTTGAACTTCATTTCAAATGGTTCTGATACTATTAAAACTTTATCTGGTTGGATGCAAGAAACAAGGAGTCAAATAGATTACTGTAAGACGTATAGCAAACAATGCACGTACGGGATTGGATACTTTACGAGAAGCACAAAATACACTAAAGGAAGCAAATGATATTTCTTGCTCAGTATCAGACATGCATGAAGATTGCTTAAAGGTATTGACAAATCTTTAAAAAATCACAGTCAGTCTATTGCTGACTACAAGAAAAGTATAGAGTTTTTACATAGTGCTATGGACGTGACATGATGGAAGTATAAGGAACTTACTTAATGCTAACAATAACTTACCAGGAACTATTAAAGCATTTATAAAGTCCTTTGTAAAACCTGGTGCTCTAACATTTAGGTCTTTGAGAAGCAAGAGCATTGAAGTCAAGAGATGCAGAAACTCCAACAGAACCTACAGAAGGAACTGAAACAACAGAAACTCCAGAAGAACCACCAAAACCAACAGCTAATGAAATATTGTTCGAATATTTTCCAAGGTACTCTGTTCTCATTGCATACATTCAAAAATACTTATGAAAGCAAGACTTGACTTTAGGAGATGATGAAAGTTCTGTATATCTTTCGTTCCAGTTTCAAATAGCAGAACTTTTGAGACAGATATGCTTAATGTATGACAACATCTCTGATTTCACAAGATATGATGACGACCATGACCCGAACACGGTGAAGAAGAAGTTTTACAAACATCCATTAAGACAGGAAAGGTTTTAACTCAAAGTCTCATTATTGACACCAAAGATGGCGAAGTGGACGTTCTTCAAGAGCTGAAGAAAAATACTTCTTCGGGAGGTGGTGGTAGGCATGAACTTGAAATAAATGAGATAGAAGAGAAATTAGCCGAAAAAGCAGATAAAAACCATGTTCATTATATAAGTTCAGACGAACAGATTATAACGGATTACCATGGATATTTAACACAGGATGAACAAATGCACTGAAGATGTTAATGAAAGAAGATATAAATTCATTCGTGCTAAAGGTTATGACATAACTGTACTGTACAGTATGACACAGGTAAAGCACCAGAAGCATTTGGTTATAACGATGAAATTTATGCTTCTAGTTTCTCTGTTAACGGTGTATTAGTTGAACCAAGATTTACTTTGAGAGTTAAGGCAAAAATAACTTTTGAAGATGCTATTAAAAGTAAAGCTGACAAAGATGAACTTGACGCAACGAACAAAGTTTTGAAATCTCATAAACACAATATCTCCGATATAAATGAACTTCAAGCTACATTAAATAGTAAAGCTGACAAGAACCATACACATAAATCCTTCACTACTGTTAGAGCAGACGACATAATATTGAACTATACCCTTGGTTCAAGTGCACCTTTAGAGAATCCGAGTACAAGCGTAAAAGATACACTAAACAATTTAGATAACAGATGTATGAACATTGAAGGTCATGCCAGAAACTTTGAAGCATATGAACTACCAGCAATGTTAGATAAGAAAGCTGACAAGAACCATACACATAAATCCTTCACTACTGTTAGAGCAGACGACATAATATTGAACTATACCCTTGGTTCAAGTGCACCTTTAGAGAATCCGAGTACAAGCGTAAAAGATACACTAAACAATTTAGATAACAGATGTATGAACATTGAAGGTCATGCCAGAAACTTTGAAGCATATGAACTACCAGCAATGTTTCTGCCATCAAACAAAAATAAACCCTTACGACTACTTTTTACCAATTTACTCCAACGCTCCTGACGCATACCAATTTGACACTCTCATTCAAAGCAGAAAAGGAGGACATAAACCATTCCTCATCTTCATTAATGTTAACACTCGCAAAGCATATGCATATCCAATGAGGAATAAAGGAACTCATGAAGTTTTAAGAGTTTTGCAGACGTTCGTGGCAGAACATCATCCCACTTCATTAACATCAGACCAAGACGGTGCATACCTCAGTAATGAAATCACAGAATTTCTCATTAAGCATAACATAACTCACTACACTACTGAAGACCATAACCATAACATACTCGGCATCATAAACCGCTTCATAAGAACGCTCAGAGATTTAAACCAAGAGTGAGACTTTACCGAAGAAACAATGAAACACTTTCTCGAAGTATATAATTCCTCAACACATTCTACAACAGGACATACACCAAATTCAATGACACAACAACAAGAAGAAAAGTATATACAAAAGAAACGAAGTCAAACACAAAATATCAGAAATTCAACACAATTTACCCTCATTCCTGGTACAAAAGTTCGTGTAGTTCTTGACGACAAACCGTTGACAAAGAAACGTTTAAGGTTAAGTAGAAATTATTATATCGTAGACTCTACGCAAGGTAATGGATATCTTATAAAAGCTGCCGACGACTCTATTGTGTTTTATCCTCGTCATCAATTAGTTGAAAGTAGTAATGGCAAACTTGCTGAAACCATTGACGAAGCAAAGCGAGGAGTGGTTATTGAAATACTTGGCTACAACATAAACGATGACACTTATAAAGTAAGATATGAAGGAGGCGTTGAAGATGTTATACCATCTAAGAACTTGAGAGAGTCAAAGCCAACACATCTGGGACCATTAGAGCGGGAGTACTGGAAAGACAAAAATAAGCCAGAAAGAATAAGAAAATTCTTCTAAACTTTTTCATTAGATGTAAATCAGACATGAATGAGAACAGTCATGATATCATTAATGGTACCATTTATTTTAACATAAATGTTTTCAGTGTCACCACGTCACCATGTCACCAGGTTAATTAACTTCTCTTAAAAATGATGACAACATGACATTTTGACAACAGTCCTGGAAATAAATTTTATCGTTAATGTTTACGTTAATGTTTCGTAAATGTTTTCATAAATGTTTTCAGTGTCACCACGTCACCATGTCACCAGGTTAATTAACTTCTCTTAAAAAATGATGACAACATGACATTTTGACAACAGTCCAGGAAATTTGATGCAGTCCAAAAATAAAGTTAGTTTTAAAATTATTTTTATTTTTTTATTCCTATATAAATGACAGCAACAAACAACAACAGCAACTATATCGTTTCTGATGAAAAAGTTATTGATTCATTAGCTGAGGAATTAGTTGTGGCAGAAACTAAAACCCTCAACGAAAGAATTGGTGAAAACAAGATTGATTTACATAACTACCTCAAACACGATGGAGGAAGAGGAAGGAAAACTGGTACGGCTTTATTAGTAAATAAAATTTCGAATTTAACGATTATAGATGTTGATATCAATAAATCGTACAATGATGAACTTAAAGAAACAGTTAGAAAAGACATTCTATCAAAACTTTCGGATAAAGATGTTATCGTTAAAACCGCTTCAGGAGGTCTTCACATTTATTGCAACACTAATTTCTTCTATGCAGTTTCGAACAGAATGATTAAATGTTATTCCTGCAATGATTATGATATTGATATAATGACTTCAATGGATGATTCAAAGCGTTCTTTAGTAGTTATGGCTGATTCAAGAGTTCGCAAGAATGCAACAGAACCAATCAAAACATACTCATTCATTCGTGGAAGTTATGATTCAACATTAACTAGAACAGTGAATGATATATTAAATGATTTGAATATTAAGGTAAGAGTTGAACAGAAGAATGAAGAAATAAAGAGTATAATGAATGAAAACAAAGATGTAAACATTGACGATAAACTAGCTCAAAGCATAGTCGATGGTATTAGTGATTTTGAAGTACATAATGACGGTGGAAACATGAATTTAGAAAAAGAAGTTACATTATTCACACTGTTTCAAGCTATTAATTCGTTACCTAATCATTTAATTAATGAAGCATACGATAACGTTTATAACTTCTGCAGTTTAACTGAAAATGCAAAAAGTAATTTTGAAAAAGCACGTAGTAGATATGCACATTTAATGACTTCTCCATTTGTTTTGGTGAAGATTCTAAAACTATATCAAAAGGAATATTATTAGGGTTGTTAGATTCCCGACGATAGGTGTCTTGGAAGATTTGCCTGGTGTCATCATAGTGTCTTTAAATCAAAAATTTTATTTTGGAGTTAGTTTTATTGATTTTTCAATAAAAAACATTTCTAAAACAAGAAAATAAAACGATAAAATATTTATATTTTATATAAGGATCTTATATATTTAAAATAAATATCATTTTATTTTTTTCATTGGTGTCTGTCAAACCATAATACACTATTCAAAAATTCAATGTGTCTTGCGGTTTCAAAAGACACCTTCAAATTGAACGATAGCACAGACACTATTAGGGAAAACCACAACCACTTTTTTTAATCACGATTTAAATATATAAATCGCGATTTTTTAGAAAAATCGCGACTTTTTTAAAATCGCGTTTTTTAATGAATTGCGATTTTATTGTAGTCGCGATTTTCTAAAAAATCGCGATTTTTATGGAAAATTGTGATCAAAATTAAACGCGATTTTCTTTATCAATCGCGAACATAGAACAAATCGGAACCATGATTTTGGACCTCATTAAGCGAAAAGGTCGCAATTAAATTCAATAACAAAGCAATTCACAAAGATTTTTTGAATCTAGAATGGCTGTTTATCCATTTTAGACTGCTCACAATATGGTTTTTCTGCATACTTGCCGAAATCAGAGATCTAAAATCAAACAATCTCGATAACAAATACCTCAATCCCACTTTACTGGTCAAAATTCTTGAAGTCTTACTTTACTGCACTAATTAATCATAATTTACCTTTAACTAAAAAAATATTACATAAATCTAACAAAAAAAAACCTTTAGCAATAAAAATACATTTGCTCAAGCCTATCGGCAACTCAACTCTAAAAAAACTTTTTATAACATTCTTATTACAATTTTTATTTTATTCTTATATTTATATTTTTTAGTTCACTTTTTAAATAATGATCTTTAGATTGAACCAATAACGCGATTTTCCATATAAATCGCGACCACAATAAAATCGCAATTCATTAAAAAACGCGATTTTAAAAAAGTCGCGATTTTTCTAAAAAATCGCGATTTAAAAAAGTGGTTGCGGTTTTCCCTATTGAATTTCACCCATTTTATTTAGTTTTTACCCTTTTTATTTTTAAGAATTAATGACTGAAACACAAGATGAATATGAATCCAAATTTGAGGGATGGATTGATTGCAAACTTCCTCCCAAAAATATCCCTCGAAAAGTACCTCCCTTACCAAAATTCGAGGATACTAAATTCTCAACTAATAATAAATGTCGAGTATGCTTCAATATTGCTTATCTTCCAGATACAAGCGAAAAATCGAAAGAACGAAAAAGACTTTATTGTTATTGTTTAGCGATACATTACAATTTACTAACAAAAACATATATGCGCTGCATTTATCATCGAAAACCATCAGAATTTGATGAAGATCATCAGCATATATATCAAATACAATGTGAAAATAATCCATATACGAGAAGAGATTTAATAAAACAAGATAGAAAATTACTTTATGTTGTAAAATTTGTTGTGGATACCAACATGTCAATCAATATGGCCGCTTCAGGTGTACTAGAAGATTTCGCCCGACATGTCTACTCCACCTTCAAGGGAGTAATCAATTTTCAACTCAAGATCCCATATAGAAGAGACGAGATAAGGGATGGAATCATTACATTAGCCGACTTGGTAGCTCCAAAAATACACGTTGAGCTTGACAAGATGGGCTACTATTCGATAACAATTGATGCGGCATCACACGGAAGCCGGCATGGCTTTTTTGTGATGGCTAGCAATCCAGCAAAAATGAAGAACCATATCTTCATTGATACTATGATCGCTGATGGTTGGAATGCCAGGGATTACAATAATTTCTTTGAATGTTTTACCTTCCCAAAGGATTTCCTTTCTGCAATTGTTGCCGATGGATGCCCCGCCCAAGTTAAAGGGCTGTGCCACTGGAGGAGATGCGGAGCACTATATCCGGGTCTTCAAACCGTTTATATCCGATGTGTTGCGCATCTCCTCAACTTAGTGGTGAAGCATACGGCAGACAATTGTGCAGCTTTCGCAATGCAAATTAATTATTGCAAAGCGATAAGCAAGGAGTTATCGAAGCCGGACACGAGAAGGGCATTGAATATGAGGGTTATTCATGTTCCGGATCATCGCTGGATGTTTTTCTGGGATCTTCTGAAGTGGATAAAAGAAAAACACCCTAAAATTTATGAATTGTTCAATATGGATGATCCACCGGAATCTGTTCAGATCTTAAGGGATATGGGAATTGATTTCAAGGATGGACTTCCACAATGGTTGTTAAATTTCGAAGAGATTCTTTTACCAATCAAGAAACTCTTGAATTATGCAGAGAGTGACGTTGGCTGCTTCTGCTACATCTATCCAATGTTTCAATCGACGATTGAGCAGTTGACCGGAATTGCAAATCGTCCTGAATTATCAAGTTCGTCAAAGCGCATTGCAGATGCATTAATCGCCAACATGAATGAAGTTTTTGACAAACAGGGCAACTACGCTTTGATGAAATTTGCCTTTGGTCTAACTCCATGGGGCCGGTCAGTCATCCGCGCAGAATTGAACATGCATACTGAGTACAAGCCAGACGTTTCACTCTTCTTCCAAGAACCAATACCTATCAATGCTGAACTTGAAATCCCTCCAAGGAGCTACACCCCTGATCATTTGGATGAAGTGGCAGAGGATCAATTGGACAGAAATCTAGATATAGAAGAGCCCGAGATTGAGAACGAAGCAATTGAAGGTGATGGCCAAGTAGATGCAGAAGACATTGCTCAGGATGAAGAAGTTGAAGAGAATGAACCAAGGAGGAGACTAGGCAGGAACCTTGGTGAATGGGCGTCTCTGTCAATGCAAGAAGTGGAAGAGTACAGCTTCAACGATTTTATGATCGAGATGCTTTCGAGACGTGCAGAAGCAGAAGCGAGGTTCTACAAGAGAAGTTCGGCCAAGAACATAGCTAATGAGTACAAGAAAGCTCTTTCCAACTTTACACATATGAATGAGAGTGAAATCAGGAACAACACCGACCTCACCTGCTTGGATCAAAGGTTTTGGGTAGCATGTGATGCAAATTTCAAGGCATTGAAAGAGATTGCCTTAAAATTCATGTCTATTGCTGCAACCGAAGCTGATGTGGAAAGAATGATTTCAATTGTGCGGAACCTGCGTAATAGGTTTAATCAAAACGCACGTGAAGATCTAATAAAGTGTAGAATCCTATTGAAGCTTTTCATGACAAATGAAATCCTGAAAAAGGTATTTCCAGATCTGACTGATCTTTAACTTGCCGTAGCTCCTTGATGCTGTAGCTCCATGCTGCAGCTTGACCTACTCTCGCCCCTTGATGCTGCTTGATTGTAGATGTTGGCTTTGAATGATGCCGCTTGACCTGCCGTAGTTCCTTGCTGCAGCTTGATTGTAGATGTTGGCCTTGAATGATGCCGCTTGACCTGCCGTAGCCCCTTGCTGCCGTAGTTCGTTGCTGCCGTAGCTCCTTGCTGCTGCTTGATTGTAGATGTTGCCCTTGAATGCTGCCGCTTGACCGTAGATGTTGGCTGTGAATGTTATCGCTTCAACCGCTAGCTCCTAACTGCCTCCAAACAGCCGTTTTGCTATGACCTCAATCACTTTTATTTATGAGATTGGGACAAAGTTGCAATTCGGCACTTTTTGTAAAAAAATGGGGTCATACTCATAATGAATAGAGACTTATAGCCAAGTCTTGATATCATGCAGAGAGAATATACATAGATAAGCAATTATATTTTATAGTAGTAGTATTCAGAAATTCTTACAATTTACAATACAATTTTCAAAAATGGATAAAGACCAATAGCCAAGTCTTGATATCATGCAGGGAGACTCTCTACAAATACAAAAATTGATTATCATAAGGAAATACAAATTTATCAATTTTCATGTGAAAATTACATAAATTTGTTCTCCAATAAATAGCAATAATACTTTGAATGTTATATTAAGTAATATAGCTTCAGGTAAATAAGCTTACACTTCAAAAATATACTGTTTATTCATTAATTTTAAAAAAAGTCCAAATTATCTAATCTTGCTTACTCTTCCTTTAAACTTCTTTGTGCCAAATTTAATATTGCCTTCAAAGATGGAATAAGGACATTAGGTTCAATCCTTCGGCTTTCGACAATTTCCAAAATGTGTTGAATTAATTTCAAACATTCATCGTGTTTTGAAGCTCTTTGCTCAACAATCTGATTACCTGCCCTTGTAAGAATTCTTACTGCTCTTTCTTCATTCAAAACATTAGCGACTTGAACCTTAATAATCGCATTTGGAATCACAACAGTGATGAGAGTTATGACGATGTCATCAATGCGCTCATTTTTCTTACCCAAGAAAAATGTTTGCTTTAATTGATGAAAGTGTGATTCCGCAATGTTATTCGTGGAATCACCTTCTCCACGATATAACATCATCCAATGTTCTTTGGTTCTTCTCCATTGTTTATCGAAATACTTCAAAGCGCGCGGTTCTTCTTCTTCTAACATTGTTGTCAAGAACTCATATGTTTCATCAGACTCTTCAGCCAGCTTTTCTGCATTCGTTGCATCTGCACGTAATGTCAAAAAGTCCATTGCTAAATAGAAGTTCTCAAAATTCTGTGGATTGTCAAAATAGCTTCCAACTTTTGCACATGCGCGTAAAACATGCACAGCGCACCAACTGAGCTGCGCAAGAGGAAATCCGTCCTCAATTGCGCGAGCAATGTTTAGCGCACAGTCAGCGCTCCAATGCTGTGGATCCAGGTGCGCAAACTCACAGAATTTCACCAAACATTCTTGAATTTTTTCAGATGTCTGAGGGTTCACTAAAAAATAGCAAAAGGGGAAAATTGTGTTTTGACTTGTTTTCATTGTTACTGCAAACAATTGGATCTTTCCTTTAATTAAAGAATGAGTGGAATCGACGTGGAGAGGGTTATCAATGCTATGCACCAATTCTTTTGCAGCAAAAGGTGCATATATGATTGTAAACTCGGAAAAATCTCCATTGTAATCAAATTGAACGAGATCATCTGGGCACTCTTCCTGTAAATTATTCAAAAATGCTTCCAAAGAAGTGTAAGGATCGTTTGATAATCTTTGTGCAATAATCTCATCAAGGCGATAAAATTTGTGCTTTAAAGCATCAGTAGACTGCGCGAAAAGTTTCATCGTTTCTTTGTTATTCGTATCAATTCCGAACTTATCAAAAAATGCTTTTTGAGCAAGAAATTGCTTTCCACCGTTTTTAATATAAAGTTCGATCCATTTTTGATAAAATTTACTCGCGTAATGTGAACCCATTTCAACTCCTATATGATGGCAATGTTCTTCATTAACTTTGCTTATAGTAAACACTCCATTTTGTTCTTCAACCCTAAATTTTGCCTTGCATAGGGGATACGAACATGAATAAGTGACATATTGCTTTGGAGATCCCGTTCTTCTTCTGTATGGGACACCGCCCTTGACTTCCTGTTTAATACCAAAAGCAATAAGCTCCTCTAAGTCCACCGAAATCATAAAAATGAAGGGATTTTGAAAAGAGTTAACAAAATTCAAATCACATCAAAAACAAAAACACATAAAAAATATTTTATTATACTCATTCGAAATTAAAAATAATAAAATTTATATATATTAATTTCATTAAATCAAGGTTAAAAATCTCACCGGAAAAATAACCTCAGTGTGATAAATTTATCACCGGAAAAATTTACAATAAGGTTAATACCGAAAATATCGAAAAATCAACATTTAAGGTTAATTTAAGAGTATGCACTTTTGTCACCTACTCGTGAATGTTATCGCTTCAACCGCTAGCTCCTAACTGCCTCCAAACAGCCGTTTTGCTATGACCTCAATCACTTTTATTTATTATTTTAAATATTATTTAATTTTATTATTTGAATAGGCCAACTTATATTTGAGAAGCTCAATTTGAGACCACTTAAAACATTGAAATATCATAAATATTGAAATATTAAAAAGTGTATTTCAAAATATTGAAATTATAAAAATTTATAATACTGAAATTGAGACAAATTAATAAATTCAATGTGTTTTTTTTGAAATAACTCTCAAATATTATTTTTTTGTTTATTTAATGATGAATAAATATGATTGCTTTAGTCAATCATAAAAACTAATTTAAGTTTAAAATAATGAAAGGATAATTTGATTGTTTTTTAAAATACAATTATTTTTGATGATTTGCAAGAATCTTTGAAAAGAATATAATATAGGTTCTATTTTTGTAAAATTTATCCAAATCATGTATTACATAAATTACGATTAAAACGATGAAAGAACCAAAAAGTGTGTTTTGTGTTTTGTTGTTGCGTGTTGGATGCGGGATCCTGTTATTTCCGAAATCGACAAAAAATTTGGAAATTTAATTTCCGAAATCGAAATTATATTAATGTTTTTAATATTCTTATATCAAAAGGATTAAAGTTCATTAAGAGAAAAACAATTCTTCTTCTTCAATCTATTGGCGCATTTATTTCTACACGCCAATAAGGAAGGGAAAATTATAAGACACCATGGTGTCTTCAAAACGCTAATTTTTGATATTTTTAACAACCCTAAATATTATGATGAATACGTTTTACCTTTATTACGTAAGCCAAAAATAACATTTGATATAAAACTTGATGACTCGTTTTTGATAACAGATATTAGACGCAAGGCTGAAAATCATCAGTATAAAAACAGTTCTGATGTAATTGAGGATTTATCACGTGTAATACGTTTTGTAGATTGTGGAAATAAATATTTCATTCAAAAGGACTATAATATCCACGACAAAATGAATCAAATATCATTCGTTCTTCAATCAAACATGAAAGAGTCACTTAAAATGATTAAATTATTTAAAGAAGAAGGTAAAACAATAACAGCATGAGACGTACTATTAAATCAATTGTCTTCATTAACCGTTAAGGGTGTTTGCTTTAAATCTGATTCCCCAGATGTTTTCTCAACGTTTCAAGGTTATAAATACAACATTCTCGAAAAACCAGATTACTCAAAAATTGAGATGTTTATGAATTTCATTAAAGAAGCCATTTGTGATAATAACGATGAAGTGTATAAATACCTACTCGGCTGGATTGCATCAATGATTCAACATCCTGGAATCAAGAATGAAACAGCAATTATTTTGAAAGGACTTCAGGGAACAGGTAAAAACAGATTTACAGACATTATTTCTGAACTTCTCGCTGGTTATTCATGTAAAAACATTACTGAAATAAGTGAGCTAACGGGTAATTTCAATTCAGTAGTTGAGAATAAAATGTTTCTTGTACTTAATGAACTCAAGAATGTTGGTGAAGATAGACTCGCAAACTTCAACGCTTTGAAATCAATTATTACGGATAATGAGATTAGAATTAATGAAAAGAATCAACCCAGAAGAACTGCTCAGAACGTTGCAAACTTCATTTTCGTAACTAATAACGTTTACCCTGTCAAAATTGAAGTTGGAGACAGAAGATACGTAGTTTTAAGATTTAATGGTAAATTCAAGGGTCAATTTGATTATTTCAAGAATTTGATGAATTCATGCACAAAGGAATTTTATGATAACCTTTTAACATATTTTATGCAATATGACCTTTCATCATTTAATGTACGAATCATACCGATGACTGAAGCCAAACAAGATTTAATAGAATTATCAACAAATCCTTTAGATGTATGGATAAATACACATTATGATGAATTGTGTGCAGGTATGACGTGTGAAAATGCTCTATTCTGCAAACCATCAGACATGAAAGACAAAAACTTTCAAATGAGCATTAAGGATAAATGTGAAAGGAAACAGAGAAGAATAGACGGTAAACAAACATGGTGTTATGTTTTGAAAGAAGAAATGAAAGGATTATATAAACAGGTTGAACCAAACGATAATGATGATTCATTTACTGACGATGAAATACCTGTAAATGAGCCGCTAAGCGGCGAGACCTGAAGGTCTTGCAGTATAAAGTATGATTGGAATTTATTTTTGCATTCAACCCATGCTGTTGTCTAAATGTCATGTTGTCATCATTTTTAAAAGAAGTTAAATAACCTGGTGACATGGTGACGTGGTGACACCTTCAGTTCTTCAAAAATAATTCATAAATGTCTTCCTCCTTTCGTACCTGTTGTCTAAATGTCATGTTGTCATCATTTTTAAAAGAAGTTAAATAACCTGGTGACATGGTGACGTGGTGACACCTTCAGTTCTTCAAAAATAATTCATAAATGTCTTCCTCCTTTCGTACCTGTTGTCTAAATGTCATGTTGTCATCATTTTTAAAAGAAGTTAAATAACCTGGTGACATGGTGACGTGGTGACACCTTCAGTTCTTCAAAAATAATTCATAAATGTCTTCCTCCTTTCGTACCTGTTGTCTAAATGTCATGTTGTCATCATTTTTAAAAGAAGTTAAATAACCTGGTGACATGGTGACGTGGTGACACTTTCAGTTCTTCAAAAATATATTTTTGCTCAAATAACGTCGGGGTCAATTTCATAGCGACTTTGCAGAAATCACAAAAGATAAACAAAGTTTAGCATACAAGTCAATATTTTGTGGAAAGAAGACTTACATAGACTTACTCACGAATGATTTAAATGAAGTTGCATTTCACTGCAGAATGAAAGGCGTGAAGCAAGATGTTATTGCTTTAACCGCTAATGAAATGTTTCCTGACTCTGTTCAGTGTTTCAATGATGAAGATAAAGGTTTAATGGTTCCGCAAGGAAAATTTGACAAAGACTCTGAGTTCAGTGTTATGAAGTTATATAAAGCACTTTATGACGGTCAAGAGATTGGATTTGACTTATGTAAGTCATGTCAACCTTGCTTTGCTGAAAAGTTTAACTTCTCAATAACGACTAAAACAAGCTTTATTCGTAAGTTGAAGTTCTGAGGTCATTTATTTTTGTCAGCAATGAGGTCATTCGTGATAAAAATAAAACTAGCGTAGATTTTACAATACCGCGATGGTAGAGTTTAAGAGTTGTGCTTCAATGTAGAGACAGTCCTTATGGTCTGGAGGTAAGAACACTGGTGCTTTATGGTCATGAGTGGAGAACATGTCTATCCAAAACTCACGATTGAAGCCAGTTAATTTATAGTATTTAGGGTTAGGAAGTGGTGAAGTTCTTGTATGACCAATGAACTCATTTTCAACTCCCTTACTTAAGTTTGAATATAATATAGCTTGCTTTCTATCCCAAATACCTGGAAATCTAATTTCGGAAAATTCATTTTTCCTCGGAAGCATTGCATCATAATTGAAAACATTCTTGAAATCATCACTTGGTTCAGAGATTTGAAATCTTATACGTAATGGATTTTCTTTCTCTTTAGCGACTTCATTGAATGGTGAGAATACAACAAACTGACAGTCATGAGTTCCATCTTCTTTTGGTACAAACTCGTAATGAAAAGCTATTAATCTTTCTACAATTCCTTCTTCTTTCAGTTGTGCAAGAAACTCACGTAAAGGCTGTAAAGTTTGTACTTCAATGTTAAACTTCTTTTGAAAATTTTCGTAAAATGTAATTATACAGTCTTCTAACGTCGTACTGTTTTTAAAGTATTTGTATATGTGAATGTTTTGGGCGCTTAAAGACTGTTCGTCATTTTCTATCTCGACTTGAAGTATAAAGTCAACCTTTCTGAAAGCACGTGTTATATACATATTTGTTATGCCAATGTACTTCTCTTCATTTATGTTCACAATCCAGTCTGTTGGAAACTTAAACGTTACTCTGTTCCCCTTTATTTTGACGTCAGGGTTTTCACTACTGAACGCAACAGATAAAGGTATTTGTCTATACATTTAATTCGGATAAAAATAAACCATTTACTCTTTCTTTGCTTCAGCTTCTTTAGCTTTTGCTTCAGCTTCTTCTCTAGCTTTCTTCGCCAGCAAACGTGGGTTCTTCTGTCTTCCAGCAGCTAATGCAGCTAGTTGTTTTTCACTAAGTTTTCTCTTTGGTCTCTCTGGCTTTTGTTCTTGTTTTTGTTCCTTCAGTTCGGATAAAATTTGCTCACGAATTTCTTTCTTCAATGCTTCAACATCTATGACCCCTTGGGTCTTGTCCGTAGGGCTTGTCTGAGTCATTTGACTGCAGATAAAAAACAAAATTAAAACTTTAACCGATGTAAAATGAGCTTGTCAAAATCAGAGCGAGAGTCTATTATATTAAATGACGCAAGAGGAATACAACATCCTTTCTATTACGTAAGTCAGAGTAAAGATGGTAAAATATACGTAAGAAAAAGAAAGGTTCCATTAGCGAATGCAGAAAGCGACAACATTAAGGTGCATGGCACCGAGGGCGAAGCCCATATAAAACCTTCTGTTCAAACTGAGCCACCAAAAGAACAAGAAGAAAAGAAGCCAGATGTACTTTCAATAACGAACCAAGAGCTTATTGCAAAGTTCGCGAATTTCATTGAAAAACAAACCGAGTCAAAGAACCCTGACCCACCAGTGAAAGAAGTTGAGACAAAAGAGAATGTACAGTTCATTGAAAATGTCAAGAAACAACTTCCACCACGAATGCCAAGAAGAAGAGTGAGAATAATGAAGTAAATAGATATTTTTATCTGAAGTAAATACATGCAGAACGAACAGCTAAATGAATTTACTCCAGCAGAGCATATTCATCAGATTCGCTCATATTTCGATATCATAGACAATGCAGTTCAAATTGGTGACACTAATAGAAAATATTCTGACGCAAAGATTCCATCACAACCTGGAACTGCTAAAGATAACACATGGGTAACATTCAATCTCTCACCTCCTGGTGAAAATATGTTGGACCTTTACAATACATTCATTACGTATAAAATGGAAGGTCAATTTATTGTAGATAAAGAAATTGGTTCAGGTTCCAATAAAACAAACCCACCAGGATTTTGGATTGGTTTCGATGACGCTTTCTATGCAGTTGCTGGATATCAAATCCTTGCAAATGGTCGTATCGTATATTCTCAAGACAACGCAAGAGAAGAAGCATATATAACTTCAAACTCACAAACTACCGAACAAATAAAGAAAGTAGATGTTTTCTCAAAGACTCGACATGAAGATGTATGGAGTCATTCGGGAACATGCAGAACAGGACAAATTGTTAGTGGTCCAATTACAGCAGGAAAATCATTTGATTTTAAGCTTCGTTTAAGAATTCCTGTTAGAAGATTCCTTCCATTAGAAGCTATTCGATTTATTCCAGCTTTTGCAGGAAACATTCAGCTTAAAGTAAAGTTCAGTAGCGACGCCTTACAATGCACATCTATATCTGTAAATGATATCATTGCTTTCAATCCAACTCTTAAAGTTGCATTTGTTTCAGATTCAAATCCACCGACAAATAAATTTGTTCCATGGAATGAACCATTCACTATGATAACGAAGTCAGTAGAAGCTAGTGGAACAGTTACTATTACAACTGTAACCCAGCAACTATTTCGAACAAAGATGGATTTTAATGAATGTTTCATTCATCCAAAGTCATTCTCTTTAGACCCTAACATTTATACAGAACTTGTAGAACATTATACAAACGAGGCTTTATGTTTTCCTGTTAAAGTTATGGATTGGATTCCTATGGACGGTTCATTCTCAAAGAATACAGATAGTTCAAGTGCAACATTTACAGCAGCTTATACGCCTATTAATGTTAAAAGTATTTGGGCACTATTTAGAAAGAAAGACAACTATTATGTTAATTTTGAGAACCCTAAGTTTAAATATCTTCAGCTTTCCATGGGAGCTTATGGAAATATGCCTGCAGAACCTGAAAAATCATATGGACCTGTATTTTATGAAATGGTTGCGAACGCCTGCAATACAAACAATGATATGATAGGATTTAATGAAGATGTTATGAGGTCATTGGTGGATGATGGTAGTGTGGAACATAAATGGGATAGCTATGACAACACACATTTCTTATGTGGTTTTCCAACAGAAGTGGACTTTTGCTTCCAGCAAGGTCAAACATCTACTGCTCCAATAACATACAAATTGTCTGTTAAAGGACCTATTGAACTAGCAACTGAAAATGTACCAAAGCCACTTATTGGATTTATGAGGGATTGTTGCTTTGCCATTCAGGTGCGTGCTAATGGCATCCCCATAATAAGATTAGATGACTATAACTTAGCTACGGACGACAGTGAGGAATAAAGGATGAACGTTTATTTTTAAAGCTTATAAATGAGTTCTTCATCAAGCTCTCGTGAACCTTCACCATCTATTAAACAAACTTTACCAAACGATTATGGAGCACCTATTGAATATTTCTTACGAGCTGCACAATGGCAAAGAGCAGTCTCACCAAGGTTAGGTGTTCCACCAGCTCCTGTCAAAAATAGCATTTGGTCAAGTCCTTATATAAGATATGGTCTCCCACTAGGTTTGCTAGCTACAGCAGGAGCAGTTATGATGTTGAAAAGAAATAAAGCAAATGTTGTAAATAATACTGAAGTAGCTGAAGTTAAACAAACTCCAACACCTTCGCCAACACCTTCGTCAAAACCAACGCCTTCACAAGCAAAACTTTCAATGACTCCTGAACCTATGGAAGTACAAACTCCTGTTCAAAAGTCAACTCCTAAACCGACTCCAACATTTAAACCAGAACCTACTCCTCAAATAAATCGTAAAACTCCTGCGTTTCATTACTGAAAAAAATAACGTTATTTTTATTTAATATTAAAATTTTTATTTGATTGAAATGACAAATAAAGTCACTGAAGCAATGAAACAAAAGTTTTTGGTAGAATACATTAAATCAGGAACTATTCCAGAAGGTTTTTACATTCATACTATGAAGGATGGTAGAGTTCAGTTTAGAAAGATAAAGCAACCATTAGATAAAGAAGGAATTTTGAGAAAGATTAAACTTCATGAGGACAACATTGCTGAACTTAAGAAGAAGTTAGAAGAGTTGGAGAAAGGAAGAGAGTTATAAAGCAATGGAGAGGAGTAAACTTCAAAATTATTTTTGTCGTGTATGAAATATTTTTGTAGAACAGTCACTGACTGACTGACTGACTGACTGTTCTAATGGCTGATTTTTTATAAATTTTTTAAGTTTATTTTTTAAGTTTATTTTCTATTTTATTTTGGATGTAATGACGAAAACTATTGAGATAACAAACTACAACGGTCATGAGTTCAAGAATTTGTTCTTCGTTCCTCGTGAAAATACATTCTATCAGATACGAGGGAGAAAGGGTAAAGTTAGTTTGAGCGTTTATGACAACAAACATAATGGGAGATATATAAAAGCAATAGATACAAACGGTAAGCGTGTTTCATTAGCTTTGTCAAAACTTACTAACATTTATTTTGACAGTGACTTTGACTCTGACGATTGGAGTGACAGCAGCGATACTGAAGAATATGAACTATTGTGTGAAGCACAGCAATGGGAAGCGCTGCAATACTTTTGTAAATGAGAACATTAGTGGGAACGTTAGTGAGAACGTTTATTTTTTCATTAGTGAAGTCGTTAGCGAAAATGTTAGTGAGGTGAAGTGGTTGGCGGCTTTGTAAATATTTAAGGTTAAGTTAGTGTTTGTGTTTGTGTTGTAAAATATACGTTACCGGTTTCGTAAAGTGTCAAACCGTTATCTTGGGTAAGGTGGAATGCAGTGCCGCCGTACCCAAGATATGTATACTAACTAAGCACATCTTCGAACCAGGAGCTTCAAAGCTCCCATTCCTTACGAAAGGGAGCTCTGGAGCTTCTGAAACTCCTTTTATTATCAGATAGGACAGTTTTCTTCTGAGGCTTCTCATCAAATCTAAGACTTCAGAAGAAAGCTGTCCTATCCGTGTATACTTACATTCTAATTGACTACAAGTGTACAACTTTAAGGCAGAGATTATCCGAGGCCTCTCATCAAATGAGGGACCTCGGATAATCTCTGCCTTAAGTAGTCAAATAACTTTTCTGACTATTCAGGAACAAGAGAACAAGAGTTGGAATACTTTAAGGCAAGGTTCTTCCGAAATCTCTCATCGAATGAGAGACTTCAGAAGGACCTTGCCAAATCCTTGAACACTGATATCCTTGGAACTGAGCTAGGACCAAGGAGAAGTAGTGTACTATAGCTCACGATGGTAATCTCGGAATTACTTATATTGCCACATGCACAATATCTATTCAGCCAGACTCCTATATACAAGAAGTCAGGCTGAATAGATATTGTGCATATGGTTTGCAGAACTCTAATAACACATAAAATTTTGTTATCCCAAAAAGGTGACATTTTGGGTGTATCGTCCATCCCAGGGATGCAAAAATCACATCACCTTGTATCTATAATTCATGGGATAATTTTTGAGTTTCATCAAATTTGCAATACAGGTTTTGCTACGATCATAATTTGACCTGTAAATTTCGAATTACGAACCATTTTGGTAATTAAATTTAGTTCATAATAGGTTAAAATATTCACTTTTTGATGGAAAATAACCGTTTTTCATTGGCAGATATTTTTATCAAACTATTTGGTTTGTTATTAACATAGACTTGCTTTATATATGCTCAATTCTTTATTTTGTCCTTTAGAATTGCTTTATTGTCTTTTTATTTTGGCCATATTTTGTATGTTATACAAAACAAGAATATGCATTCGAGAATATTTAATCGATAATTGATAACCTTTAATTTTAGTGAATTGAGAGAAGATATGGCTTTTATACTCTCAAAATATTCGAAAGTTTTCATAGAAACCGCCGCAAGAAACGAATAAATAAAATCATTTCATTTTTAAAGATGCTGATTCTTTCCTTGCTTTCACAGCACGTATATTCAGGCGGAACTCTCTCATGGCATTATGTAAACCAGTTGACTTGGGGTGAATGGCGTTCCGATTTTGATATTAGATACGTTTCTAACGGTCATTACTATTCAACATCTTTTGCTGACTATGGCTGGTGGCCTGCTTTCAAGGTTGATGATGGAAATTTAGTCTACATTCTCGGAAGAAACAATGGTGAAGCTTCTTCACAAAATGTTCATGTCAAAACCAAATTATCCCAACCATTAGGCGATAATTACATGCTCATTCAATGGATATTTACAAATAATGATACCGAGCCACATCGTGTTTCTTTAGCTTCACACACGGATGTCCAGATCATTGACAATGATAGAGCTAAAGTTAATTGATATGGTGGAAACCGTGGTTTAACAATGACTCAAGACAAAACTTATTACAGCCTCTATGGCACTAAGCTTACCCTTTTGGCTGGGTCATTATTGATTTTGTAATTTAATCGTCGTCGTTATCGATTTTGTAATTTAATCGTTATCGTCTTTTTCTAAACGTGCATTTTTTGCTTTCGGAGCTATTGAACATACATTGGCCCTTACCAGCAATTGAAAACTATTTTTCATTATCAACAATTACATTACTCCGAGTTATTCATCAATCAATGAAAATTTATATATAGTCCATACTTCAATTTACAATATTGGCAAGTCCAATTTCACTTGGCATATTTAACTCATATAGAAAAACCAGTTGGAATCGGCAAAATTATCTTTAATTCCATACATAAGAAAAAAAATTATAAAGTTCTTCAATAATAGCAAACTAATAGTTTAAATAGATTTACAAGTATCGCCCATCTACTTTTGATATAATTCACATATTAAATGTAGAAAACTGGTTTAAAATAAATATTTCAAAAGTTCGAAAACGATTTATGAAAAAATAACGTGATGACATTTACTAAATTTGCTCTGTATTAAAGTATCGATGATAGAAAGAGCATATTTTGTAAATATTTCAAAAATATTTAAAAGTCGGAGAAATTGTATTGTAATGTACTATAATTATGTTACAAATCCGATTCAATACTAATCCTTCGCTATTGAAGTTGTTTTGAGAAGGATATTCTCTAAATTCTTGATAAATCTTTAAAATCTAGAGTAATCGTTTTGTAAACTTAACAAAACTAAAATGTATACCAATAGATTGGCATTTTCTACGTTTTCAAAGTGAGAGAGTGTAAATTCTTTTTTTTATCCTATTAAGGTTTTTAAAAAATTTAATTAACTTAATTTATATGATCTGAAATATATGACAAGTTAATATGGAGAATTCTTTCAACCCAATTTCAATTTATTGAATTTTCTATTCGAATTCAAAAATTTTCCCAAGAAGAAAAAATAATTAGGAAATTTAATATGTTAATACATAAAATATTTTATTTATTCAAAGAATTCAATTTTCTATTGGATCAAAAAACTTGTGTTAAAGTTCGTATTTTAAGATAACTATACTTTTAGAAGCTGTTTTTATTTTTTTCACCCGGATTTTATTAATTTAATTCTTTCAAAATTTGAATCTTATTGTATATCACCGGACTATGATCATAATAGAGTTGCAATCTCTAATTATAGCCACATTAGTACTCGTGGGTCGATATATCATGGGAGATACAAAATTATTTGAATTTTCTTTTATTTTTTTAAAAAATATTAAAAAAAGTAAACAAATAACTAACAACACAGCATCACTTTTCGTAAAATGCTTTAATCCTAGTCCTTTTTCCCCTTAATTTTTCAATCTCTCCCAGGTTGAAATTTATTCCGGGAATTTTTAAAGATGCTTGGTCAACATAAAATTTCATTAAATCTTCCACAGGAGTCATAAACTCTGAACATTTGAAGCGAGCATGAACTGCATCATTCAAATTTTTAAGAAGATTTTTGTTCGAAAAGTGATTCAATACGGCGATTACATGAATACAAGGTAATCCGTATAATTTGATGTGCTTACATGTGCATGAATATTGTGAATCTGACATAATTTTTACGCAATATGTATAGCGACCAAAAGTTGCATAATATAATTCTTGAATTGGATCATATAATACCGAGCTAAACATATCTGAATGTTTCAAAGTTTCATTTAGATTTTTGATAATATTATCTGATTTAAAATCACCTGTTAAAACATTTTTAACAAGATTGAATTCATGTTTAATGAGACGGATAATTAGTTCGGCGGGTTCATATGTAGCCCATTTATCTTTAATTTCGGCATTAAGGGATTCAATAAGAGATGTTGTGAGTATGCCAGCGGTGTAGTCAGCGAATCCTTCAAATGGGTTAATACTATCTAAGTACTTAAAGAGATCCTGATTATTTTCGCGGTTTGGATATTCCTCTTGTAAACGAGTTTCTAACTTTTTAATCAAGTCAATTCGTTTTTGAGGATGGTCTGCGTAAGCGACTTCAACAATTTCGGAATTCTCGTAAACGAAAAAGGGATTTGACGGAGTCAAATCCCCGCTCACAAAAAGTGGACTTTACATGTCAAATTTTAAATGCATGTAAGGTCCACTTTTATGAGTTTTAGGAAGGAATTGGAGGCCATGAGTTACTGACATTTCATCAGTATCTCTTACCCTCCAATTCCTTCTAGAAATTGTCCAAACTTTGGGTTAATTGCAAACTATTAACCCAAAGTTTGGATACTTTCAAGTGGAGATGGAAGGCTTTGGGGT
Organism: Trichomonas vaginalis G3; assembly: GCF_026262505.1. Classification (NCBI taxonomy): domain Eukaryota; phylum Parabasalia; order Trichomonadida; family Trichomonadidae; genus Trichomonas; species Trichomonas vaginalis. The sequence continues at coordinate 15,584,919 of NC_067206.1, read as the reverse complement.
ATATATTAATACAATATACCTCAAAGCCTTCCATCTCCACTACATATGGGAGAAACTTTGTCCGAATAGTTTAACATTCGGACAAAGTTTCTCACATCTTTCAATGTAATTGCTACCTGTGAGGTACTGATTTGAAGTCAGTGCTTCACAGGTAGCATTATTCACAAAATTTAAAAACATTTTATCAGTTCGTTAGATAACCAGAGCCTCCTAGGTACTGAACCAGAATCAGTGCCTAGGGGACTCTAGTTATCTATATAAATCTGAGAAACTTTGAGGAAATTGTTCGACATTTCCTCAAAGTTTCTCAGTAATTTAGTGAGGAATGTTCGTTATCGTGTAAATATTTATAATATATACATGATAACAAACATTCCCGCTAAAAGATGTAAAATCTTATAAGAAATAATTCCAAAAGAATAACAAATTTTATATGAAACTGAACCTTATGATGTAGTGATTCAAGATCACCGCTTCATAAGATTCAGTTTCAATCTCAAGTATCTCAAAAGTAAGGCTCTATTTTTGCCATGTAAAGTGTCACTTTTTGTCAAACTGTTTTTATCGTTTTCGTTTACAACAGAATAGACATTGATGTATTCCCTTTTTGTTGCAAAATGACGTAAGCAAAATTTATGATCGCAAGAAAAGCCTGATTCTCTAACAGCAGCTATAATTGCCGGACCTTGATCAGAATAAATATTCTTGAATCTGCTTGGTGGAATAAAAGATTTCAATTTAGTGAGCATATCCTTAATTGTTATCGTATTTTCACTAACAGACCATGCAAATGCAATAGGGATAAGTCTATTATTTGGTGCAGGTGTACCAATAATGAGTAAGTTTCCTTTTTTAATACAAAATAAAAACGTTCCATCAATTTGAATTATTCCGCAAAAAGCTTGTGTTTGCATGTAAAAATGAGTTATTGGAGGAATTACAATAAATGAATAAATTTGAAAGTCTTTTGAATTTTCAGGTAATTCATCACCTTTCTTAAATGTATGCAATTCAATTTCATTGTTAACTTCTTTAACTAAAATCATTTCGCAGAATCCTTGTAATGCATGAAAAATAGCGTGACTTCATTTTTGACAGTTTACAAATGTAAAGTGTTGCATCCTTAAAAACTTGGAAATATATACATTCATGAATTATCTTGTATATTAATTGAAAATCCATAAAACCCTAACAATATTTTTTCTTAAAAAAACTATAAAAATATAAATAAAATTAATCGTTAAATAAAAATATTTGATATTAGAATTTTATTGGAAAAATAAAAAACTTAATATTTTAAAGAAATACTTAAATACTTGAATGTTTTAACTTTTACATTATCATATAGACTCTCAAATTATTAGCCATTTTGGCTGAGAACTATGGTCTGCGAGGTACATAGATAGAATCAGTACCTCGCAGACTATAGTTCTCTATATGGCGCCGAAAAATTTTTGGTGAAATGTCGTCGCATTTCACCAAAAATTTTTCGGGAGTAGGGGTAATTTTAGCTAAAAGTGACACACCCGTGAAGGGTGTGATTACCGATCGGTAATTTCGACAGTTTAGAATTTAAATTTTTTTATGGAACTGTTGCGAGTTTCATAAAGAATTTAAGGAATATAAGCAAAGATTTGAATCAAAATCTTAGACCTAAGCCGCTCGATTCGCTCGCGGCTTCTGCGAATTACAGCTCAGCAAAGATTTGAATCAAAATCTTCGAACTAAGCCGATCGCTTCGCTCGCGGCTTTCTTTATTATTTTAAATTTGCATATTTCCATCAAAAGTTCATAAGGTAAAAAATTTCGTTTATTTTTACTAAGAAAAAAAGGTTTTTTGATAATAAATTTATTTTATTTCGAAAAAGTAGCAATAATCGTAAAAGGGTATTGATAGGCTTGCTAAAGTAACTAATTTTAGCTGTCAAATACTTTTGTATTTTGAAGTAAATTAGTATAAATTTGTTTTTACTTTTATTTCGAAAAAGTAACAATAATCGTAAAAGGGTATTGATCGGCTTGCTAAAGTAACTAATTTTAGCTGTCAAATACTTTTGTATTTTGAAGTAAATTAGTATAAATTTGATATTATTTTAACTCCCTTTGAAAACCTCAATTTTCCATACAGAGAGAACGGGAATAGCATCCAATATTCCCTGAGAATGGTTGCGCATTCTCAGTTCCCTCTATATTTCGAACGAAGCTCTCATCGGTCTTTTTTTTAATACTAAACGTTTTTTTCCCCTGTCACTTTTAGCTAAAATTTGGGTTTGCCCAATCAAAATCGCATAAAATTTGCTACTTATCTTCAGATTACCTCCCATTATAAAATATATCATTGATATCTCATCGTACTATATTTCCACCCTATTGTATTTAAAAATATAAAATTTTTTGATAATATATTTTTATATCTTGAATTTTCAAACAATATATTCACAGATAATATAATGGGAAATCTATCTCAACCTAGCCTTAAAGTACCAAACTCCTGCTTGCATTCTCACTCACAAATATTAAACATCCATCTCCAAAAAACTAAATTCTTCACAATTTTTTTAAAATTGAGAACATAAAAAACGTATGCATTCAATAATTTAAGATACTAACAAATATTAAAAACTTCAAAATATCAGATATTAACGTTTTTCAATTAAAAAAATATCATTTTGCTTTTCAATTCGAACATAAATCTTAAATATTTTTAATTAATATCTGATTTACAGCATTATTATCCATTTATAAATCTGACAAATAAATGACAAAACCATCAGAAATAGTGTCGCTTTTTGTCAAAAGTGAAGTCACGCTATTTTTCATGCACAACAATCCTTGTTCGATTTTGTTTATGATTGAAAAAATTGTTGAGAAATAATTGTAAGATTGAATTCTATCCCCTTTTTTGGTTCCTTTAAGTTTATTTACTATATTATGGAACATCGTATAAGTTGCATTGGGAATATTCAATTCTTTTGCAAAAATTTCTTTGCATTGAGGAACATTATCAGAATTTGCTAATTCATAGACTTTTTTTCCTGCTTGCAACTTAAGAATTTTTGGTATATTGTTACTCGGCTTGCATTGCTTTGCTCTATGCTCGTGTTTAATTACTGGAATGAAGAAAAGTTGACCATTTTCATGAGTCTTTACAAGCTCCATGCAAAATTGGCAGTTAGGACAACGAAACTTTTTTCCTTGCTCAAAAATTTAATGGATAAAAAGAATTATATGAATCTTTTGCAATAAATATAGCAGCTTCTGTAGGATCTGTAAATTTTAATTTGCTATATCTTTCCTTGAGAATTGGAATTGGGGGATTTTCAGGTATTTCCATTCTATATTCTCTTCCACTATTGTCGGTTCGCTTTCCGACATGAGATAAAATTGAAGGTTTAACGTACTTTTGATACTCTGAGTTAAACAAAGATTTTCTTAACATAATTTGATTTATTGGTCCTTAAAAAATTCTGATTCAAAATTGAATTGAATCGAACGAGTTTTCCTTTTGAGTCATTTCAAATATTCATGAGAAAGAAAAAAATTCTAGCAATTTCAAATATTTTTGATTTGATTGAATTCAAAAGTGTCACAAATATTCAATGAGAAAGAGAAAAGAGATCGAATATGTTGTTTCTGAGCGAATAGTCAAGCAATATTTTGTTAAGTACAAAGATCAGCATCCGGAAAAAAATAAATGGGTATATCAAAATGAGATTCCGCAAGAAATATTTGAAAAATATCTAGAAACGAAGAAAACAGAAAATATTGATGAAATGTTACGCTGTACTCGAATTGTTCATGTTGTTGATCAAGATAAAAAGAATTTTATCTTGAATTTTCAAAAAAAAATCAAATTCATCACATATTAAACAAGAATCTAGATGAAGAACATCAAAAGGCTTATATAGATTATCTTGAAAGTTTACTCAAACTTGAAATAAAAAATAAAAATTAAATTAAATTAACCCTCGTTAGGATATCGTTGCAAATAAAGATCTGTTTCTCAGAAAGATCCTGATTTTCTGATAAATATTCTGTTGTAACTTCTACAAGTTTAAGATATGAAAAACATTTTGAATATTTCATCGCTATCAAATCTGCGGAAACATCTGGAATATAATTTCAAATATTTGTGAAGATTTGAATTCTCAATTGCATAATTAATTAAAAATTCATGTGAATTTAAAAAATCGGTAGATGAAATTTGCATGGGTATAAGAGGAAGTAACAATAATACCCCTGAACTACATACTCTGTAAATGAATAGTGAGGAGAAAGACTTCGCAGAATTTCAAGTGTTTTTATGAATTCTAAAGCCATCTCAGATGTTATATTGACTGCTTTATAAAATAAAACTATAAATTTGAGAAGATAAACAAAATCTTCGTTATTTATAATTGAATTCACGTCATTAAAAAAGTTGAAATAATTTGATATTAGTATATCCGAACATGGAAGAGCAGTTGCATATCCTGGGTAATATTTTAATAATTTTGTAAAGAAATTTGCAATTGCATAAGTTGAATATTGATTTTCGTACTCAATAATACTAGAAAAAATTTCTTTCTTGAGTAAAACTGCGTTTTGGAAGAATTCAACGTCAAGAATATTGTTTTTAATCAAAGCAATAAATGTATCGATGATATAGAGAGAATTGTCACTGCTGCTTATGAAACGTAATATCTCATCATATTGATCGGAAAATGTTGATAAATAAAGGTATTGTATGTTATCTAAAGCTTTAAAATGAATTAATTTTAATGAAAAAATGAAAAAAATCTGGTTAATATAATGCGATAAATATTCGAATAAATTTTCCAGTAGTATCAAATCTATTTGAAAGATATTCGAAGAAGTGATATTTTGAATTGTGAATTTTAATATTGTTTCATTTGCCACACGGCACTTTTTTAGGGTTGTTAAAAATATCAAAAATTAGCGTTTTGAAGACACCATGGTGTCTTATAATTTTCCCTTCCTTATTGGCGTGTAGAAATAAATGCGCCAATAGATTGAAGAAGAAGAATTGTTTTTCTCTTAATGAACTTTAATCCTTTTGATATAAGAATATTAAAAACATTAATATAATTTCGATTTCGGAAATTAAATTTCCAAATTTTTTGTCGATTTCGGAAATAACAGGATCCCGCATCCAACACGCAACAACAAAACACAAAACACACTTTTTGGTTCTTTCATCGTTTTAATCGTAATTTATGTAATACATGATTTGGATAAATTTTACAAAAATAGAACCTATATTATATTCTTTTCAAAGATTCTTGCAAATCATCAAAAATAATTGTATTTTAAAAAACAATCAAATTATCCTTTCATTATTTTAAACTTAAATTAGTTTTTATGATTGACTAAAGCAATCATATTTATTCATCATTAAATAAACAAAAAAATAATATTTGAGAGTTATTTCAAAAAAAACACATTGAATTTATTAATTTGTCTCAATTTCAGTATTATAAATTTTATAATTTCAATATTTTGAAATACACTTTTTAATATTTCAATATTTATGATATTTCAATGTTTTAAGTGGTCTCAAATTGAGCTTCTCAAATATAAGTTGGCCTATTCAAATAATAAAATTAAATAATATTTAAAATAATAAATAAAAGTGATTGAGGTCATAGCAAAACGGCTGTTTGGAGGCAGTTAGGAGCTAGCGGTTGAAGCGATAACATTCACGAGTAGGTGACAAAAGTGCATACTCTTAAATTAACCTTAAATGTTGATTTTTCGATATTTTCGGTATTAACCTTATTGTAAATTTTTCCGGTGATAAATTTATCACACTGAGGTTATTTTTCCGGTGAGATTTTTAACCTTGATTTAATGAAATTAATATATATAAATTTTATTATTTTTAATTTCGAATGAGTATAATAAAATATTTTTTATGTGTTTTTGTTTTTGATGTGATTTGAATTTTGTTAACTCTTTTCAAAATCCCTTCATTTTTATGATTTCGGTGGACTTAGAGGAGCTTATTGCTTTTGGTATTAAACAGGAAGTCAAGGGCGGTGTCCCATACAGAAGAAGAACGGGATCTCCAAAGCAATATGTCACTTATTCATGTTCGTATCCCCTATGCAAGGCAAAATTTAGGGTTGAAGAACAAAATGGAGTGTTTACTATAAGCAAAGTTAATGAATAACATTGCCATCATATAGGAGTTGAAATGGTTCACATTACGCGAGTAAATTTATCAAAAATGGATCGAACTTTATATTAAAAACGGTGGAAAGCAATTTCTTGCTCAAAAAGCATTTTTTGATAAGTTCGGAATTGATACGAATAACAAAGAAACGATGAAACTTTTCGCGCAGTCTACTGATGCTTTAAAGCACAAATTTTATCGCCTTGATGAGATTATTGCACAAAGATTATCAAACGATCCTTACACTTCTTTGGAAGCATTTTTGAATAATTTACAGGAAGAGTGCCCAGATGATCTCGTTCAATTTGATTACAATGGAGATTTTTCCGAGTTTACAATCATATATGCACCTTTTGCTGCAAAAGAATTGGTGCATAGCATTGATAACCCTCTCCACGTCGATTCCACTCATTCTTTAATTAAAGGAAAGATCCAATTGTTTGCAGTAACAATGAAAACAAGTCAAAACACAATTTTCCCCTTTTGCTATTTTTTAGTGAACCCTCAGACATCTGAAAAAATTCAAGAATGTTTGGTGAAATTCTGTGAGTTTGCGCACCTGGATCCACAGCATTGGAGCGCTGACTGTGCGCTAAACATTGCTCGCGCAATTGAGGACGGATTTCCTCTTGCGCAGCTCAGTTGGTGCGCTGTGCATGTTTTACGCGCATGTGCAAAAGTTGGAAGCTATTTTGACAATCCACAGAATTTTGAGAACTTCTATTTAGCAATGGACTTTTTTGACATTACGTGCAGATGCAACAAATGCAGAAAAGCTGGCTGAAGAGTCTGATGAAACATATGAGTTCTTGACAACAATGTTAGAAGAAGAAGAACCGCGCGCTTTGAAGTATTTCGATAAACAATGGAGAAGAACCAAAGAACATTGGATGATGTTATATCGTGGAGAAGGTGATTCCACGAATAACATTGCGGAATCACACTTTCATCAATTAAAGCAAACATTTTTCTTGGGTAAGAAAAATGAGCGCATTGATGACATCGTCATAACTCTCATCACTGTTGTGATTCCAAATGCGATTATTAAGGTTCAAGTCGCTAATGTTTTGAATGAAGAAAGAGCAGTAAGAATTCTTACAAGGGCAGGTAATCAGATTGTTGAGCAAAGAGCTTCAAAACACGATGAATGTTTGAAATTAATTCAACACATTTTGGAAATTGTCGAAAGCCGAAGGATTGAACCTAATGTCCTTATTCCATCTTTGAAGGCAATATTAAATTTGGCACAAAGAAGTTTAAAGGAAGAGTAAGCAAGATTAGATAATTTGGACTTTTTTTAAAATTAATGAATAAACAGTATATTTTTGAAGTGTAAGCTTATTTACCTGAAGCTATATTACTTAATATAACATTCAAAGTATTATTGCTATTTATTGGAGAACAAATTTATGTAATTTTCACATGAAAATTGATAAATTTGTATTTCCTTATGATAATCAATTTTTGTATTTGTAGAGAGTCTCCCTGCATGATATCAAGACTTGGCTATTGGTCTTTATCCATTTTTGAAAATTGTATTGTAAATTGTAAGAATTTCTGAATACTACTACTATAAAATATAATTGCTTATCTATGTATATTCTCTCTGCATGATATCAAGACTTGGCTATTAGTCTTTATCCATTTTTGAAAATTGTATTGTAAATTGTAAGAATTTCTGAATACTACTACTATAAAATATAATTGCTTATCAATGTATATTCTCCCTGCATGATATCAAGACTTGGCTATAAGTCTCTATTCATTATGAGTATGACCCCATTTTTTTACAAAAAGTGCCGAATTGCAACTTTGTCCCAATCTCATAAATAAAAGTGATTGAGGTCATAGCAAAACGGCTGTTTGGAGGCAGTTAGGAGCTAGCGGTTGAAGCGATAACATTCACAGCCAACATCTACGGTCAAGCGGCAGCATTCAAGGGCAACATCTACAATCAAGCGGCAGCATTCAAGGGCAACATCTACGATCAAGCAGCAGCAAGGAGCTACGGCAGCAACGAACTACGGCAGCAAGGGGCTACGGCAGGTCAAGCGGCATCATTCAAGGCCAACATCTACAATCAAGCTGCAGCAAGGAACTACGGCAGGTCAAGCGGCATCATTCAAAGCCAACATCTACAATCAAGCAGCATCAAGGGGCTAGAGTAGGTCAAGCTGCAGCATGGAGCTACAGCATCAAGGAGCTACGGCAAGTTAAAGATCAGTCAGATCTGGAAATACCTTTTTCAGGATTTCATTTGTCATGAAAAGCTTCAATAGGATTCTACACTTTATTAGATCTTCACGTGCGTTTTGATTAAACCTATTACGCAGGTTCCGCACAATTGAAATCATTCTTTCCACATCAGCTTCGGTTGCAGCAATAGACATGAATTTTAAGGCAATCTCTTTCAATGCCTTGAAATTTGCATCACATGCTACCCAAAACCTTTGATCCAAGCAGGTGAGGTCGGTGTTGTTCCTGATTTCACTCTCATTCATATGTATAAAGTTGGAAAGAGCTTTCTTGTACTCATTAGCTATGTTCTTGGCCGAACTTCTCTTGTAGAACCTCGCTTCTGCTTCTGCACGTCTCGAAAGCATCTCGATCATAAAATCGTTGAAGCTGTACTCTTCCACTTCTTGCATTGACAGAGACGCCCATTCACCAAGGTTCCTGCCTAGTCTCCTCCTTGGTTCATTTTCTTCAACTTCTTCATCCTGAGCAATGTCTTCTGCATCTACTTGGCCATCACCTTCAATTGCTTCGTTCTCAATCTCGGGCTCTTCTATATCTAGATTTCTGTCCAATTGATCCTCTGCCACTTCATCCAAATGATCAGGGGTGTAGCTCCTTGGAGGGATTTCAAGTTCAGCATTGATAGGTATTGGTTTTTGGAAGAAGAGTGAAACGTCTGGCTTGTACTCAGTATGCATGTTCAATTCTGCGCGGATGACTGACCGGCTCCATGGAGTTAGACCAAAGGCAAATTTCATCAAAGCGTAGTTGCCCTGTTTGTCAAAAACTTCATTCATGTTGGCGATTAATGCATCTGCAATGCGCTTTGACGAACTTGATAATTCAGGATGATTTGCAATTCCGGTCAACTGCTCAATCGTCGATTGAAACATTGGATAGATGTAGCAGAAGCAGCCAACGTCACTCTCTGCATAATTCAAGAGTTTCTTGATTGGTAAAAGAATCTCTTCGAAATTTAACAACCATTGTGGAAGTCCATCCTTGAAATCAATTCCCATATCCCTTAAGATCTGAACAGATTCCGGTGGATCATCCATATTGAACAATTCATAAATTTTAGGGTGTTTTTCTTTTATCCACTTCAGAAGATCCCAGAAAAACATCCAGCGATGATCCGGAACATGAATAACCCTCATATTCAATGCCCTTCTCGTGTCCGGCTTCGATAACTCCTTGCTTATCGCTTTGCAATAATTAATTTGCATTGCGAAAGCTGCACAATTGTCTGCCGTATGCTTCACCACTAATTTGAGGAGATGCGCAACACATCGGATATAAACGGTTTGAAGACCCGGATATAGTGCTCCGCATCTCCTCCAGTGGCACAGCCCTTTAACTTGGGCGGGGCATCCATCGGCAACAATTGCAGAAAGGAAATCCTTTGGGAAGGTAAAACATTCAAAGAAATTATTGTAATCCCTGGCATTCCAACCATCAGCGATCATAGTATCAATGAAGATATGGTTCTTCATTTTTGCTGGATTGCTAGCCATCACAAAAAAGCCATGCCGGCTTCCGTGTGATGCCGCATCAATTGTTATCGAATAGTAGCCCATCTTGTCAAGCTCAACGTGTATTTTTGGAGCTACCAAGTCGGCTAATGTAATGATTCCATCCCTTATCTCGTCTCTTCTATATGGGATCTTGAGTTGAAAATTGATTACTCCCTTGAAGGTGGAGTAGACATTTCGGGCGAAATCTTCTAGTACACCTGAAGCGGCCATATTGATTGACATGTTGGTATCCACAACAAATTTTACAACATAAAGTAATTTTCTATCTTGTTTTATTAAATCTCTTCTCGTATATGGATTATTTTCACATTGTATTTGATATATATGCTGATGATCTTCATCAAATTCTGATGGTTTTCGATGATAAATGCAGCGCATATATGTTTTTGTTAGTAAATTGTAATGTATCGCTAAACAATAACAATAAAGTCTTTTTCGTTCTTTCGATTTTTCGCTTGTATCTGGAAGATAAGCAATATTGAAGCATACTCGACATTTATTATTAGTTGAGAATTTAGTATCCTCGAATTTTGGTAAGGGAGGTACTTTTCGAGGGATATTTTTGGGAGGAAGTTTGCAATCAATCCATCCCTCAAATTTGGATTCATATTCATCTTGTGTTTCAGTCATTAATTCTTAAAAATAAAAAGGGTAAAAACTAAATAAAATGGGTGAAATTCAATAGGGAAAACCGCAACCACTTTTTTAAATCGCGATTTTTTAGAAAAATCGCGACTTTTTTAAAATCGCGTTTTTTAATGAATTGCGATTTTATTGTGGTCGCGATTTTTCAAAAAAATCGCGATTTATATGGAAAATCGCGTTATTGGTTCAATCTAAAGATCATTATTTAAAAAGTGAACTAAAAAATATAAATATAAGAATAAAATAAAAATTGTAATAAGAATGTTATAAAAAGTTTTTTTAGAGTTGAGTTGCCGATAGGCTTGAGCAAATGTATTTTTATTGCTAAAAGTTTTTTTTGTTAGATTTATGTAATATTTTTTTTAGTTAAAGGTAAATTATGATTAATTAGTGCAGTAAAGTAAGACTTCAAGAATTTTGACCAGTAAAGTGGGATTGAGGTATTTGTTATCGAGATTGTTTGTTTTTAGATCTCTGATTTCGGCAAGTATGCAGAAAAACCATATTGTGAGCAGTCTAAAATGGATAAACAGCCATTCTAGATTCAAAAAATCTTTGTGAATTGCTTTGTTATTGAATTTAATTGCGACCTTTTCGCTTAATGAGGTCCAAAATCATGGTTCCGATTTGTTCTATGTTCGCGATTGATAAAGAAAATCGCGTTTAATTTTGATCACAATTTTCCATAAAAATCGCGATTTTTTAGAAAATCGCGACTACAATAAAATCGCAATTCATTAAAAAACGCGATTTTAAAAAAGTCGCGATTTTTCTAAAAAATCGCGATTTATATATTTAAATCGTGATTAAAAAAAGTGGTTGTGGTTTTCCCTAATAGTGTCTGTGCTATCGTTCAATTTGAAGGTGTCTTTTGAAACCGCAAGACACATTGAATTTTTGAATAGTGTATTATGGTTTGACAGACACCAATGAAAAAAATAAAATGATATTTATTTTAAATATATAAGATCCTTATATAAAATATAAATATTTTATCGTTTTATTTTCTTGTTTTAGAAATGTTTTTTATTGAAAAATCAATAAAACTAACTCCAAAATAAAATTTTTGATTTAAAGACACTATGATGACACCAGGCAAATCTTCCAAGACACCTATCGTCGGGAATCTAACAACCCTACTTTTTTAAAAAAAATTAATGGAGCGGAGCGATACTCTGCTGCAGGAGCCCCAAGGCTCCCAATCATTACGAAAGGGAGCCTCAGGGCTCCTGAGAATCCATCAGCAGAGGCCTTTTCATTTGGCCTCTGCTGATCAAAGATTCGGCGAAGCCATTCTTCGTCTCAGGAGCCCCAAGGCTCCCAATCATTACGAAAGGGAGCCTCAGGGCTCCTGAGAAACCTCTTTGAGAAGGTTTTCTTTAAGAAAACCTTCTCAAAGATGATTGTCAGCATTCACTCAAAATCTACCAAGAGTTTCAAAGTTTCAGATCTATCTGAAATGAAGCTTTGAATCTATTGTATATCTAATTGTAGAGGTACCTTTTCAAAATGTCTTCTATTGATTAAATTTAATCAGTAAAAGTCATTTTGAAAAGGTACATCTCTATAATTGCTATTGAGCATTCACTCTTGGAACCTTGGAGCTCTTGTGTAGTGCATGAAAACTCCAAGATTCTAGCATAAAACATATATCATAGACATAATTTCTTCAAATATAATTTAAGGTTATTTTAAAAAAATGAGAAAGGCGTAATTTAAGGTTATTGAAAAGTGACACTTGGCAAATTTGTCCCGCACTCGTTTCATTTTGTGTAGATTGCTCGATAATGAAATGTATCAAAAGATTCATTGAATATGAGTCAATGGAAAAGCTTAAATCCTTAGGGATATCCAAAATAAATCTTAATAAAGAAGATTCGTCTTGAAAATTAGCTTCCGAAAGTTCTATTTCAGTCGGAGTTGGAAGATTCCGATCATTTATGAATCTCGAAACGACAGAAAATTTGTATTGTTTATATTTCATTATTCGAAATGATAAACTTCAAAATCTAAAATTTATTTTTTTACAATATATTTCATCCTATTGTCAAGGCTAAATTTTTCACCGGAAGTGTATCAAAAATTGATAAGATTTACGGTGATCTAATTATGACAATTCAATGCATCTCGTGATATAACGCAGATATAAACACAACTGATATTGCATAACTAATAATTGAGTCAAATAACTAAATTATGTGTTATATTTTACACATTTCTTCAATTTTGTAATAAATGGATGTTTAACACTAATTTTTTAAGGACTTCGACTTTAGCATCACATAAATATGTTATTTTCTATATTAAAACGTAATTTTGGTGGTCTTAGAATAGAAAAATATGCAATATTCGTGGAGATAATGAGGGTTCTTAAACATGTTCTTAAAAATAAATAAAATAATACAAATCTTTATTCAATCTTTTGATATTGTTGGTCCTTTCTTTGTGAAAATACTTAACTTCAAAGAGTATTATGTTTTACCTAGTGAGGACCTTAAGTTTGCAAAAACATAATAAAAGTAAAATAAAAAAGATCGGATTTATCACAAAACTTTGAGTATTATAGGATTTAATATATTTTCTTAGTAGATTATATGATTTAGTTTCTTAAAATCTAAAGTATTTCTTGAGGAAAATATAAATTGAAATTCAAAAAGTAAAAAAAATGTAAACAAATCAAATTAGGGATGCGTTAAACACGCCATTTGACCGGGCGTACATTTTTTTTGTTCGCCCAAAAATTTCGCCATTTGAGAAATTCAAAAATTAAAAATAAAATCTTAATCTTGATTTTTTTATTTTCGTGATTTTTTTGAAACTTACATAAGCGATGAAATACTTTTTTTAAGTAATCGTTTATTATATATAAATATATCTTAATAAATTTAATTCCTTAAGGTAGAGCGTGTTCAAATTTAAAATCTCATACAATATTTTCTTAATGGCGTATTTTTCTGAGGTCGCCCAAATAAAGGCGAATTCAAAATTGAGAACTCCAAGGCGTATGGCGAGTATTCAAAAAGTACGCCACTTACAAAATATTGAATGTGGATTATCAATTTTTTGGCGTGTTCAATTTCAAATTTTGATATTTATGTTTATTTTATTCAGTATAATGCTAAGAATTAAAATATAAAATTCATAGAATTTTTTCTTTGAAAATATTTTACATTTTTATTAGACCACCCCTAGACTAGTCATCAGGTTATCCTCAGATCATCCTCAGACTACTCCTTATCAGATTACTCATCATCCTCAGACTACTCCTTAGACCCCTCCTCATCAGACTACTCCTCAGATCTTCCTCATAAGACTCCTCCTCAGATCTTCCTCCTGAGACTAATCTTCAGACTACTCCTTAGAGTCCTCCTCATCAGACTAGTCCTGAGACTAGTCCTCAGACTACTCCTGAAACTACTCCTCAGATTATCCTCAAACTACTCCTCAGTTTAATCCTCAGACTCCTCCTCAGATTATCCTCAAACTACTCATCGGTCTAATCCTCAGACTCCTCCTCAGATTATGCTCAGATTATCCTCAGACTACTCCTCAAACTCCTCAGTCTAATCCTCAGACTCCTCCTCAGATTATCCTCAAACTCCTCCTCAGATTATCCTCAGACTACTCCTCAAACTCCTCAGACTACTCCTCAAACTCCTCAGATTATCCTCAAACTCCTCAGACTACTCCTCAAACTCCTCAAATTATCCTCAGACAACTCTTGAAACTACTCCTCAGACAACACCTCAGATTATCCTCAAACTCCTCAGATTATCCTCAAACTCCTCAGATTATCCTCAAACTCCTCAGACTACTCCTCAAACTCCTCAAATTATCCTCAGACAACTCTTGAAACTACTCCTCAGACAACACCTCAGATTATCCTCAAACTCCTCAGATTATCCTCAAACTCCTCAGATTATCCTCAAACTCCTCAGACTACTCCTCAAACTCCTCAGATTATCATCAAACTCCTCAAACTACTCCTCGGTCTAATCCTCAGACTCCTCCTCAGATTATCACTTTACATATATATATCGATAACTAAATAATTACTTATTATACTTTCTTTATTTTTTTTAATTTTAAAATAATATTAATATATCTTTCTACGTTTAATGATGAAAAGAGAAAGAGGAGTAAAAAGAGGAAAGAGAAAAGAAAGAGAGGAGAAAGGGACAAACTATCCAGTGTCACTTTTCAAAGGAATAAAAAAAATAATAAAGATGAAATAATAACATGAAATCTTATATAAATATAATTTTATCTAAATAGATAAATGAATTAAGCAGTTTACAGTTATATATATTTAATGAGAGACAATATCTAGTTCTATGGTAGAAATGACTCTTAGACTCAAATAAGTAACACAGATAGAAAGTACTCAGTATAACAATTATATATGTACACTCAAAGTTAGTCGCTGCTAAAATCTTAACCTTGCATTTCGGGAAAATCTGACAAATGGCTCTTAGACTCAAATAAGTAACACAGATAGAAAGTACTCAGTATAACAATTATATATGTACACTCAAAGTTAGTCGCTGCTAAAATCTTAACCTTGCATTTCGGGAAAATCTGACAAATGGCTCTTAGACTCAAATAAGTAACACAGATAGAAAGTACTCAGTATAACAATTATATATGTACACTCAAAGTTAGTCGCTGCTAAAATCTTAACCTTGCATTTCGGGAAAATCTGACAAATGGCTCTTAGACTCAAATAAGTAACACAGATAGAAAGTACTCAGTATAACAATTATATATGTACACTCAAAGTTAGTCGCTGCTAAAATCTTAACCTTGCATTTCGGGAAAATCTGACAAATGGCTCTTAGACTTGTTTTGATAATTAATTCTTCAATTATATTATAATTTATAACAAATTTCCTCAAACTATCTGTATGTCATTCAATTCCCGGCCACTACATTCAATGATGGACCATTTCCTTCAAATTTTGAAATACCTTATTCAATTTGTTGTATGGAGCCTGTGATATTCAACACTATGGAGCTCCTCCAGTTTGGTATCCAAGAAGAGATAAAAGCTAGCATGGGCTACTCTCAAAAATGCTTGAAGCAATATATTCAAGTTTGCAACAAGGATCAATAGATTCAAATCTTGTTTATTGTACTTTAAAGGTACTTTTAAAAAAGAAACAATTAATGTAAAAGATTCAAATAATTTTTTATTATTATTTTATTAATTTTTTAAAATAAGGTTAATAAAAAAGTGACACTGGATAGTTTGTCCCACACTCGAAAGAGAGAGAAAAAAAAGAGAAAGAAAGAAAGAAAAAAAAAGGACGGCGATAATTTTGTATTGTTTTGTTATTCGGCCGAATGGCGGGTACGAAGTAGCCGCCATTCGGCCCCAAAAATGGCGTATTATTCTATTTTTAAACGGTCATGGCGTAAAACCGTCGCATCCCTAAATCAAATTTTAAATGGACCAAATGTTGATTTTTCATTCGTTTTCTCATTATCGAAAAAAATTTGGAAAGCTAAGAAGTCAATAACAAGTTATATAATACAACAAAACCCACATCGGATATGTTTTCATTAAATAGTCTCCTAGATTTGTTATGAAATTAAAATATCATGATATTTTAAGGGCTTTTGATTTCAATATTAGAATTATTCAGTTATGTCGTGCTAATATCAATTGCTTTATACAATTAATCGTTTACAAGCTGCAAAAATCGAACAATAATTTGACTTTGTAAAAAAAGTGCGTCATTTTTATTCGTTATACTTACAAAATGTAAACATTACGAGAAACATTTACATTTGTAAATGTAACAAGTAAAGTTGTATCGCATAATTTGACTTTGTAAAAAAGTGCGTCATTTTTATTCGTTATACTTACAAAATGTAAACATTACGAGAAACATTTACATTTGTAAATGTAACAAGTAAATACATCAGATTTAAATTGTAAATGTAGTTTATCTCTCTCATCTCCTTTTTAAAAGGTATTACATACATACGAACGCATGGGTTACTCAATAATTAGCGTGATAATAATTGAGGATAGACTGTAATCGTAATTTTATTTTTGGACTTATATTTCGACATTTTGAAGTCGCTTGAAAGTCTTGCAAATGATTAAATTTGGAAAATTTGACCTAAGTCTGCATTATTTTGATGACTTAAACAATTCTATAAATCTGTTTTCCTAAAAATTTAAAAAGATATAATTTCAATTTCCCTAAATTTATGTAATTCATATATCACCAAAATATTTGGACTGCATTTCGTTTGTCTGCACCTAATTAAAGTCTAAATACCAATTAATTTTGGAGTTGCATTGCTTTTAATGTAAAAATGCACGTTTAGAAAAAGACGATAACGATTAAATTACAAAATCGATAACGACGACGATTAAATTACAAAATCGATAACCTCTCCTTTTGGCTCGTGAAGGTTACGGTGTAACAAATGTTGATGACTTTTGGTTTGGCCGTTGGGGAGGTTCTTACCTTCATTATTGGGAGAACTATACAAGATCGGAGCCTCTAACAGATACAGACTCTGCTTTCTCCATTGGAGAGTTTGACATTTGGTGTTCTTCTTGGTGTTGGTGACAACTTAAAGAATCCACCAATCATTAATGTTACAAATCCATTCCAGGAGAACTACAATCCAAACTCTAAGGTCACTGTAACTGTAGATGTCCAAGATTATGATGCTGATGAAACAACAACACTCTATTACAACTTCACGGATGGTACAAGAGAATATACCAATGTTGCAGTAAAGAGTTGGAGAGCTGGATCAAATGGCTTCTCTGATTCTTGCTCATTTGAAGTTACACTTGGAACCAATGTTTCAGCATATCCTTTGACTGTTTGGGCTGAAGATAGCTTTGGTTATAAATCAAACGTCTTCACAAAGCAACTTCTTGTTAACCAGGCTCCAAGGTTGACAATCACCAACAATATTGCTTCCACATATTACACAGGTGGTACAGTTGATGTTCAAGGCAAGCTTTGGGATGATACATATGCTGTTATTTCATACCAATTCGATGATGACTTTGCTTTCTCTGTCAACTCTCAAATCGACTGCTACAATGTCGAACTTTCATTCCGTAAGACATTCGCTCTTAGAGAGAACATCCTTAATTATGGTACCCATGTTCTTCACATCTGGGCAACTGATGAGTTCGGTGTCAAGTCAGCTTAATTTGACTTCCGTTTTGAATATGTCCAACTTCATGCTCCAGAGATCCAGCTTACTACAACATCAACAACTGTTCACTACAACGATGTAATCACTGTTTCAGGCAAGTTCAGAGATCTCGATTCTGGTGATACATTGACACTCAGTGTTAAGTATCCAACAGATGATCCAACAGCTCCATTCAATCCATTCTACACTGTAACATCTCAGGGCACCTGGATTGACTTCGAGTTTGAATCTACAGTTCCACATCTTGATGCTGGTGACTATCAGCTTATTTTCATTGTTGTTGATCAACGCGGTTCAAACTCTCCAGATGCAACATTCACATTAACTAATGGCAAGTATCAAAATCCATCTACTTGCATAGTGAATGTGAACATTCAAAACTTTCTTTGGATATGTAAAGTAGTTTTATGCAAAATACTTTTCACAGGCGATTTTTAAACAGTGTGTCAGCTTGTAGTAATGGATAGAACTTAATAATATCAAATCATCACATCTCAATTTATTAAATATCTATCAAACCCTTGTTATATATTTCATTCAGCCTATACATTATAAATAGATATACTTTATGATTCTGGAATTTTCGCAAACAGTGTATTTCATCATAAAATCTAAACTATTGATTCTAAATTTCTTTTTTTTTCAAAAAAAATCATCAATATGAATAATAGAATTTAATTCATAAGTTTTTCATTTGTAATCAGAATTTAAAATTTGACAATTTTTTGAAAGAAAAAATAAAAATGATCATCAAAGATTCTAATTTCAGATGGTGGTTATCTATTATTTTTACATATGTAACAGTAGGTATTGTCTACGGAATCTACTTAATACCTCTGCAATTTAAATATACTCAAAAAACTCCTCCATTCTACAGTAGAAATTCAACTAAACCTTTCAATAGATCGGAAGAACCTATTTTTGTATTACATTACTCAGACGTTCATGTGAATCATGTTGCAGAATCAAACAACCAAATTTTTCGATCAGCTGTCGAATATTCCAAGAAAGTTAAACCCTCAATGAATATTTTAACAGGAGATTTAGTAGATGACTTTCCATATAATGATTATCCAAAATACGGCAGTCAGCAACCAAAAGATTGGGAAATTTATCGAAATATCACTTCCGGCATTGACAAAGATGTTTGGTTCGAAATTGCCGGCAACCATGATGAATTTGGCGTATTTTCATTCGATTCAGACGGTCACAACTTCCGCAAATCCATCAAAACGAATTTATCAGATATTTCTCAGTTCCATTTACAAGAAAGGATCGTTCCTACCAACGGTGGCTACAATATACACATTATAGGTGTTAATCCTTTCGTTTATCCATCAGCGCATCCTCCTTTTGTTTACTGGCCTCGTCCATCTCGAGAAACAATGGATAAATTAGAGGAAATAATAGAAAAAGTTCCGGAAGGAGATGAAGTGATCGTAATGGACCATTATCCTCTCAAATTATTCCCTCCACACAAAAGAACTTCAAGTGGAAAGAATTTTCAAGAATTAATGACAACAGGAAAGGTCCATTACTTCCTGTCTGGCCACCTTCATCCTGCTAAGCCTAAATTAATGCATTTTCCGAACCTTCTTGAAGTTGTTGCCGTTGATTCAAAATCTCATAATTATATTGGCTGTTTTACATATGACAATCATAGATTTGTATATCACCAAGTTAATATAACAAGACCACCATATGCTTATGTCACAAATCCAGTTCCTACTTCTCAATTAACAAATCATCAAATTTTTAATGAGGTCGGAACACCTGTCAGAGTACTTTCCATGCATTCAAAGATGCCTAAGATCACAGTGTCAGGCGATCTCAATGGAGAAATGACTTGTAAAAAGCTTAATAGTGGTCATTTCCTTTGCGAACTCGAAAACAACTTAAAACAAGGCCAATACTCTATCTCACTTAACGGATCCATTACAAAAACCGTAAACTTTACAATTGGTGAGAAATCTGATTGGTACTTAGAAGCGGAGTACAAAGATGTTAACAATGAAAGGTATATATTCCAAACTATTTTATTGTTCATTGTTATTTTGTTCTTCATCTTTCCACTTCCGAAATCCAAATTCGCCGAAGAATTTTTGGATATTCTTAATGGAGTTCAAACAGAAATCAGCACAACCAAGCTTATTATCATTATACTATTCGGATGGATACTAAGCATAAGGTTTAGAATCCAAAAACTTTCATTTTGGATCAAAGGCTTATTATTGGTTGCTTTGCTTTGGCCATTAGTTCTCCCAGCCATATTCTTGGAGATAGAAGGCCACAAAGGGTTTATTTGGATGTGGGGATACGAATGTGGCGGAAAATTCTATTACGCAATTTAGGGACAAAGAAACTGCCTTCATTACTACTTGTACGTATTAGCTCCTGCATGCGTTCTTGCTGCTTCCTTGTCTATGACTTACAAGTTCTCATTCTCTTCATTTATTCCTGTTTTGCCAGATATCGCACTTTGCATTTTATGCATTGTGAAGAATGCGAAATTGGTCATCAGATACGTCTACGAATCTGTCGGATTCACTTACGCTCCTTCAGCTCCAATTCATGTTATTTGGCCAATCGTTCTTTACCTTTCTCTCATAGTTTATAGATGCATATTAGCATTAAAGAGAGAAATAGTTTCAATTGACCTCAAAGATTCATTGCTTTCGGCAACTTAAACAAAATTATTAGTAAATTTAATCATCTGAATTATTTTTTTCCAATCGTTGATATTAGTTAAATATAGAATGTATCCGCGTTTGTATCCAAGCTTGTCAACAATATTCATGAATTTATCAAATGTTTCTTTGTTATATGTGATATTTCTTCTTGTGTGATGTTATCAGCAGAGTATGTTCTCAAAATTATAAGTAATTCAGAATTGTAGACTCTGTTGCACTTACATAAATTCATTACATTTTTTTCTCTAATTATTTTCCTCCCTTATTATATTAAATGAACTTACCCTACAAATATTTGGACTTCTTCAATAACATGAATCTCATAGCTCAAAATTCGAAAAGAAGATTTATTCGTTTTTAAAGTGCACATAGATATGACCAATATAAAATATAGTGACAGCAATGTCCTATTCGAATTTAACTGTGTTAAGAATATCATTGAAGAATTATAGCCGAAAATTTAGATCCGACATATCAGGCGCGATTAATAAATAATATAATATGAAACCATGTATAGTAACATAATACTGCAATTATACGTTGTCAACATTCAATAATTAAATATTTTACTCGTAACTTAAGTCGAAATTAATTGGGATACTATACACATCATGCGTTAGATTACCTATTGAAGTTCCGAGCTATTCTATTGAATTATGGGCTAAGAAAAAAATTTTGAATGGAGATATGACTGTGGAAAAAACTAATTTGACCAATACACTTAACAGATTTAATTATTACAAGAAAAAGAGACGACATTATTTGACATTCAAATTATTTGAAGGCTAATGAACACTCTGGTTGAGTTTAAATGATTTACAAATCAAAGAAAAATTGACTTTAAGAGGAAAAAGTTTTCGTCATTTATATTCACTAATATTCGAATACAGATTTTTAAAGTTGGTTGTCTCAATTTTCATCCTTAAAAATTTCCTTTCTCAAATTGCCGCATAAATTGAATCGGAGCTGACATTTTATAAATACGTTTGAAATTTTTATCATTAGCATATCAATTCTTACCAACATTTTTAAATAAATTTTTGAATTCACAAAAGTCAAATTCTCGAAAAACATTCCGCAACAAAAGTATTATATTAATTATAATTCCAATCTTTATCAAAAATTGAATACTTTATTATTGTTGTTTCAACAAATAGATTCTTTTTATAAAATCATTACAATTCATATTTGGCATTATAATTAAATTTATTGTTTTGCTACCCACTCAGAATTCGATGAATTTAGATTTTGTTACATATCCAATATATTTATTAAATTCTTAAAATCAAATTTCTATACTTCTTGAATTTCATTAAAAAGAATTAATTCAATTTTTCAAAAAAATGAAGACCGAGAATAAAGCTCGTTTTAGAGTAATTTTAGAGAATTTCCTTCCATACATTAATGCATCTTATGACGAACCAATCCGCCGTGGAAGGAGCCTCAAACTTCCTTTCGTTATGCCCGAGTTGTTACGAGATTTATTAACAGAAGTCAAGGAAATTTTTCAAAATGAACCAAACATTTTAACCGTTCCAGACAATACAGTGATAGTTGGCGATCTTCATGGCCATATCTTCGATCTATTTCGAATTCTCCACAACTTTAAATTACCTCCACTCAAAAATTATTTATTCCTTGGAGACTATGTTGATCGTGGTGAGTTTTCCACTGAAACAGTAATACTTCTCTTTACTCTCAAAGTCTTATACCCAAAAAACGTTTATATGATCAGAGGAAACCATGAATTTTTCGAAATTTTCTCGGATTTGGATTTCTACAATGAACTGCTCATGGTTTATGCTCAAGATGACATTGTTCAACTTTTTAATCAGGCTTTCTCTTTTTTGCCATTGGCTGCCATTATTGATAAATTTGCGCTTGGAATACATGGTGGCTTAGGATATAGCTTCACTAGCTTGTCACAGATAGAATCCATCCAGAGACCAATCGATGAATTCGATGACGGCGTTCTATCAGATTTATTATGGAGTGATCCAGCTCCAAACGAACTCGGATTTAATCCATCACCTAGAGGAATGGGATCCTTGTTCGGAACAGATGTCACTAAGAAATTTTTGGAAAATTCTCCAGTTGAAATTATTATTCGCGGTCATCAATGTATTGATAACGGGGTTGAGAAATGTGATGGTCATCAGTTGTATACCGTATTCAGTGCATCGCGATATTGTAATCAGCTAAGAAATCAATCAGGAGTTTTAATTATCAGACAGAGACAATTTGAAGCACATACATATCCACCACTTCAATATATATACCGAGAAGAAGTTAAATTCATTCCAACAACTATTACAAAAAGTGCAAGTGAACTTCCATCATTTCAAACTCGGACAACATGCTCGATGAAGCTGACTCGTGCAGAAACGCAATCAACACCAAGACTTAATTTATTATTAAGTGAAGCGGAAGAAAAATTAGAACCACGTCCGCTAACTCCAAGAAAAAGATCAATGCAAAGGGATAGTATCACGAAAAGACTATTTGAGAATTCTTGCCATAAGATAGGCATTAAATACCAGAATTCATTCACGACAGATCGTTTACCTTTCGAAATTAAAGAACCTGATAAAGCAGTTCCTCCTTCACCAAGAAGAAATAGAAATAGATGCTAGAGATATAGAGGTTTTATTATTGTTTTTTTCAATAATATCTTTCATATAAAGTATTTTTCTATCAAAATTTTTAACAATTTTTCAAGAAATACAGCTTTATTTGTTAATTTTGGACTTTAACACATGGAACAAAAGTTACTAAAGAGACTGTCAACATATAGCATTGGATAAATCTGAAATATTCAAAACGCCGACATGTTCGACCAATTTAAATTTTTGAGAATCTTCTCAATAATTGAGATAATGATGTCAAATTTTTTGAAGGCACAATTTAATCCCAAGAAATTTGAACGCCAAAATAGTATTATTACCACAAATTTTAAGGATAAGTTATTTCTAAAGTTTTGGATATAAAGTTGCCTCAAAATCTCGATTGAAAGGCATTGAATTTAGTTTTGAGAAGACTTTTTTACATTTTGCGAATTATTAATTAGTATATCATTAAGATCATATTGTATTAAGTTATCAATTCTCTTAAATTTTGAAAGCTTAAGAAATTTAAAAGCACAAACAAATATATATTATTAAAATCATTGTATTGATCAATTTAAAAAATTTTGAAATTTTGAATTCGAATTTAAATGTAAGCATTAATAGTTGTAACAGAATAGGAAGCATCACAGATGTCAATTTAGATTAATGAAAAGTTGAAATTTTTCCAATAAAATTTTATTAATGAAAAAAGATTCATGAAATACAATAATAGTAATATAGATATTTTATACAACATGTTATATAAGAGATCACTATAAATAGAATAGCTTTAAACAAAATAATCAAATCAAAATTTGTATTTGTAAACAGCAAGAGTGTTATATGCTAATATTATGTGTAACTACTCATTGGATAATGAATGCAATATAATATATTGATTTATTGGCTAAAGAAAAAAAAATATATCCTTCAATTTGGACAATCCGAAATTTTTCTCATTTTTTTGAATTGCATATATATGAATTTGCAATTGAGCGATATCAGCGAGAAACTTATATGCACGTTTAACTTGATCAGATTTCAAATGAAAACATGGATTTTATTGATTGTTTTTCAATACGAGCTCAACAAAAATGATACAAAGATGAATAAATAGTAGTGCCCCTAAAAACAAGGTAAAAAACAAAAAATTAGCAACAATATACTTAATTTCGGCCAATATGGTGAAAAGTGAATATGTCAAAAACATTTACTCCATCATCTTGTTATCTGTACCTCACGACAGACGAATATAAAGAGATATCAATTTCCAAAATTTTACCAAAAAGAGATTAGGCCTAATTTTTACGGCCAATCTTTATTATTTGTTACACAGATGCTAGATCTACTACTCCCCAAAATAATTCATTTTTTGAATGGCCCTGTTTTTTAGGCCTTCATTTTATGAAAAATGCCAATATTATACGAATCTTAATATATTTATTTTTTTGTTCTCAATAAAGGTATTCAAAAGTCAATATAAACCATTCAAAATTGAGAGGAAACTCATTGAGAGGCTCGGAATTCGAGTAGTGAGGAAGGGTAAATTTTGAGAGCCAAAATTTCAAATCCCCTCAATATTTCAAAGCCCTTCTACTTAGATTTTGTGACTACCTTATCATTTTTAGTGGATATACTTAGAACCATTTAATGAGTAGCGCAATCCATAATTCTGGAAAATAGCAAGTTTGGTACATATGTTTTTGAAGGATTTTATTATCAATATCATCTATCTCTTTAATTATTAAATTTTTCTGCATTAATGCTACGATCTATCTTGCATCTAATTATTAATTAATATGAACTAATAAAAATTACTATTTTTCATGAAATAATGCAATCAACTCCAATTACCAATCATCTAGTGCAAACTAAGCTTGCTGTACTAGAACATATAGCATTAAAAACTACAATTAAACATAAAGAACTTATTCATGCATGTTTGAATAAAATCGTTCAAGGTGAATCACAAAAAGTATTTCTTGTACACATCAAAATTGAGTTTAATTCAACGAGAAGAAAAATTTCATCACATATCTAGTTCCACTATTCAAAACCAATATTGGGATTGTAATCTTTTAGAAAAGAGAAGAATGAATTCAAATTCAATTTTGAACTTTCGACTAATACAATCATGATATGCCTTATTACATTGGCATTTCATCAAATTCAAAAGTTCAAATTTAATGAAAAATTCTAAAATGAATGAATTATCCATAAATAAAGATAGATATTTATATAAATAGCTAATAGTAGTTAGTATTATCTAATAAAATAAATAATAATTAAAGGAGATTTTCTGTAATTCCGTCTCCTTTGTTTTCATCAGCATTAGAGTTAGGGTCATCAACAACATCTTCATTTTCATCCTTTTCTTCTGCCTTTTTGATCAATTCATCATCCTTCAACTCCAATTCCTGAAGTGTAAGTCCTGGCTGCGGTTTATCAGAAATATTGTGAAGCTTGTTAAAGTAAAGACACATTGCAAGCAAAACAAATTCCCAAAATCCGTCAGCAAGTGAAGCTGCATAAGTTGTCCAACTTTCATGGTTTCCGAAGCACATAAACATGGCATTAGCAATGTTAACTGGTGCTTGTATTTCGAGCATGAGAAGAGAAAGTGATCCGCTGCTCCTCATCTTAAATGTTTTATAAATCTGTGGCAAAAATTGCAAAACTTCAATAATAAATCCGGCAATTCCAGCTGCATGTCCTAGTAAATCCATTGCATGAGATGTAAAGCCACAAGTTACTCCAATAATTCCCCAAATTAAAATACAGGATGAATAAGTAAGAACAGCAATCATTGAAACTGATCTGAATTGTTTCCAACCTTTTTTAATATCTGATTGATCGAGACCAAGTCTTAGATTTGTATCATAAAAAAGCATAATTAAATAAGGGACTTGAGACATTAAAAAGTACTGGGAAAAGCAGTTTGCGAATGTTAGGAATCTTGCGTATGATCTGAAATTGAGATGATGAAAGAGAGCAACGAAATCTTCCCATTTAAGGCAAATGACGTTAAAAACTATAAGCCAAAGACATATGGTAGAGAAGAATGTAGATACTGGAGCTAATCCATATGAGGATCTCTTCTGCATAATCTTTATTGGTTGTGGAATGTATGAAACAATTGTAATAATCAAAAGAACTGTTCCTACGATTGTCCATATGATTTCAGGCTTAGGAAAGAAGTAAGCAAAATCATTAAAACCATGAAAATCAATGTATGTTGGCAATTCTTCACTCATTTTGTTGTATTTCTGGTCTAGGAAATGTGACAAAATTCAAAAGAATCGTTAAACCATATGAACGCATTCAATTTATTTCAAAAATTTGAGATCATTGAATTGGAAAACGAAATGTAATTTAAATAACAAGTATTAAATATACAATATTTCGTAGTTTAAATTTTTTTTAATGAAAAACGACGATTTTTTAAAAAATCTTATTGAAAATCTTTATGTTATTGATATTTTTCAGATAAAATAAGTGCATAGTTGTTAGCATCATATGATATATAACATACTGAGTTTGATCAATTGAAACATAGTATTATTAAAAATATTCAATTAATTTGCTTAAATACTATGAAGTGATCAGTTATTGATTTAGTATGGAGAAGTATGACAGTTTACATACCATAAAAATATCGGTAATAATGAATAAATGTTGGAATTGATGCAAATTTCAGCTTTTTCGCTATTTGAAGTAGAAAAGAACAGAAAAGTCTGAATAAAAAGCCGTTTGATTTAAACAAGAACAAACAAAATTAACATGTTTACAAAATAAACAAAATATAATTAATTATAAAACAGTTCTTCTAAATATTTTAGTAAGCTCAAAAAACTCAATATCAGGAGTATTTTTTGCTTGCTCGATATCAATCGGAATTTGGAAATGTGAATCACTACAAGTTCCTTTTTCCATAAGTTCAAACAACACTTTACAGCCAGCTACCATTCTTGGAATATCGCATGGAATTGGATCGATAAAGTAATGTTGCATGTTAAAATGAGTAATTCCAACAATATACATGTTTGAAATCGCCGCTAAGTGAAAATTTTGGGTAATCTTTTTGTTTGGACATCATAGAGAGGTATCCTGTATTCTCCTGCATGAAGATGCAATTATAATATCCAGATCCACTTGGATGACAAACAACTTTTAACGTGGACCACGTTTTAACGGTTTTATTGATATCTTTGAAGTCCCAATCTTCTATTTGCCACTTTTCGGATTTCGGAGGACATTCTTTGGAAAGAGCAGCCAAAAGCTCATTAATATTATGAATTTTTCTTGACATACCTGGTCTGTTTATAATACTATACTTATATGGCTTCACATCTTTCAAATTAAATACTTTGAATACTAATTCTCTGAGTTTAATAATTCCTCCAACAGTATACTCATGCGCAAAGTGTAATGTTGACAAAATATATAGCTTTTTGACAAAAATTTGTTGAGTATTCAAATCAATATCTAAAACATGGACATTTTTATCCATTTTGAAGTATTCGAGATAATCTGTGATCAGGTTATAACCAGATGGACTTGTACAAATGTAAAATTCTTTGTCATACACTTCCTGCGGTACGTGCATCATCGCACAAAAGAAATCATGGATTAAATGACCCCATTGATATATAATTTGGGTGTAATATACACCGACATCATAAGTTCCGACTGTAGTTTTTTGTGTCAGTTGTTTTGGATCTTCCTCACAAAAAGTTCTAATTCTGGTATCTCTTATAGCTGGTTGCGGAGATAAATATGCATCTCGAACAATGTATACAATTGATTTGAGAAAAAAAATATTGTGAACAAATGAACTTGGAAGATTATTTTCATCTTTGATTAATCTTCCTTTATGATATCGCGATGGATCGATTCTTGTAACCGAATAATTGATTTTTGAATATCCTAAATTGAAAAACCAATCTGTTCGTGTAATTGTATTTTGATAATTTGGTGAAAAACTGTTTAAATAGAGCCAAACAAAATTATAAGGGTTTATAAATGAGATAATAAACGTCAACATGGAAAATTGTGTCAGGATTATCGTTAAAATATCATTATTTTCCATATTGAATGTCACCTTTGCCAGACAATGAAAAATTCCGAAATCTTTTTCATTAATTTGATACAAATATGTAAATATTTTTATGCGAATTTATTGACGGTTTGTCTAAAAATGACAAGAGTATTCCCGATCATAGAACCCAGATTCTCGAAGCAATACATATTATCAAAAGAATTTTTTGGTTACGACTTTTCTGTGCTCAATTAATAAGATTGATATTTTTGGCACTTAGAAGTGCCTCCACTCTGTATATTGAAGTAAATGGCTTGGTACTTAACTGTTAAACATGAATCTAGTAGGTGATAGTAAATACCTAACTCAGACTTGTACTACCCTCAGCTTCACCAGATTTAGATATGAAATTCACATGTTAAATGCAAAATAGTGAAAAAAGCAAAAGAAAAAGCATTCAGTAGTTGCTTATATAATAAATTACGCATTAAATACTTTAAATACATAGAATCCATTGAAATTTTAACTCGGTCTAAGTAAAGAAATCTAGATAGTGCCAATATTATAGTATATATAAGTAATATGGCATACACAGATACCATGTTACTCATGGATAGCTGTTCAGTTTTTTAAAAAATCAATAACGAATTTAAGTATTTAAAGAATTTCATAAATTTTACATACAATTATGCTTGATTTTGCATGCATACCTTGGTTTATTTATTAAATCCAATATATAAAAGATAATTAATTATGAATTTTAATTCATCATTTAAGCCATTTTTAATAAAAGAATTATGACATACAGTATTAATGCAAATATATTATCATTTATAAAATTCATCATGTTTAGAATGAGAATTTATTAAGAAATCTATTAAAGCATTTATAATGTAATAGCTTGTTGATGAAGGGTTAATATGTGACTCATCAACAATGAGCGATTGTTGACTATTCGGAATATCTTTATTAAGGGAAGCGTAAGAATTTATAATGAAATCGGTCTATTTCGAATAGTGAATGGCAACTTATTAATTGGAACATTGCGTTCTGATGATATAAAGAATAAATTTTGATTTTTTTTTTGCGATTTGAAGTTTTCCTCTCACGAGGTTTCATGTGTTAGCGTTTGCACGCATTCCCCTTCTTTTTAATCAATAATTTAGTATTGTCTCCGTACGAAACTTCCATTAACTCATATGCCCAAATTTCTGAAGAAATGGCAAAAATTAGCTATTTCCTTTCAATTATTTTTGCTTCTTTTTACGAAAATTATATTTGTTATTACATGTAGATTCTCGAAAAGTGAGAATGTCAGATTATTAAAGTTCCTTTTTGAATAGTTTACGTAAAATTAAAAATCAAATTTGAACACACATTTAGAATCTATGATATACTAAGAATTTATTTTCCCATATTTTTTGTCCATAAAACTCAAAATTGAGAGTGGTGGCACTTCTTGGCACTTTTTAGTTGATTGAAATTTTGGATGCACAACTCTTCGTGATACAGGGATTATGAAGAAAATATCAACATATGAATTAATTTATATTCATCACTTCAACATTTGATAAAATATGTAAAATATGGAAATATCAAATTCATATTTGAGTCAAAAAATCAAAATAACAAATGTCTGTTTTAAACTTATCTTACTAATACCAATATTTGATTGATCTATTCTATAAAAGTATCAATTTTTGAGATTTGTTGATATTTTCTGAATTTTCTAATTTAACTATCTTCTGTGAGATTTTGTCCACAACAGTGAGACAATTCCGCTTAAGTTATACTTTTCTGGACCCCAATTTTAATTTTATATTTTTATGAGCGATTCATTTATATAACAATATAAATGCAAACAATCTATACATGGCATGCTAGGCCTAAAATGTTTAATAGTCAGCTCCTCCAGTGGAGATCTTGGTTGCAGAAATATTTTACCTCAATCGTGCCATGTATAAACTAATCATATATTCTGGGTATAAGCATGTCGTTTTGTCCCCATTGGGGATAACAGCGTCCCCATCTTGAGAAGATAAGTTTGAGATGTCAGAGATTTTTAGTATACTGTCAAAAAGTAATCATGTTTAACATACACATGATATGATGATATGATTTTCATGTGGTTTGAACTAAAAATAATCGTCGACAATTTTGTAAATTATTTAGAACAGAAAAATAGAAAAAGAATGAGCCAGGCACAATATATGCTTGCGAGTGATAATCTTACCAAAGATCAACTCAGAAAATATAATGTTAGCGAATTACAGAGCGTTTTGACTTCTGTTGGCCTTCCTTCTGCCGGAAAAAAGCATGAACTTGTAGATCGAGTTTATCAATTCTGGAGAAGTATTGAAACACCTGAATCAGAAAAACCTGTAGTTCCAACTTCATCAATTTCATTTAAAGTTCCCGAATCTCCAAATATTTTAGAAATTCGTAGTAGACTTGAAGCTATTGGACCACTTAGAGCTATGCTATTTATACCAAAGGAGCTTAAATGCTATGCTATGTATAGAACCCCAGAAAATGCTCAACGATTTTTGGATTTATGCGAAAATTTGAATTATCAAGAAGCAGAATTTATTTCAGAAAACGAAATCGACAGATTTGCTAAACACAACGATCTTATAGCAGAAAGTTTCCAAGTTTCGAACACTGTACAAAAAACGTTCAATAAAACCTCATGCGAACCTAGAATTTACTGGTGCCCTGCTAGTGATTACGAATATAGCGATTCTGAAGAATAAGATTACATATTTTTGCTGTTTTTTACAAAAATTTTATTCAAATGTTTTAATCTATATTTGTATTGGATGAATTACATTCACATTAATTTGTACATCATCCTTTTTGTATTTATATTTAAAAAATGTCTTGAAATTATTTTTTTTAATTTTTTTTCTCAAAACTCATTTCATAAATGTCCAGGACATTCTAATTCAAAAAAGAAAGTTATTTTTGATAGAAATAAAATACAAACAAATAATTTATATAAAAAACATATAATACTCTATTGATAAGGGTTGACACAAGGCTGTGCATCATCGAAATTCTTTGGCTCCACGTTTGGAGAAGGAATTGGTTCAGGATATTGAATATATTGTTCATTTTTCGTTTCATCCGGGACAACAACGTCCTGGTCAGGAAATCCAGGCTGAAACGCTGCAGTAATTCTATCTGGAAGGTACATAAGGCCACTATTTGGCTGTATGTCTCTTCGATCTTCTTCTTCCTCGTTTTCAGCTGCCACTTTCCTCTTTCTGCAGCATAAAATGATAATAGTGAGTAAAGAAGCAATAATAATGACACAACAAACAAATATAATAATATATAACCAATAACTTATTCCAAATTGCTTCAATTGCGATTCAGTAATTCTTTGTGGAAGATCAGTAATGAAATATCCATCAAATGGGTTCACCCAATCTTCAGAATTAGTATCTATTCTAACTTTCGCGAATTTTCCGATGCCGGATACAATACATACTGCAGTAATGAACGTACTATAGTATGATGCGGTAGTATGGAAGCCGTCTTCAACTTCATAAGTGTTAAAAGTTGCAACAACCCAATTACTTAAAGAAATGGATACATCTGCAGTACGATTGTTGGAAAAATGATAAAAATATGCACCATCGGACTTTGAAAGGATGTTGACATTGATTGATTTGCTATTTGAAAGATAAGTAAGAATTCCTTTTTTTAATGTGAAGTAAATTGTATAAATTCCGATACCTTGCGGGTTCACTGGAGATACCTTGATTATGTTTTTAGCTGTAGGTCCGAAGAAAACTGCAAAGCCACTGTCAGTATTTGAAATACCATTAGTTTCATCATAGTAAGTGATTTGAAGTTCTTCTCCTTTGAAAACTGCACCGCCACGAACTTGAATACATAAATTTTCTGAAGCTGATCCTTCATGATAGTAATACGCAGTATTTAGAAGTGAAACGAAACTTGTACAACCAAGATCAGTTAACACAGAATCATTTTGGTCAAGCTCGACGTAATCACTTACTGAGAGACAGAGGAAAATAGAGAACATTGAAAATTTATGTATTCTAAAATTAACGATTATTTTGTATTCAATTCAATTTTTTTTGTTCTCCTTACAAAAATTTCGTGAAAAGTAACGATCATTTCTCTTAAATAAATTAATAAATGCTATTATTAAATAACTCTCTTAAAAATACAAAAATTTCTTTTGCATCAAAAAAAATTTCGATCACTAAAATTTGAAAGAAAGAACCTTTTTTCCTGAAATACAATAAATATTGAGTAGGGGTAATTTTAGCTAAAAGTGACACACCCGTGAAGGGTGTGATTACCGATCGGTAATTTCGACAGTTTAGAATTTAAAATTTTTTATGGAACTGTTGCGAGTTTCATAAAGAATTTAAGGAATATAAGCAAAGATTTGAATCAAAATCTTAGACCTAAGCCGCTCGATTCGCTCGCGGCTTCCGCGAATTACAGATCAGCAAAGATTTGAATCAAAATCTTCGAACTAAGCCGATCGCTTCGCTCGCGGCTTTCTTTATTATTTTAAATTTGCATATTTCCATCAAAAGTTCATAAGGTAAAAAATTTCGTTTATTTTTACTAAGAAAAAAAAGGTTTTTGATAATAAATTTATTTTATTTCGAAAAAGTAGCAATAATCGTAAAAGGGTATTGATAGGCTTGCTAAAGTAACTAATTTTAGCTGTCAAATACTTTTGTATTTTGAAGTAAATTAGTATAAATTTGTTTTTACTTTTATTTCGAAAAAGTAACAATAATCGTAAAAGGGTATTGATAGGCTTGCTAAAGTAACTAATTTTAGCTGTCAAATACTTTTGTATTTTGAAGTAAATTAGTATAAATTTGTTTTTACTTTTATTTCGAAAAAGTAGCAATAATCGTAAAAGGGTATTGATAGGCTTGCTAAAGTAACTAATTTTAGCTGTCAAATACTTTTGTATTTTGAAGTAAATTAGTATAAATTTGATATTATTTTAACTCCCTTTGAAAACCTCAATTTTCCATACAGAGGGAACGGGAATAGCATCCAATATTCCCTGAGAATGGTTGCGCATTCTCAGTTCCCTCTATATTTCGAACGAAGCTCTCATCGGTCTTTTTTTTTAATACTAAACGTTTTTTTCCCCTGTCACTTTTAGCTAAAATTTGGGTTTGCCGTCTTACGACTGGATTCAATTTGATTTCCGTTTATTGAAACACAACTAGAAATTGATGCAATGAAACACTAAAGACTTTTTAACATGATTAATGTGTTGTATTTTTGATCTATGACATTTTTTGTCAAAAATCAAATTCACCATTTTTATATATATATAAATTGGTGGAATATGTATATACAAAGATTACAGAAAGTCATTTTGTTGCATGCGAAGATCAGTCATAATGTAAACCTCTCAATTTTATTGTCGTGGGAAGTATCTCAATTCCTTCAAAAAAATTGAAAAACTATTTAATTTTAAAAATATAATACTTTTAATTAGTTAATTAATTGGAGATATTTTTAAAAAATCACTTTTGATAATACTTTTGAGAACTTTAATTAAAAAAATATATTCAAAAATATCCAGGATATCAAGAGGGAATTGTTCCTTATGAGGTATATAGTTATGATGTATACCTCATAAGGAACAATTCCCTCCTTAAAACGAGAAAACTTGTTCGAAATTGTTTATCATTTCGAACAAGTTTTCTCGTTTTTAATAAGAAACTAAAGGCTATGAGGCACTGATTATATATTAGTGCCTCACAGCCTTTAGTTTCTAATAGATAGCTGGGAAACTTTCTCCAAATGATAAGTTATTCAGAGAAAGTTTCCCAGCTATCAAGAGGGAATTGTTCCTTATGAGGTATATAGTTATGATGTATACCTCATAAGGAACAATTCCCTCCTTAAAATCGTAGACATTTTTATACTTATTAATCAACCATTCAAAATCATATTCCTCTGAAAAGTTATTTTATTAAAAATTTAGAATTTTAATAAATATAGAGTTTGAATTTCATACAATACCTATATATTTTCAATAATGGAATTTGAAAACCATTCTCAAAAGTTCTCAGAAAACCTTTTTTTCATTAATTTTAAGAAATCTGAGTATTAAATTAAGTGATAAATTCGTTTGACACTACTTTAATTTTTAAATTCAAAAAATTATATGTGCTTCTTAAAATGACTCAAAAAATTTTATTATAAAATAATATATAATATTAAAAATCCCACAACATTTTTTACTTTACATAATCGTACTTCCTCGACGATTAATTTCCACTCAATTTCTATTGTTGACCGAACTTAGCATGCAACAATTTAGCATAATCGAAATCTTTGTTTTTTTGTTGTAAAATGTCTGATGGAAAAATTGCTCTTCATCTTGCATCAGAAAGAAATTCTAAAGAAATAATCGAAGTTTTTCTTTCATATGGTGCAAATTTCGATGAAAATGATAATGTTGGAAAAACCTCTCTTCATTTTCCAAAAGTATTGCCAAAACCGAGATCTTTGTTTGAATAATTGTTCTTTGTAATATAGTTAAATATTATATAGATATCAATTTATTTAAATCAAAAAACAAAATTTAATCATATTTCTTCATGAAATTATTCTGGAATTCAGTGATTCTTTCTAAAGCTTCATCGAACATCTTTCCTTCAGCAAGGAATGTTGATCTGAAGTGTGATGTTCCTGGAACTTGTCCGAAACCAGATCCTGGGTTCATTTGGACACCAGTTTCTTCAAGTAACTTGAGGCACCAGAAGAAATCAGGTGGTTGAACTTTGCGGCCAATTCTGCAGCTCTTTGCTGCTTCCAAAGCCTTGAGAGGTAACTTAAGAGATGGGAATAAGTACCATCCACCGTCAGCCTTCTTTGTAGAGATACCTGGTAACTTATTCAAGCACTCATAGAGTTCCTCTGACTTGACTTTGAGGTTCTCGATGTAACTGGCCTTCTGTTGGTCCCAAATTGACTTGCATTCATCAGATTCTGGTGGATGAACCATTGTATCAAGGATAACTTGGCCAACAGTGTTTGGACAAAGCGAATATGTGGACATCTTTGAGATCTGCTCCTTGACATCAATTGGAAAATGATATAATTCCATGTATCCGCCTCTGTGGCCGCATTCACCCATGAATCCCTTGGAAATTGAGTGGAGGGAAATTAATTGGACATCAGACTTCACTTGTGAAACCATCTTCTTGAAGGATATGAATGGTTTGGCTGAATTGTAAACACAGTCTTGGTAAACTTCATCAGCGATGATGCAGATCTTGTTTTGATCGCAGAACTCGATGATTGTACGCATATCTTGAGCAGAAAGAACACGACCTGTTGGATTGCAAGGATTTACAATAACCATTGCACGAATATCGATTCCCTGCTTTGTAGCTTCTGTATATGATTGCTGGAGATCGAATAAATCGATGGACCAATCATCAGATTCTTTAAGATAGAAAGGAACAACTTTTCCGTGTCTTAAAATGGTTTCACTTGCATAGATTGGGTATGTTGGGAATGGCATCATGATACCAACGTTGTCGTTATTGATAAGTAATGTC
This sequence comes from Trichomonas vaginalis G3, assembly GCF_026262505.1. NCBI lineage: Eukaryota > Parabasalia > Trichomonadida > Trichomonadidae > Trichomonas > Trichomonas vaginalis. The sequence continues at coordinate 15,549,212 of NC_067206.1, read as the reverse complement.
AAAAGGAAGACAATTGCATCAATTACACCAGAAGATAAGAAAATATCATCTGGTTTTGTTGGATATCCATCTCTCTTGTTGATGAATTCTGCAACATGTTGTCTAACAATGTCAATACCAGCGGATTTTGTGTAACCGCCAAATTCGCATGCCATTGAGTTAAGGATAACATTTACGCGATCTTTAACTTCGGCGGGCATTTGTGGTAAGTTGAGTAATGATCTATCTTCAATGCAGGCAACAACTTGTCTTGTAAATGAAAGTGGAGATTTTCCGACAGCAAAAGGATTACCGATACTGCACTGAATGAGATCCTTGAATGGCATTTTCTCGCCTGATCTAATGCGTTTCATAAATTGATCAGCAATTGTGTTGAGATGTCCACGAACTCCGTATTGAGATTGAATCAATTGCTGATTAATTGAGTTAATGTTGATGGGACGGCGACTACCATATGATGGGTTTGGAAGGGCAAAGTTCTTTGCGAATGAGCTTGCGTTGCTAAGCATAAAAATACTAAAAAATCTATTTTGACCAAAGAACTCTCAATTTTTTAATTTAACTCTATTGAAAAATAAAATCTCACACAATTTTAAATTGTGTAACCGATAGGTCATTCTTCAAAACTAATAATCCTTTACCACATATAGTAATAAATTTAAAGAATAAGATTATGAGTTTAGAAATTATACAAAGGTACATTCACTATTTTTGACAAAATTTTAAATTTTCATGGGGTTGTAAATCTTATAATAACTAGATGAATAAGGAATGAATCCCAGTATAATGTGCATCATTATATTAAACACTATATGTAAGGCTAATGATTCTATTAACACTTATGAAGATCTATAGTATTTGAGCAGATAAATTTGATAATTTCCAAAACTCTTATATTTCAAAATTAAAGTGTGCGGATGCATTTAAATGAGAGCAAAAAGAGATTGATGCTGTTAAAACTAGGTGTTAATTTGCAATTATTTCGCATCACAAGAACTACCCAGTAAATTCGGCTATCTTTCTTTGCAATTATTCTCCATTATACCTATAATATAATGGTTAGGGTTTGAAGAAAAGTTACTAGAGAATTATTGACTTTTGAAATAATGCAGAATTTTACTTGAAGAAATCATTAATTTATGAGTTCCAAATTGCTAAGCATGACGAAGGATCATTAAATTTGCTACAATTAAATACACTTATTGCAGAATTAAGATTTTTGAAATTAAAAGTTTGAAATATTGCCTTTTTGAATAAAAATTTAAATTTTATTATATAATCATGATAATATCTTATAGAAATTAAAAGAAAATATTTTAAACCATTCAAATATTTTGAATGTCTTATCAATTTAAAATATTAAAAGATAGCTTGATTTTATCGTCATTAGTTGTTATCAAAGTTTTCTTCTTTTGATGAACAACAGTAAATGATTTGTTAATAGCTTGTCTTCCTTTTTTGCACCAAAATCAAAATTCTCACCCGATCAGTAATCGAAAATTTTGTAGCATACGATTATTTTCCATTGAAAAATTATCACTAAAAAACTTTAAAAAATTAACTTTTATTCTTAATTTCATGTATGAAGGAGGTAGGAAATGACTTTAAGATTGACATCCTATTCATGGCTAAAGTTTTAGGAACTTTGAAGCCTAATTTGATATTGAAATTTTGGAAGATCAATGAATATGGGGATAAAAGTTGCATATCCTTGGACATTAAGAGGACATGTTATGAGAGTGGATAGCGTTCGACGATTCACTGAAAAAGTTACTCCTCGAAAAGACTATCTAAAGCCATCAAGTTTTTTGAATATTTTCTATCATCTTTTTATTTTTAGTAAATTAGGATGCTATATAAATAGTATGATTAAATATACAAAAATTTTTAATTTATTTTTCAAGGGAAAATAATCGTACGCTACAAAATTCTTTCGATTCATCATTCAATTGAGAATGATAATTTTGTAGCATATTTAGAAAAATGCTACAAAATTATTAAGTTATGATGATAATCTTGCACTCAATTTTGAAAGTAGTATATGTGGAAGGGGTGTGTGACTTTTTTTGTAAACGTAAGAATTCATACAATATCGAGCGATTTTATATCATTTTTTTAACATATGAAGTAAAAAATGTATGATTCTTACGGTTTTTATTCTTACGTTTTTGAATAAATCAAGATTTAAAAAATTTTCAAAATTGTAAGACATTTACACTCAGCCCAAACATAAACACATTAAAAAATTAACATTAATTTTAAAATAATTTATTTTTCATCTTTTATAAAAGAAGCTATATATAGATGATGTCAGATATTCCGCGATTAATTAAACATTGTTTAAATCCTGAATGGAATCAATGGAGTCATAAACGAGTAAAAGAAATTAGATATAATTATTTTCATGAATGAAAGATTCACTACCATAATGAAATAAAAAATAAACTTTAAAAATTCATGTCTTACATTTTTGAATAATTTATTTTTATTTTGTATGAAATGAGTGTCAAGACTAACGACGTGAAAAAATTAGGATTCACAAACGAGGAAATAAAGGATATATTAGAGGAGGCGGGTTATGAGGTTGATAAATATTATTTAAGAAATTGTCAAAAATTCGCGGAGTTTTTAAATGAGTTTGATTATGATGGAAAAATGAATAAAGATGATGTTATAAATTTCTTATATCCCACATCTAAAGAAGAAAAACCTAAAGAACCTGATGTTTTCCCTGAATATTATGAAGAACGGATTAAATATGATGAATACAATGAAATTGAAAAACTGGAAAAAATAAGAGATGAAATAGATGAAAAAATTAAGGAATTAAGAGAAGTTGAAAATGAAGTAGAGGGTTTAATGAATATCCCAGCTTCAGAATCAGAAGTTCAGAAATCTCATGAAGAAAGATATAAAAATTATGTCTCAGAATCAACACAAAATTTATTAGATGGCGAAATAGATGAAACACTTTCAGAAGAAGGTACTAAATTTATACGTAAACATAAGTTACAATTTATTGATAATGAAAAATACCCTTGTATCTTACTTTCACCCCCTCTCGATTCTGAGAAATTCAAAAAAGCTCTTAAAAACGTGACATATGCAACTAATACGATTAAGAAAGAAGATCATGATATTTACACAAATTATTATTTAAATAAATGCACGGGTGTTGATAAAGTTTTTGATTTATTAGATAAAATATCAAAAGAAACCATTGGAACATATAAAATTTTATGTGATTGTGGTTTCATTATTGAAGATACCAATAATGTTTCATATGAAAGAACAGCACCGAAGGAAGATGAAGTTGAAAGGTCTATACCATTCGTTATTAAGAACATAAAAGATATGAAAACTTATAAACATTATATTTATTCATTTATTTCAGAAAAAATGGAAGCAACCCATAAAACATCTTCTCATCATTTTATAGCTATTCATACATTCCTTTTCAAAGTTGTGAAATTAAATAAGACAGGAATTAGATTTAATGTATCCGGGTACGCATTCTTGAGTAAATTAAAATGTATTCGTCACGTCGCAGATGATAAAAATTTATGTGTTCTTAATTCATTTTATGGGCTTTAAAAAATAAACTTTATTTTTTAATTTTTTATTCTTACATAAATGAACAAAAACGGAACCGCTAAAATGAATGATAATCAAATTAGAGCAGAAGGTAGAAGGTTATTTAAACGCTTCTATAACATTCCTGATGGTGTTAATCCTAAAACTCGTAGAAGCTATTTAAATGAAGCAATAGATGCATATGAAGGGTTTGACATTTCATCAGAAAGTGAGAGATTAGCGAGAATGTTAAATGTTAATATTGATTTCTATTATTGTGATCCTCAACCAGAAGACGTGGACATAAATAAGGTAGACTTTCCATTAGTGGATTCAATAATGATAGATCCAGAATTTGAAACAATAAATATTTTATTAACACAGAGTCCATGTGGAAAACTTCACGCTGACAGAATAACAGACGTTGAAGCACTCACCGGCTATAGAGTTTGTCCATATTGTAAAGAAGAAGTTTATTCTATCCGTGATGATCCAGAAAGGAAAAACCAAAGAAGATTTTTAAAGCATTGTGAGAAATGTAAAGAAAATAATGGAAGATTAATTCAAGACGTTCAATTGCAAAAGACACAGCAACCATATGCACCACATATTACGAAACAGAAGATATATCAGTGGTTATTAGCTCATAATTTGCAGGAATATTATCAACCGACAAGATATTATATTACTTTTGACTTCGAAACATTAGAGACTAAAGAAGAATTACAACTTTCTGAGTGTGCAACTTTGAACGCTTACTTAAAACCATTCATGGTATCATCAACGGTTAAATTAAACGATAAAACGTATACAAGGAATTTTTGCTTAACTTCAAGTGATTCTTTTATTTCTGATTGGATTGAGTTTTTATTTTCAACATGTTCATTAGTTGCTAAATCAAATATTGAACAATATGAAGAATTAATGAAGTCCCATACATTAAATGAAAAACAGAAGGAAGCATTTAAAGAACTTCTAGATGAGGAATTCAATAAAGTGAATATCATAGGTTTTAATTCGGGAAAGTTTGATTTAAATTTAATTCTTCGTGATTTAAATACTGCAAAATGGAAAATAAAATCAATGCTGGGTTCTTCTTCTCAATTTAAGCAAATCATTGTAAAGAAAACAAACACTCCATATGAATTGAGATTTATTGACATCAGAAATTATATAGCGGGTGGGACATTAGACCAATTCACTCAAGATTTCGGAAACAATAAATCACGTGTTAAATCCTTTTTCCCCTATCAATTCATCACGTGGGAAAATTACGAAGAAGAATTATATAAAGTGGAACCATTCACTCAAGATTCATTTTATTCAGCATTAACTCAAGAAACTATATCAGATAGTGATTATCAAATATATCTCAATGATGCTAAAAACTTTAAGAATAGATTAGAATATTTTATTCATTATTGCAATAAAGATGTTGAAATTATGATTGACCCAATTGATAAAATTATTGAAGAAACATTTGTTTATAAAATTGACATGCTTCATAATCTTTCTTTATCATCGAATGCTTCAATGATTCGTTACGCTTTAGCATATAAAGACTTTAATCCTAATGAAAAATATCCTGAGGAAGAGATAGAATCAAGTTTTGAATTAACGAAAAAGTATTGGAAATATAAAATTGAATCATATAAGAAACAAGATGAAAAAGCAGAAAGGGATACTAAAAATAATGTTTCAATGGATGATTTTCAATACTATCACGATTTAATCCTTTCATCTAAATGTAAAATGTGTGGTAAAGCGTTTACATATGCAAATAAACCAACATTGGATAGAATCGATAATGAAAAACCACACACCAAAGAAAATTGTCAGTTAATGTGTTGTTATTGCAATGTCGTAAAATCAAATAAAGATGAAGATGTTCAACGTTTAAGAATCAATTTAAGAAATTATGCATTAAAAAATAATTTACCAATGACTTTAGATTCAGTTGAAGCTTATCACATTCTCCGTAATGGAATTACTGGTGGTCTATCAAATGTTCAACATAGAGTAAATCTTAAAGGAATCACGCACATTAATAAACTTTCATATAGTCCAGAAACTAAAACTGTATCAAATGAGGACACCACCAACATTATGACTCATTTCGTTGGTGTTGACTTTAATTCATTATATCCTTCATCATTTTCATCTAATCCTCATGATTTCATTCAATATACTGACCATAAAATGTATATGCCGGGAAGATTGAATGGTGTTATCATTTGTGATACAGCAACAAAGAAAGCAAAAGCACTGGGAATAATTAAGAAAAAAAATACTTTATTCGTGGCTGAAGTAAAGGGTCACATTGATGAAAAATACATTAATGATTACATTAACTTTTTACCGATAATAAGAAACTTAGATATTATCACAGATGAAAAAACAATTGGCAGTTTTATGTATGATTACATGAAATCAAACAATCTACCAGTTGACCAGAAACAGAGAAAATTAACTCAGTTAGCATCAACACACAACCAATATCAACCATTTTCTTCTTATTATCTTTGGTATCTAATAGACAGATTTCATTTTATCATCGATGATATTCAATCAATTTTAACATTTACGAAAAACACCTGTTTTAATGAATTTGCGAACGAATTTATGAACGAAAGACAAAAGGCTGAATTAGAAGGAAATAAAGGAAAAAGTTTATTTTGCAAAATTTCACTTAATGGATCATATGGTTACGATGCAATGAATACACAAAATTACGCAAAGACTAAAATAATGAATGCACAGAAGGCACGCGTTGCATGTATGTCAAATAAGTTTAAAAACATAAGAGAAATAGGTGAAGATACGTATCAAGTGATGCTCAAAGATAGATTTTATAGATGTGATACATGTTTACAAGAGGCATTCTTCACTTTAGATAACGCAAAATACTGGTATTTGGTTTTCATTTATGATTTTATGTATAAATGCATGGATGTTAATCGTTTTCATTTCATTGAAGGTGATACTGATTCATCTTATTGGGCTATTGCTGGCGACCCAAATCTTCCTAACACTCAAGCATTTCAAGCAATTGTAACCGATAAACAATTTTATGATAAAAACATTTTCAAATTCGCACCATTTGATTTCTTCTGTTTTGATGAGAAATTTAAACCTAAATTAAAGAATAAAGCTGAAGAAAAAGCACATGAGAAAAAATTATTGGGTTTAGCAATTGAGAAACAAGGTGATAACATGGTTGCTTTATGCCCTAAATGTTATACATCATTCAACGGTTCAATTGATGGAAGTGATTTTAAAAAGATTGCACAAAAAATGAAGGGTGTTAGTTTACGACAAAATAAGCAATTAACACCTAAAAAATATTTGGATATAATAAATGATAAAGTGATATTTGATGGTCAGAATATTAATTTACAACTTAAAAACGGTCAATGACTCGCTTAACAATCGGTAAGACTGCATTAACAGGAGCACACACTAAGGCTGTATGTTGTGAAAATGGATGTTGTATGCCATTTATTTAATACAATTTAAAATTTTATTTTTAATGAAATGCCACAGAAGAGACAAAAGGAACCGTTAATAATGGTTTTGATACTATGATTCAAAGAGGTGGGCACCCTTAAACATTTATTTTATTTTTATATAAATGAATAACACAGATTTAAAAATTTTAATTGATGATTTAGTACTTAATCAAAATTTTCTTAGTTATTATGATTTAAAATCATATCTCCAAAAATATGATAACATATAACGGGTGATGATATGGAATATTATTATCCATATTATAAAAATGAATTTTGAAATATCATGATAAAATAATTTCTGAAATTAAAGACAAAATTAAAAATAATGAATATACAAAGGGAAAAACTAAATCACAACTTAAACAGTTGAAAGATTTCAAAAATAAAGTATTAACAGAAGAAGATATTGATGAATTATATAATTTATATAATCCTGAGCCGCAAAAGCAAAAGGAACAAAACGCCCAGGTTCTTCAGACCATAAATGATGCACAAGCTTTAATTTATGATTCATTAGTTAAACCATATTCAGCCCGACTTTTAAATGAAGATCAACTTTTGGAATTCATCCTTCAACATAAACTCGAAGCAGGAAAGTATATCAAACCTTTATATACAGCATATTTAAAACAAATGAATAGAATACATCCAGAATTAATGAAAGGAGGAATGAATTCCAAAACTTCATCATCCAAAATCAAAGCAGATAAAATTAAACCACCTACAATACCAAAACCTCCAACGACAGTACCACCTCCTCCTTCAGTTAATCCTTCATCATTCACTTTATTATATCCATTTCAAACATTAAAGAAACAAAAAGATTTTAAAAAGGGTTTCAAAATATTAAATAAACCAATTGACCCAAAAATTCAACCGTTAAAGGAAAAATTTAGTCGCCCTTCATTTGCTCCATATCCATATTCATACGAAATCGATCATTTAGAATATTCAAAAGGAAACGTTACTTATTTATTTGCCATTAACATTAACACTAGATATTTATATTGCATTCCGGTGAAAGGGAAAACAGAACAGGAAACAAGAAGAGCTATTCAATACTTACTAGATCATGAAAGAGTAGATAATATAAGGGGTGATGGTGATAAAGGATTTCAGGCAGCTATGCTCATTATTTCCCACAAATTAATTTTTTTTTTCATCCTCTCCATATACGTTTCATAATAAAATAGTTGATGCGGTAATGAGAACTCTTAGAGATGCGTTAGGGGTTAACGGTCAGATATACTGGGATGGAAATCATGACTCCATCATACAGCAGTTAGTATATTATTACAATAATACATGGCATAGAACTATAAACATGAAACCAGTGGAAATGAAAAATGATATTTCAAAAGAATGGGAATATATTAGAAAGCAAATGGAAAGGTTGAATGATGTTAAACGTGAACAAATTAATTCGGGGCTCATGAATTTTAAACAAGGGGATAAAGTTTTGATTCATCTCGATTATGGAAAAACTGATAAATCAATGACAAAAAGAAGACGAAGATTTGACACAATAGCTGAATTTGTTAGATATATTAACGGCAATGCATTAGTTGAAGTTGACAATAAATTAATAGAAATTCCGATTTATTTTATTACTCCATTATATTTAAATAATATTTAATTTTTTTATTTCGTAAGAAATGAGTGACAACGAAGCAGTCAAGAGTCCTGACGATGAATATAAAAAGAAACTAAACAGAATTAAATCAAAAATATGCTATTACAAAAAGAAGCAGCAATGTGATGGGGTTGATGCCCATAAAACTAATGGAACTGAAAACGATGAAGAGAGGAAAGAAATAATCGAAAAATTAGAAACTTACCGTTCAATCCTTAAACTGAGTGAAGCAAAAATAAAAGAATTTAATAGAATAAATAAATTGATTGGAAGAGATGAATTTAATAAAGATGAATTTTTAAACTCTATCCAAATTTAATTTTTATTTTTCTTTGACAACATCTCTCTTTCCATCATTACTGCATAACCACATTTTCTCAGTTTTAGTGGTTTGTTATTTTTAGCAAGTTCTCGCATCATTTTTATCGTTTCCTCCCTTGTTATGATTCGTGGTAAATTTTGAGCTTGTGGGGTATCCATTTATGATAAAAATAAAAATTTGTTATCAGTTATTTTATCGTTAATGTTTTCAGGTTATTCAATAATTAATTATTTTTGAAGAACTGAAGGTGTCACCATGTCACCATGTCACCAGGTCATTTAACTTCTCTGAAAAAATGAGACAACATGACATTTTGACAACAACACAGGAGGATGGCAGTTATGAATTATTTTTGAAGAACTGAAGGTGTCACCATGTCACCATGTCACCATGTCACCAGGTCATTTAACTTCTCTGAAAAAATGAGACAACATGACATTTTGACAACAGTCCTGGAAATAAATGTTTACGTTAATGTTTACGTTAATGTTTTCAGGTTATTCAATAATTAATTATTTTTGAAGAACTGAAGGTGTCACCATGTCACCATGTCACCAGGTCATTTAACTTCTCTGAAAAAATGAGACAACATGACATTTTGACAACAGTCCTGGAAATATGATGCAGTCCAAAAATAAAGTTAGTTTTAAAATTATTTTTATTTTTTTATTCCTATATAAATGACGGCAACAAACAACAACAGTAACTTTATCATTTCTGATGAACAAGTTATTGATTCATTAGCTGAGGAATTAGTTGTGGCAGAAACTAAAACCCTCAACGAAAGAATTGGTGAAAACAAGATTGATTTACACAACTACCTCAAACATGATGGAGGAAGAGGAAGGAAAACTGGTATGGCTTTATTAGTAAATAAAATTTCAAATTTAACGATTATAGATGTTGATATCAATAAATCGTACAATGATGAACTTAAAGAAACAGTTAGAAAAGACATTTTATCAAAACTTTCGGATAAAGATGTTATCATTAAAACCGCTTCAGGAGGTCTTCACATTTATTGCAACACTAATTTCTTCTATGCAGTTTCGAACAGAATGATTAAATGTTATTCCTGCAATGATTATGATATTGACATAATGACTTCTATGGATGATTCAAAACGTTCTTTAGTGGTTATGGCTGATTCAAGAGTTCGAAAGAATGCAACAGAACCAATCAATACATACTCATTCATTCGTGGAAGTTATGATTCAACATTAACTAGAACAGTGAATGATATATTAAATGATTTGAATATTAAGGTAAGAGTTGAACAGAAGAACGAAGAAATAAAGACTATCATGAATGAAAACAAAGATGTAAACATTGACGATAAACTTGCCCAGAGCATAGTTGATGCATCTGTGATTTTGAAGTACATAATGACGGTGGAAACATGAATTTAGAAAAAGAAGTTACATTATTCACACTGTTTCAAGCAATTAATTCGTTACCTAATCATTTAATTAATGAAGCATACGATAACGTTTATAACTTCTGCAATTTAACTGAAAATGCAAAAAGTAATTTTGAAAAAGCACGTAGTAGATATGCACATTTAATGACTTCTCCATTTGTTTTAGTGAAGATTCTAAAACTTTATCAAAAGGAATATTATGATGAATATGTTTTACCTTTATTACGTAAGCCAAAAATAACATTTGATATAAAACTTGATGACTCGTTTTTGATAACAGATATTAGACGCAAGGCTGAAAATCATCAGTATAAAAACAGTTCTGAAGTAATTGAGGATTTATCACGTGTAATCCGTTTTGTAGATTGTGGAAATAAATACTTCATTCAGAAAGATTACAACATACACGACAAAATGAATCAAATATCATTTGTTCTTCAGTCAAACATGAAAGAGTCACTCAAAATGATTAAATTATTTAAAGAAGAAGGTAAAACAATAACAGCATGGGACATACTACTAAATCAATTGTCTTCATTAACCGTTAAGGGTGTTTGCTTTAAATCTGATTCCCCAGATGTTTTCTCAACGTTTCAAGGTTATAAATACAACGTTCTCGAAAAAGTAGATTACTCAAAAATTGAGATGTTTATGGATTTCATTAAAGAAGCCATATGCGATAATAACGATGAAGTGTATAAATACCTTCTCAGCTGGATTGCATCAATGATTCAACATCCTGGAATCAAGAATGAAACAGCAATTATTTTGAAAGGAATTCAGGGAACAGGTAAAAACAGATTCACAGACATTATTTCTGAACTTCTCGCTGGTTATTCATGTAAAAACATTACCGAAATAGGTGAGCTAACGGGTAATTTCAACTCAGTAGTTGAAAATAAAATGTTTCTTGTACTTAATGAACTCAAGAATGTTGGTGAAGACAGACTCGCAAACTTCAACGCTTTGAAATCAATTATAACGGATAATGAGATTAGAATTAATGAAAAGAATCAACCCAGAAGAACTGCTCAGAATGTTGCAAACTTCATTTTCGTAACTAATAACGTCTACCCTGTCAAAATTGAAGTTGGAGACAGAAGATACGTAGTTTTAAGGGTTAATGGTAAATTCAAGGGTCAATTTGATTACTTCAAGAATTTAATGGATTCATGCACAAAGGAATTTTATGATAACCTTTTAACATATTTTATCAATTACGACCTTTCATCATTTACTGTACGAATCATACCGATGACTGAAGCCAAACAAGATTTAATTGAATTATCAACAAATCCTTTAGATGTATGGATAAATACACATTATGATGAATTGTGTGCAGGTATGATATGTAAAAATGCTCTATTCTGCAAACCATCAGACATGAAAGACAAGAATTTCCAAATGAGCATTAAGGATAAATGTGATAGGAAACAGAGAAGAATAGACGATAAACAAACATGTTGTTATGTTTTGAAAGAAAAAATGAAAGGATTATATAAACAGGTTGAACCAAACGATAATGAGGATTCATTTACTGACGATGAAATACCTGTAAATGATGCTTTATAAAGTTGATTTGGAATTTATTTTTGCATTAATCCTCCTGTGTTGTTGTCAAAATGTCATGTTGTCTCATTTTTTCAGAGAAGTTAAATGACCTGGTGACATGGTGACATGGTGACACCTTCAGTTCTTCAAAAATAATTCATAACTGCCATCCTCCTGTGTTGTTGTCAAAATGTCATGTTGTCTCATTTTTTCAGAGAAGTTAAATGACCTGGTGACATGGTGACATGGTGACATGGTGACACCTTCAGTTCTTCAAAAAATAATTCATAACTGCCATCCTCCTGTGTTGTTGTCAAAATGTCATGTTGTCTCATTTTTTCAGAGAAGTTAAATGACCTGGTGACATGGTGACATGGTGACACCTTCAGTTCTTCAAAAATAATTCATAACTGCCATCCTCCTGTGTTGTTGTCAAAATGTCATGTTGTCTCATTTTTTCAGAGAAGTTAAATGACCTGTGTGTGACATGGTGACATGGTGACACCTTCAGTTCTTCAAAAATAATTCATAACTGCCATCCTCCTGTGTTGTTGTCAAAATGTCATGTTGTCTCATTTTTTCAGAGAAGTTAAATGACCTGGTGACATGGTGACATGGTGACACCTTCAGTTCTTCAAAAATAATTCATAACTGCCATCCTCCTGTGTTGTTGTCAAAATGTCATGTTGTCTCATTTTTTCAGAGAAGTTAAATGACCTGGTGACATGGTGACACCTTCAGTTCTTCAAAAATAATTCATAACTGCCATCCTCCTGTGTTGTTGTCAAAATGTCATGTTGTCTCATTTTTTCAGAGAAGTTAAATGACCTGGTGACATGGTGACATGGTGACACCTTCAGTTCTTCAAAAATAATTCATAACTGCCATCCTCCTGTGTTGTTGTCAAAATGTCATGTTGTCTCATTTTTTCAGAGAAGTTAAATGACCTGGTGACATGGTGACATGGTGACACCTTCAGTTCTTCAAAAATAATTCATAACTGCCATCCTCCTGTGTTGTTGTCAAAATGTCATGTTGTCTCATTTTTTCAGAGAAGTTAAATGACCTGGTGACATGGTGACATGGTGACACCTTCAGTTCTTCAAAAATAATTCATAACTGCCATCCTCCTGTGTTGTTGTCAAAATGTCATGTTGTCTCATTTTTTCAGAGAAGTTAAATGACCTGGTGACATGGTGACATGGTGACACCTTCAGTTCTTCAAAAATAATTCATAACTGCCATCCTCCTGTGTTGTTGTCAAAATGTCATGTTGTCTCATTTTTTCAGAGAAGTTAAATGACCTGGTGACATGGTGACATGGTGACACCTTCAGTTCTTCAAAAATAATTCATAACTGCCATCCTCCTGTGTTGTTGTCAAAATGTCATGTTGTCTCATTTTTTCAGAGAAGTTAAATGACCTGGTGACATGGTGACATGGTGACACCTTCAGTTCTTCAAAAATAATTCATAACTGCCATCCTCCTGTGTTGTTGTCAAAATGTCATGTTGTCTCATTTTTTCAGAGAAGTTAAATGACCTGGTGAGTGACATGGTGACATGGTGACACCTTCAGTTCTTCAAAAATAATTCATAACTGCCATCCTCCTGTGTTTTGTCAAAATGTCATGTTGTCTCATTTTTTCAGAGAAGTTAAATGACCGGTGACATGGTGACATGGTGACACCTTCATTCTTCAAAAATAATTCATAACTGCCATCCTCCTGTGTTGTTGTCAAAATGTCATGTTGTCTCATTTTTTCAGAGAAGTTAAATGACCTGGTGACATGGTGACATGGTGACACCTTCAGTTCTTCAAAAATAATTCATAACTGCCATCCTCCTGTGTTGTTGTCAAAATGTCATGTTGTCTCATTTTTTCAGAGAAGTTAAATGACCTGGTGACATGGTGACATGGTGACACCTTCAGTTCTTCAAAAATAATTCATAACTGCCATCCTCCTGTGTTGTTGTCAAAATGTCATGTTGTCTCATTTTTTCAGAGAAGTTAAATGACCTGGTGACATGGTGACATGGTGACACCTTCAGTTCTTCAAAAATAATTCATAACTGCCATCCTCCTGTGTTGTTGTCAAAATGTCATGTTGTCTCATTTTTTCAGAGAAGTTAAATGACTGGTACATGGTGACATGGTGACATGGTGACACCTTCAGTTCTTCAAAAATAATTCATAACTGCCATCCTCCTGTGTTGTTGTCAAAATGTCATGTTGTCTCATTTTTTCAGAGAAGTTAAATGACCTGGTGACATGGTGACATGGTGACACCTTCAGTTCTTCAAAAATAATTCATAACTGCCATCCTCCTGTGTTGTTGTCAAAATGTCATGTTGTCTCATTTTTTCAGAGAAGTTAAATGACCTGGTGACATGGTGACATGGTGACACCTTCAGTTCTTCAAAAATAATTCATAACTGCCATCCTCCTGTGTTGTTGTCAAAATGTCATGTTGTCTCATTTTTTCAGAGAAGTTAAATGACCTGGTGACATGGTGACATGGTGACACCTTCAGTTCTTCAAAAATAATTCATAACTGCCATCCTCCTGTGTTGTTGTCAAAATGTCATGTTGTCTCATTTTTTCAGAGAAGTTAAATGACCTGGTGACATGGTGACATGGTGACATGGTGACACCTTCAGTTCTTCAAAAATAATTCATAACTGCCATCCTCCTGTGTTGTTGTCAAAATGTCATGTTGTCTCATTTTTTCAGAGAAGTTAAAATGACCTGGTGACATGGTGACATGGTGACACCTTCAGTTCTTCAAAAATAATTCATAACTGCCATCCTCCTGTGTTGTTGTCAAAATGTCATGTTGTCTCATTTTTTCAGAGAAGTTAAATGACCTGGTGACATGGTGACATGGTGACACCTTCAGTTCTTCAAAAATAATTCATAACTGCCATCCTCCTGTGTTGTTGTCAAAATGTCATGTTGTCTCATTTTTTCAGAGAAGTTAAATGACCTGGTGACATGGTGACATGGTGACACCTTCAGTTCTTCAAAAATAATTCATAACTGCCATCCTCCTGTGTTGTTGTCAAAATGTCATGTTGTCTCATTTTTTCAGAGAAGTTAAATGACCTGGTGACATGGTGACATGGTGACACCTTCAGTTCTTCAAAAATAATTCATAACTGCCAATCCTCCTGTGTTGTTGTCAAAATGTCATGTTGTCTCATTTTTTCAGAGAAGTTAAATGACCTGGTGACATGGTGACATGGTGACACCTTCAGTTCTTCAAAAATAATTCATAACTGCCATCCTCCTGTGTTGTTGTCAAAATGTCATGTTGTCTCATTTTTTCAGAGAAGTTAAATTGGTGACTGGTGACATGGTGACACCTTCAGTTCTTCAAAAATAATTCATAACTGCCATCCTCCTGTGTTGTTGTCAAAATGTCATGTTGTCTCATTTTTTCAGAGAAGTTAAATGACCTGGTGACATGGTGACATGGTGACACCTTCAGTTCTTCAAAAATAATTCATAACTGCCATCCTCCTGTGTTGTTGTCAAAATGTCATGTTGTCTCATTTTTTCAGAGAAGTTAAATGACCTGGTGACATGGTGACATGGTGACACCTTCAGTTCTTCAAAAATAATTCATAACTGCCATCCTCCTGTGTTGTTGTCAAAATGTCATGTTGTCTCATTTTTTCAGAGAAGTTAAATGACCTGGTGACATGGTGACATGGTGACATGGTGACACCTTCAGTTCTTCCAAAAATAAGTTCTCATAACTGTCCATCCTCCTGTTGTTTGCTGGTCGAAAATGTCAATGCTTGTCTCATTTTTTCAGTAGAGTTAAAATGACCGGTGACATGGTGAACATGCGGACACTCTTCAGTTCTTCAAAAATAATTCATAATGCATTCCTCCTGGGTTGGTTGTTCAAAGAATGTCATCGTTGTCTCATTTTTTAGAGAAGTTTAAGCATGTATTCCTTGGTGAAATGTTGACATTTGGCTGTGCACCTTGCTAGTTCTTCAAAAATAATCTTCATTAACTGCATCTCTCTAGTGTTAGTTGTCAAAATGTCATGTTGTCATCATTTTTTCAGGAAGTTAAATGTTATCCGTGGTGACTCACTGGTGACATGGTGATGCACCTTCATCCTTCTTCTAAAAAATAATTACTATAATCTGCCATGTCCTCTCTCTGTGGTTTGATTGTCCAAAAGTTTCATTGTCTTGTCTCATTTTTTTCAGAGAAGTTAAATGATCCTGGTGAATCTTGGTGACATGGTGACACTTCACCTTCCTTCAAAAATAATTCAATACTGCCTCCTCCTGTGTTGTTGTCAAATGTCATGTTGTCTCATTTTTCAGAGAAGTTATAATGACCTGGTGACATGGTGACATGGTGCACCTTCAGTTCTTCAAAAATAATTCATAACTGCCATCCTCCTGTGTTGTTGTCAAAATGTCATTTGTTCCATTTTTCAGAGAAGTTAAATGACCTCGGTGACATGGTGACATGGTGATGGACACCTTCAGTTCTTCAAAAAATAATCATAACTGCCCATCCCTCTGTGTTGTTGTCAAAATGTCATGTTGTCTCATTTTTTCAGAGAAGTTAAATGACCTGGTGACATGGTGACATTGGTGACACCTTCAGTTCTTCAAAAATAATTCATAACTGCCATCCTCCTGGTTGTTGTCAAAATGTCATGTTGTCTCATTTTTTCGAAGAAGTTAAAATGACCTGGTGACATGGTGACATGGTGACACACTTCAGTTCTTCAAAAATAATTCATAACTGCCATCCTCTGTGTTGTTGTCAAAAGGTTCTCATCGTGATCTTCATCGTGTGATTACAGTAGAACTTTCTAATGCCGGTGTATCAATTGAAGTACATCGTATTGCGGTCCGTTTGGTTGAACATTGTACGGTGACACCCTTCAGTTTCTCAAAATAATTCATAATGACTGCCATCCTCCTGTGTTGTTCAAACTTAAATGTTGTTGTCTCATTTTCGTATTACAAGAGACATGTATATATAGTGACATGGTGAATCTCGTATATATCTTCATAAACTATAACTGACCTCTGTGTTTGTTGTCACACCCTTTCAGAGTACCTGACAACAATTCAATAATAATTCATAAACTGCCATTCCTCCTGTGTTTTTGTCAAAATGTCATGTTTGTTCTCTCATTTTTTCAGAGAAGTTAAATGACCTGGTACTGTGACATTATGGTGACACCTTCAGTTCTTCAAAAATAATTCATAACTGCCATCCTCCTGTGTTTTGTCAAAATGTCATGTTGTCTCATTTTTTCAGAGAAGTTAAATGACCTGGTGAATCATGGTGACATGGTGACACCTTCAGTTCATAAAATAATTCATAACTGCCATCCTCCTGTGTTGTTGTCAAAATGTCATGTTGTCTCATTTTTTCAGAGAAGTTAATAACTGATGACATGGTGACATGGTGAACATGGGACACCTTCAGTTCTTCAAAAATAATTCATAACTGCCATCCTCCTGTGTTGTTGTCAAAATGTCATGTTGTCTCATTTTTTCAGAGAAGTTAAATGACCTGGTGACATGACATGGTGACATGGTGACACCTTTCAGTTCTTCAAAAATAATTCATAACTGCCATCCCTTGTTTGTTGTCAAAATGTCATGTTGTCTCATTTTTTCAGAGAAGTTAAATGACCTGTGACATTGACGGTGACACTTCTTTCTATCAAAAATAATTCATAACTGCCATCCCTCCTTGTGTTGTTGTCAAATGTCATGTTGTCTCATTTTTCAGAGAAGAGTTAAATGACCTGGTGACATGGTGAACATGGTGACACCTTCAGTCTTCCAAATAATATTCATAACTGCCATCCTCGCTTGTGTTGTTTGTCAAAAATGTCATGTTGTCTCATTTTTCAGGAGAAGTTAGAATTGACCTTCTCGTTCTACGTTCGGTGACCTTTCTAGGTGACAGTCATCCTGTGGGACACCCTTCACATCTATCTCGAAGGTAGAAACTAATCAAACTGCGATCGCTCCCACCTCCATGTTTGTGTCGCTCATAACATCGTTCATGTTGTCCCATATGTTTTATCATAGACGCAGGTAAAATGAACCTCGTTGACATTACGATGACCTATACCCTGGCTGAGGTATCAGCTCATGATCGTGTGAGTTATGCTAGATTAATTTTATCATGATTTTTAAGAACACGATCCGTTTGTCATATTGCGTGAAATTTTATTATGGATTCATTCGTATGTGTTCATATAATCTCCATCGTTGCACGCTTCCTTACTGTTTAGTGATCTCAACAATTGCCGCTCGTCTGCGATAATGTGATACAAACCTGGGATAATTACTCCATGAAATGATGTTTCCTATTGGGATTCATTAATTTAGATAGTTGGCTTAATTATTTTGTCATTTCAATTAGATAATATAATAAAAAATTTAAATTATGCCGTTCACTCTTTGAGCTCAGGACTTTCAGTCCTTCTAAAGTTGTTTCACAAACATTGAGCGTTCATGAACTCTATACCATGCGTAACACTTCATGTAAGGTGCCATGTATTTCTTACTTGTCCCGTTGTTGTGTATATCCTGAAACGAAATGTGTATGGTTTCCTTCTCCGAGTGTCACTCCAGTTAACAATTTATAGCAAACTTAACGTCGTCTTTAACATCATATCCTTACTTTTGTTCATTCCTGACCAATCCAATATCTATGCTTTATGCCAACTGCTTGAGATGTACTTAAATCTATGTAGTGACTGTGTGCAGATAAATTTTCACCTGAAATCGTTTTACTTCCCCTGTTTCCTTTGAAGATTTGCACAATACAAAAAAACTGTCAAACTATTTGTTCCCATGCACCAACACCAAACATTACTTGAGGACCTCTTGCACCTAGATGTGATAAATAGAACCTACTGGGTTCATTAAAATCAAACATATGAATATTTAGGATTGTCTCTTTTTGAACTTAAAATATAGCTGCAACTAATTTGGTTTCTTCTGGTTGTGTTTCAGAATATTTTATATATAATCTTATGTTTCAGGGTAGGTAAATCTGACTATAATATTTATTTCTGTCATCTGTATAATAATATATATTCTCGTTTTTCTATTGCATTTATATCTTTCTTATATCTATAATAATCTTAATATATAATGTTAGCTTTGTTCATCTACACGTTGGGTTCTGTCGTCATCTTCCATAGTCATAATAATATGGTGCTGGATTGGGTCAGGCAATTCATATCTGCCATTTCATAAAACTCTTAAATAATTTTTTGTTCGTCTCCATTATACAGTTAAGTAGCAGTTGTTGTCTAATGGAACCTTTAACTTGATTGACTACATCATTCTTTTATAGCTTACATATATTCATTGTTATTTTTCGGATGAGTTTACACTGTGTACCATTTTTTAAGGAGTGTACAAACTGCCATCTAAAATATTTATATTTCTTCATTGACAGAAAATCACCAACAATAGTTTCAAATTTTTTGTTCCTATCAAACTTTGGTGATATTTCGTTACATATGTTTTATCCGCCTTCTTCTCTAACTCATCGTTAACATTTTTATCCGCTTTAAGGTCTAAAATCCTGAAACCCATCCTGTATCGGCTTAACTTTAAGTCTTGATGTCCAATTCATGATACATTCAACCCTTTCTTTAATTCATTATCTTTTCATCAACATAAACCAAATTTGCCTTCTTCTCTAACTCATCGTTAACATATGTTTATCTCGCTTTTAATGGCTACTAAATCCTGAAACCATCCTGTATCGGCTTTAGTTTTTAAAATTCTTTGATGTCATTCATGATACCATTCAACCCTTTTTTTAATTTCATTATCTTTTTCATCAACATAAACCAAATTTGCCTTCTTCATTAACTCACTATCCACATATTCCTTATCCGCCCTCTTCATTATGTCATTTAGGAACCTTTATGAATTCCTCATTTAAATTATAATCTTCCAATCTTCAAAACTTTAGGAAATGCATTTAATGCGTAATATCTCTGTTCTTCTGGTGGAATTGATGTTATATCATCCGTTATTCCTTTAATTTTTGAATTCATAAATAAAATTTCTTTTATATTTGATATCACTGCCCCACCTTTGCAAACGAATCGAAATGTTCATTTTTCAATACTATATCCAAATCTCCATATTTCAACCTTTGGTTTGTTCTGCCGTCTTTGAATTATATGCAATGGCGTATGTAATGGTCTGAAGGACCTGGGTGCTTTGCGCCTTAAGTTGCTGTGGTGCTGTTGTTTAATCATTTAATACACATTTTAAAATAAATATATTAATCTGTTATCTCATCAGCTATTTTTCTATTTGAAATTGCCATAATATTTCATTCATGAATTCTAAATCACAAATCAAAATAGTCGTTATTCTAAATTTAATATTTGATAAATTTTTTGAATGAGAATAAATGAATTCCCAGATAATTGAACGGATATGATAAAGAAAATGTGTTTAAGTTGATGGATAAAATGTTTGTATTGATGGTAAGAGTTAGTAATGTTTGATGTAAAATCTCATTATGTTGTTGTGTATGTATTAACTTTATCACATTTGATTAAAATGAAATTGAACCAGTGTCAGAATACAAAACATCCCAACATCTTTTTCAAAATTTAATATCCCCCAACAATGAACGAAGATGAGGAGTACAAAATTTAATTTTCACGGGAATTTAATAAGGTTATTTATTTCATCAAGTTCAAAAGTTTATCAGGTTTTGATTTAAAATTTTCTTCATACCATACGATAAATGATTCCATTTAAATAACTTAAAATCATGTATATATCCCATTTCGTTATCACATTATTTATATACATATCATACGTTTTTTCATGGTCATCTTTAATAAATGATATATAATCTGAAGGTCTAAAAGAATGGGATTAAATTTACCACTCACAGACGGAGTAACATTATAAATTCGCTAACTGTTAAATTTAATTCACAGCTATTATTCGAAATAATATTGATAATTGACATTTTTATTACGATTAAAAAATATGGTAAAGCGTCGTATTTCAGTGATAAAATAAACTAGATATAAGATTAACTCCTCAGAATTCATAATTCAACGATAAGAAATTCATTCATGTTATAAATTTTAGGTGTTTTCAGAAATATGAGTCAATGTCATATTCATCAACAGGTTATATTTCACTTCATTCAATATTAGTTCAATCAAACTCATATATGACCATTTCATAAGATTTTCAGTATGTATTAAAAATGTAATTGATAGATTAAAATATGAACAGATTGGACAATATCGAATTTTTGGAATTTTGGTTTAAATATCCCGATGGAAAAAAGATTGAAGTTAAGATAAAGCTGATACTATAACAAAAACAATTACAATGACCGATCCGGAAGTGGGAACAAAAAGAATAAAACAAACGATAGAAACTGGTGAAAGTCAATTATTATTGATTATGATTCAAAAGATTATTATTCGATAATGTTAATGCTTGAATATTAAATAGCCTTAACAAAGAATTTTCAAGTGATATTTTATATTCATCAACTATTTTATTAAATATCATATATTATGTAAATGAATTCAGTTGTTGTTCCGTTCTTTGATATCTTAATTGTGCTAATATCCTTTATAGGATTTATTTTTGCAACTGTTCCGCAGCATGAAACCTCATCATCTATGAAAAATTGAATCTTAAAGTCTGAATCTTGAACTCACAAAGAATGGCGATAATGTGAATTAATGATTCATAAGTAAAATATTAAACCGGATTGGTCAATTAAATTTATTTGAAAATATTTATTAATTATTAATTATTATATCACAGGTAATTTTCTATTAATTCTGAATTAATGTCATATTTTATATGGGTTCTCGATGTTGATGAAAGATGGTGGGGATATGATCTGAAGATGAATTTCAACAGGTTCTTTACCGGGTTCAGATAAAATGATTGGGTCTCCATTCTCATGGTTTTCTTCATTCTCCTCATTCTTCGGTAAGTCACGAGTTAATAAATTTGGTTGAGTTGCTGACCTTGTTAATTCAGGGCTAACATTAACTTTAACATTTTGAATAATTCGTGATTTATCATCATTTACGTTATAACCAACCGTAATCTCTGCTTTTGCGTTAGTGTTCTTTTGACTAGTGAAACGTCTTCTCATTTATAATCGAATAAAAAAATATATTTAAACTTTTATTTTGCTGGAACTTTTGAATCTATTATTCCCTGTATTTGTTCATGAAGTTGATTTTTAGCATTTTCATCGAAATTAATAGACCGAATATATTCATTCATTGCATTCTTATAATCATCTGATTTCTCAAATTTTCTTTTATCTGATTCCTTAATTAAATCATAAGTTAAACCACGTTGCTGATATAATGGTTTCTTAATTAAATCTTTGAATGCTTGAGATAAAGCACTTGATGCAATTCTTGCTACTATAATTGGTTGGAATTGCTGTTTAAGTTCATCTTTAACATTTGCGAAAACTGGATCGAATAAAGCAACTTTAAAGAATTTCTTAGCTGAAATTTCAGGTCTAATATTTGCATATTGACCATCAAACTGGTTAGAATATCGTGGTAATCCATCCGGTCCCTCTTCAATAGCATTTAATTCTTCATTGAAATAAGAATATGGATTATGACGGTATGAATTAATTGGCCCATTTTCACCTTCTCCAATGTATTGTTTAACAGCTTTTCCATTTTCATCAAATTGCATAGGATAACGTTCATTATATGCTTTACGTTTAGGATAATCAGATATAGTTAATTTATAACCATTTATGGCTTTAATATTTCCTTGACCATCAGTAACGAAAACTTCATTTATACCATCAGGTTTTCCATTTGGACCTGTAATGTCTGCTTCGTGTGCTTCCCAATTTGGACCTTGACGTTTGGCATATGCTTGAGCTTCTGGTAATGTTAAAACGTTTCTCATTTGTTTAACATCTTTTTGAAGACCAGCAACAATATGAACTAATTCTTTCATTCCATCAGGAACTTTCATAGTTCTATTATATGCACCCCTTTTGTTTGTCCCTTGTTTTAATGGAACCTGT
The DNA here is from genome assembly GCF_026262505.1 of Trichomonas vaginalis G3. Classification (NCBI taxonomy): domain Eukaryota; phylum Parabasalia; order Trichomonadida; family Trichomonadidae; genus Trichomonas; species Trichomonas vaginalis. Next base: position 15,526,110 of record NC_067206.1, on the reverse strand, counting down.
AGAAGATTTACCATTTCTGTCATGTTTAATTATAAATAAAAAATAAAAATTAATTATAAAAAGTTAATCAAATTTAACACTTCCTTTATTTAAATCAACTATTATTTTTCCATGTTCACCTAATTGCTGATATTGTGTGTAAAGTTCATTAATGCTCATTGGTAGATTCACTTGATAAAGCATAACGTTCAACTGTTGACGACTAAACCCACTGAAAATGAAAAGGGTTGATAGATTTGATTTAATGTTTGTGCTTAATGCTTTGAAATATTGAACAGCCATGAAGAATGAACACTGAATGTGTCGACATTGAGTTAATAACTGATTAAAATATGATTTCTCGTTTGTTATTAGTTTTGATTTCACTGCATCATCTAGAAAAATGAGTGAATGCAAAAATTCTCTATCAAAATTTGAAATAGAAAGTGTTTCAAATAATTCATCCCGTTGTTTATCAATAATTTTATCCTCTAATCCTTGCTTCTTGATTGTATTATATAGGGTGTCCAAAGGTGTGTTTAGCACAAACCTGAATACTGCGAATAGAAATAAACAAGTTACATATATATAAAGTTTATTTAAATATAATCACCATTGATTCAATCACGCGTTCGCAGCGATCGATCCAGGCTTGAAAGACACGCTTTAAATCATCATGAGAAAATTGCTCAAATTGCTCTCTTACAAAATTTTCAAGATCATCTGGACTCGCGAATTCGCGTCCTTCAGCTATCTTTTTAGCGTGCCGAATAAATAAAAGTCAGAGGGTGCAATATCAGGTGAATAAATTGGTTTGGAACAACTTTGACATTGTTTTCCACCAAGTAATTCATTACCTTATGACTTTTGTGAACTCTTGAATTATCAAAATGAATTGCAAACTTTTGTTTTTGTTGTTTGGATTTCTCAAACTCATCAGAATTGATAATTTGAGTAAGAATATTGTCAATTAGATACTGAGCATTCATCGTATTAGGTTTTTGAAGAATATCAATTGCGATGATGTCATTCACGCCCCAAAAAACCGACAACATAATCATTGGTGTGTCAATTTTTTTCTTCGGGAATGTTTGCGGATTTTCATCCTTCGGGATCCACATGATTTTGGCTTCTGTTGCATATTGAAACCAAGACTCGTCCCCTGTTACTAAAAAGCGAAACTTCTTGGATTGATACGCACGCAATATAGAGAGGAGCTCTTTCGAAGATTGGACTCTAGATTTTTTTTGAACTGAATTAAGGTTGTGCGGAACCCAACGTGTATACGCTAGTTTGTGGTTCAAATAATTGTGCAGATAATAACTGACTGTTGTACGTGGTATCTTTGTCATCTCCTCTATCCTTCTGAGTGATGCTCTTGGGTCTTCATCTAGCACTTGAAGAATTGCTTTGATTTTTCTTTGATCCGGCGATTTTTTGTCAATTTTTATGATGGGCGCCTTTTTGTTCATGAGGTGATACATCCTAACATGATACGTTACAGTGGAATAGCTAGGAGCATCCATACCGAAGCATTTTACCAATGTCTCGTAGATTTTTTACAGTCTTTGCATTTTTTTGCAAGAGCGAGGATGTTTTCTTTATGATTCATTAAAAAAATGAAAAAAATCCCGCCAAAATTTCCCGCGAAACCGCCTCTTGTCTCAAAATTCATTTTATATCCCGGCATAGCGCCAAAATACAACTTACTCATCATATACATATATTCATATTTTTTATTATATATTTATAATCAGCATATATCTCCTTTAATAGTCTCATATAGAGCGCTGTGCTAAACGCACCTTTGGACACCCTATATAATTCTTTATACATTAAAAAGTTTTTTAAATAATCTTCTGCTTCTTCTTGTGATAAATAAATAATTGGAATTTTGATTAAATGCTTTAAAGATTCAAATGTATCATCTGAAGGTGAACCTGAACGGTTGATATAAATTAACACATGTGAATGGGGGGAAGTGTTAGCAATAATGATAATTTGTTTTAATATTGTTAATGTTTTACCTTTATTTTGTTTACCAATTGCTGCAGTGATTGAATTTAAGTAACATTCAGAATATGGAATTTTCATTAATTTTTCCTTAGATAGAGCATTTCTATTATCACTCAATGCTTCATTAATCATATCATCTATGTATGTATTATATACTCCCGCTAATTCTTCATAAGGAGTGGATGAATTTAAATCTATTTAATCAAAAATAAATTTATAATTTTAAACATTTCTATTCATCAATATTTCATCATATGAACTTCTATACTGTGGTGGTGTACCTGTTGGATGATATTTCAAACCTTCGTCCGGTGTCCATGTCCAATATGTAGTCCTAGTAAACCAAACCTGAGGAGGATTTGTCACCTTTGAACAGTAAGTGTCATTTTCACCCTGAATGATTGGATAAGCTTTCACTTGTACTGTAACTTGTGAGTTGAAAGTTTCTAATCCATCAAAGAATATACCCGCTCCATCACGTTGAACTGGAATAGTGCATAAGAATGAAGTTTGGTCTTTCCATGTTCTAGCTAATGGCGTGCCATCATCTGCATTCAGTGGTCTAGTTAATGAGTCCTCGTATTCTTCCGTGCATTCATTCACTCCATCTAAATCAGAAGCTTGAAGCATACGTGTAAAGAATATGTCGCCCACTGTGGTCATCGCTTGATCGGGGAAGTTTCTGGAATCTATAGTGACCTGAAGACCACGAAGCATTGGATTTTCTAAAACTGTTCTTTGCATTGCATTCTTCGGAAATGTTAACACAACATCTGTAACATTATGAAGAGCGTATGAGAAATCTGAGCTAATACCTTCAGGAGTGATGCAACCTCCATTTAGTGAACGAACGTCAATATGTTGAGCTGGAATCATGAATGGATCTTCCTTACTGAATAAACGTGGTATTGCTTTAACTGATTCTTCAATTAAACCGTATCCTGGTGTAATGCATTTATCCTCTAAAACTTCCATCTTTGTGCATGAAATAATAACGTTATCAACTGTTGCGTCAGCAGATGTAGCGGCTAAGCTTGTAATTAATTTGGCAGGAAGTCCGATTTGTTGGAATTTGCGATCATATTTATAAACATGATTCATAATCTTTTCATAATTTTCATCAGTTATCTTTTCATAAACGTAATTTTGTAAATCAGCAACTCTTAACGGGTCAACCTGACAAAACACTAAAGTATCCCTGAAAACATAATATTTAAGAATGATTTCACCAAATGATTTAGGATAATCATCGAACGCCTGAAATGCTAACAAATCATTTACCGGAATAATCATATCAAAAGTGATATCAACTTCTTCATTTGCGTTCTTGAAAACTTCTGAAGGGTCAATATATTTACCACATACTGAGTTATCATATTTTTGAACATTATTATATAACGAATGAACAAACTTTTTAACTTTCCTTTCTGATTTTGGTTTATATGTTGCAAATGCGAAAGATTCACGGGCACAATCCATCTGAAGATAACCGGCATCACCTCTTTCAGTTTCTACTTCTAATTGTTTAAAGCTTTGATTTGATGATTTGTAACCAACGAATAAACGCATGCATTTAAAAGTGGCATCACATGTGAAAGCTTTATTTGAAACTAGAGTTGCTTTAACTTTGCGTTTAATATATGTGTCACCTAATTGGTTCACATCATGAGCCGGATTTGTAATTCTTAAATGAGTTTGTTTATCATCAAAATATGGAGCATCAGAGTCATAGCATGAACTTTCAAGTTCTCTATAATATCTTCTACCGTCATTCTTTGCGAATATTTCATTTATCTTTTCGAATGAATGAAACACATTTCCATTAATCGGTTTAGTGTTTGGCACCAAATAGTTAGTCGTCATTTATTAATAAATAAAAAATCAAAATTAAAAGATGAAAATGAATTTTTAATTAATATTAAATCAACTATGGCTGCAGGTATATTTAAGAAACTGTGGGATAAAGTAAAAAGAGGAGCGCATAAAGTTTGGGAAACAATGAAGAAAGGAGCAAATTGGATATTTAAGAATAAAGAAGCAATTAGTGACATTGCTGAATCAATAACGCCAAAAGCCACCCCAATAAGAGAAATATTAAATAAAGGAGAAAAAGTTTATCAAAGACTTCAACCGATACTAAGATAAAAATAATTTTAAGCGGCTAGATGATCCATAGGATCTCATATTTATTTTTCCACTATCTACCTCCTATTTTATTAAGTATTCCTTCAGCTATTCCACCAACTGCGTTACCTGCTTGTGCTCCCATCGCCGGATTACCTGCTTTAGTACCTAATACTCCACCTATGATAGTTCCTGCCGTTTTCGCTACTGGTGCCAAAAAGTTTGCAACGGGTTTAATAATATTTTTATGAACCCAACCTGCAGCTTTCTTAATTCCATCCCATAATTTTTTAAAGAATCCTGCAGCCATTTCTGATTTAATATTAATTAAAAAATATATTTCATCACTTATATTCTAATTTTTATTTAATGATAAATGAAACCGATTTTAAAAATAAATGAAACAGAGGAGGAAGAAAATAAATGAAAGTGAAAATGTTCAACAAAAAATAAACGTTGTTAAACCAATTACTGAAATAAAAATTTTTTCATCTGTTGAAGAATTTAATGACTATTATGCTAATAATAAAAAATTATTTGAAGAATTGACAACGTGTAAATTGAATAAAATGTTTAAAGTTGATGGATTCAAAATTTCAAAAATAAAGGGGGTGGTTAGTTTGAAATCTATTCCTCAATCAAGAATCACCTCATTAATGAAAATTGATGATTTAACAAAAAGAATAGAAGAGATTGAAGAAAGAATGAATCAAATAATTGATTTCATAAATTCAAATAATCATTAGTTTCTTAAAGTTCAATGTTGAACTCATCAAATTCTTCTTCATCATTACCATTACTCTTTCAACTCTATCTTTTGATAGTCTTGCGTTTAATTTTTCGTAAGACATGAATTTTTAAAGTTTATTTTTTATTTCATTATGGTAGTGAATCTTTCATTCATGAAAATAATTATATCTAATTTCTTTTACTCGTTTATGACTCCATTGATTCCATTCAGGATTTAAACAATGTTTAATTAATCGCGGAATATCTGACATCATCTATATATAGCTTCTTTTATAAAAGATGAAAAATAAATTATTTTAAAATTAATGTTAATTTTTTAATGTGTTTATGTTTGGGCTGAGTGTAAATGTCTTACAATTTTGAAAATTTTTTAAATCTTGATTTATTCAAAAACGTAAGAATAAAAACCGTAAGAATCATACATTTTTTACTTCATATGTTAAAAAAAATGATATAAAATCGCTCGATATTGTATGAATTCTTACGTTTACAAAAAAAGTCACACACCCCTTCCACATATACTACTTTTGAAACTCTCTGATTTACAAATAAGCATTCCTTTGGAAAAGCAGTCCTATTATGATTCAAGATATTTTAAAGCCCCCATTTCATACAATGCGCAGATATATTCGAAATTGCAAGAACTCTCAAGAAAAATGCAGCAGCAAAGAAGATTCCATAGTTTCTAGCATCAAAAATTTACAACCTTAATACAACAGTTAAAGAGAAGCTCGAAAGGAAAATATTTAACCATAAAGCTGGAAACCATTCGATATATACTATTAGATCTAATAAAAAGTTAATTATAACATATTTTACATGCTATTTGTTGACTCTGTTCCATTATATTACCATATATATCTTTTTGAAATCTAAAATATTTTTACGATTTTAACCATGTGTTGTTGAAACCATATATCAATCTTAGCTAAAGTATAGTTTATGAGTTTGTCACCATCTAACGTATGAATTTTCAAAAATGTCAAATATGTTCATTTTTTCTGTATATTCAGCCATAATTTCACGTAGTTATACTATTCAACTATTATTTAATATTTTTATCGATTTAAATATATGATGAGATGCTTAGTTCTCCTGGAAATCGATTTTTAATCGCAATTTTAACTTTCCAAAAAAATCAAAAATAAAAATCCCTCTCAATTTTCTAAGTTTTCTAACTCGCCAAATCTCTAGCCAAATTTTTTTGGCCCGTATAAATATTGTTAGGCACTATATAGGGATGCTATTTATCCTATTTTCATCCCATTTTACTGTTATCGCCTAGTGAATGTACCTTTAATTATACATGACACGCCGGGCGCAAAAAGTGACAAAATAGAATATCTGTGGTGGCAAGACAAAGGAAGCATTTTTGTAATGACAACATTATAGCAAATACTTTTATTTCGTAATAAGAACACATTGATGCTGAAATCATGTGATGAGGATTCAATTTACGTTAATAAAGAAGATATTCGTTGTTAACAAAGGTAGGCCAACAAAATCGTAACGATGCTTTCTTGATTTTGGTAATGGATTTAGACTATGTAGGTACTCGGTAACTAATAGACGAAGAATGGAAGAAAACTGCAAGAGCGATTTCGAGGAAATATTATTAAAATTAGCATTCGATTCTTTGACCTGCAAATAAACATATTTGTACTGTTAATCGGTTTTACAGAATAGATCTTGCGTTGTTGTATGTTTTGAAAAAGTATCTAGAATTTTTCCTAAGATACTCATTTTGCGAGATCCTATATGTGGCTAGTAACTACAGAAATTTTAGTTTCAGGAAATTTGAATACATTTGGAATTCTAAGAAAGACATTGTAATATTGAGCGTCTCCTATTTCAATATACCATATTGATGAAAATATAAGTTCATGTAATCTGTCCTTAAATATGCTATCTAAACTTGTGATAGAAACTCAATTTCACCATAAAATATGAGAAAATTCCAAACTGTGAAATAAAACGAACATATTCACATATGAGATAACAACCATCTATATTAGGTTTCTCAATTCTTCATTTGAAATTCCAAAAAAAATTCAAAAATTTGAAAATGGAGAGAAGAAATACGAATTTTCCATGAAAATTCGCAAAATGAAAAATTTTTGGAATTACAAACATTATTTATTTTTGATGCTTGTTCCAAAATTTGTCTTTTTTACCCATATCTGAGATGAATATTTTGGATTATTATTATAATTTATTTTTAATGACATATTTCATGATATTCATATAATGGTTTGTTTTAGGGAATGAATGAGAATATATTTATTTAAAAAAAGAGAAAAGGTATTAGTATATATTTTTATTTGAGCGTATTTAAAAGGTTCTATTTCAAAAACATTATGTAGTTTGCTTTTGTAAGCAACGTAAAACAAAATCTTCAAGTTATTTGTTGCAATTCGGGGATTAATCGAGAATTTTTGCTGTATATTAGTTATAAATTTGTTTTTAGTAGATAAATTAGTCATGTTCCCGTTTGTAACTCATTTTGTTTTTGCTTTATTGATGAAATTTCAATTTGTTGAGTGAATATCGACAAATTTGTTAAATCTTGTTTTAAGCGCAGCAGCAATATTTAGAGCCTATTAATTATATCTAGACTTTCAGTATTTTGCATTATTTTTATGGTTGAGGTTAGAACAATCGCCTAACTAAGTAACGCATGTATGTAAAATGACTTTTTCGCGAAAACGGTCTTGCAGATTTTTATGAGAGTAAGATATCAATATATACAACAATTGAGGATTAATCTTATTGCAGTGGCTTACGATTTTCATCGTTCAAAGTATCGGGGCAGATTATTAAATTTTAAGCTATACAATTTCCATTGTAGAGCTTTATATTTTGAAAGAATAGAACGATTGGATATACTCTTATTAAGTATAAATGACATCGATTTTAAATTGCATATATGTCAACACTGTTTCTGAAATTAATGTAAATACAAAGTAATAAATTACTATGCATGAAGAAAACTTCAATTTCTCTCCACAATTAAGAGAAGTTTGGAGTTTTATTACTGAGAAAAATCCGCTTGAAGTTGTTCATGTGAATTTTTTTTCTTGCGAAATAACGTATTTTTTGTTGACCTAAGGTAGTCACAAAATCTCAGTAGTGAGGCTCTCAAAAATTGAACCGTACTCCATACAAAAGTTGTGTACCCTCACTACTTAGATTTTGTGGCCTTCAATTGAGAGGTTAGTTTTGATAGAGCACGTTATAAAATTAAAAGGGAAAAATAAATAAAATTTAAACATTTAATTATATATAATGTAAGGAGTGTAATTCCAAATTTTCTAAAAACTATTCAAATTTGAGCATTTTTTTGGAAATAGTAAATCTAATATGTACATCTAATAACAACATGATTCATCACCTTTTCAAGCTCTGCAGTCAATTTTTTGAAATTTGATTGAAATAAATGTAGCAAAAATTACATTTCATTAGGGAATATATGAGTTTCTCTGGAAACAGGCTGATAAATTTTAAATTTTGTCCAATCAACATGAATGCATTGAGAAATTTGGATTGATATTCTGGTAGAATCTGGAACAATTCAACCATGTATAAATGGATCATGTAATCATCATGAAATGTTAGTGTTAGAGTTCAAAAGAAACAGAATGAGTGGAAATCAAACACAATCTGAATAATTTTAAACGTATACAATCATTAAGTTTGTATTTTGAATTCTACATATATGATTGTGTAATTCGTTCTTTCAAATTTTCGGATTCAGGCATGTTTTGATAAAATTCATTCCCAAAAACGTCAATTAACAATTAAATTTAGTGTATTTTAAATATATATACGTATTATATTTTATAAATTATATTAAATTCGCAAAATTTTAAGTTTTAAACAAAAATAAAAAATGTTCAAAATATGAAATTATGCATAGGATATTAAAATTTACATGTTAGCAATTTTTTTGAATTGCTTTCAATTTTCATATTGAAATTTTTAAGATTTTTTTCTGAAATAATAAGCAAGAATATCAACCTAAATAATATTAAATTCCATGCGTTAATTTCCCCTCAAAAGTCATTGACCGCCTCTCAATCTAGATTTTGTGAGTACTTTACCTTTGAAATGCATTATTAATATCGATAATAATGATTACTAAATGCTTGATCATTGATAATTTATATTTTTGTCTGCGCGCCGATAGAACGCGCTATATTATATACGTGACAACTTGATTGATGTTTTCATTTTAAAATGGTGCAGGTGGATGATCAGATAATGCCCATGAAATCTGATTGCGCACAGATTCTTCCTCTTGCTGCGTGAAATCATTTTCAATATTGCAGAGAGCACGAATTTCATCAGCATTTGTGGCAGTTTTGATTGTATCAACAATCGAATTAATAATGAAATTAGTTAAGTCTGTAATTTCTAAAAATGTGCTTCCTTCAAAAATAGAAGTAAGATTATCAATGTTTTCGTTTAAAGACTCTGCAATCCAGTTTTCTGTTGTTGGTCTTGCCGACATTTTCATGTAATAAATCAATGTGTCTAGTGTTTCTGCTGGAATTTGCTCGATTTTTATTTGAGTTATTGTTCCTAAGTTATTTATCATACGAGATAAGTACCTTGAGCAATCAAGTTCTTCTTTTGTAACACCATGCTTCTCTCCATTACTATCATAAATATAGATATAACTCATTTTATTCTGAAATCTTAGTTATTGAATAAATAATAATCGTAAGTTTCAAGAATAATGTCTAGTGTTTATTATGAAAATGCGTTCGAATACAAAAAAGACTTGCATTCTTATCACTTTCCAATATCACTGGATGAGAATGATCCAATCCGTAAAGAACTGGAGACTGAATTTTCCGAATTAATACAAGCAGAAAAACGTAAGCGAGAGCAAGATTCAACACAATCATCTTTTTGGAAAACAGACTAATTTAGCTATTACCTTCGAGCCAAATTACTTTTACAGACTTAAATAAATTTACACAGAAATTCACAACCAATATGATTTCATCTGTTTACCAACACAGAAATGTGGCACTAGAAATACCAAAATTGGCATTCCTTTCTTACAATTTTTTTGAATAAATGTTTATTTTTTATTATCATTCTATTATCATCAAAAATGCTAACAAGAAACATCACCAACAATATTAGATTAATTCAACTCTGAATTTTTGAACTAATATATTGTAAATTGATATTTTGATATCCCCAATATTTTTGAATAATTATTAAATATTTTTATTCATTTTGGCTCCTTGATTTTTTTTCGAGATTACAAATTATGAAATAATTCCAGCTTAAGAAATACAGACCCTTTTTAAGTTATATTTTTTATAAAATGGTTGTCATTCTTGCAGACATTATTGAAACTTATATTCCAGGCGGACTCCCAAGCAAAGAGAAAATAGAAATGATGTCTCAAGAAGAAAGAAATGAATTATCTAGACTTCAAAGCCAAATAATCATTCATTTCAGAAGAGCTGTCCAAGCCGAACTTGACCAATTATCTGTAACAGCTAGGAAATTAGAAAGATGTCTTAATGGGGAAATTAAAGCAATAAAACCAAAACAACGAAATTCATTTGATTCTATCAACGAATATCTTAGAGATATTAATGTGACAATCCAAAAGATTGAACATTATGTTAGAAGTAAATAAATACCATTTGATTTTAAAACGTTATTTAATATGTAAAAATTGTTATTCAGATTTTAATGTCAAATTCACTTCATGCATTTTAAATAACAAGCAAGGTTAATTTTTATTTATTATTTATATATACAACAAATGAAGTGATACGTAATTTATCCAAATACTATATAAGTAACATATATCATATCATAGTTACCTGTCATAAAGTTATTTGAATAAATAATTATATTGGATGTGGTTATTAATTGGGAAAAGTCGTATATATAGTTCAATAATTTAAGTGATTTCTCATATTGTTGTAAACAGAAATTCATCAAAAGTGACACCTCAGAAAAGCTAAAATATTGAATTTTTGGAACTTTTGATAGAGCACGTTTTTAAATATTAATTAAAGTAAATGTATATTTTGTAAAGATTCTTTTTAATAAAAAAATAAAATTTTGAAGAAGAACACAAAATCTTCTGAAAAATAATATCACATAAACTCATATTATTTTCTAATATATAACTATTTTATATAAAAATCAAATTCAATGATCTTAAAAGCGAATGATAAACCTCAAAATTTACGAATATAATGAGTGGGAATATAATGCTTATCTATCATAAAACCATATGAAATATCAATTTTTGCTTTACGCCTAATTTTTGACGACAATTAGCAAAAAATGTTAAATGTTAACACTCAGTCCATTTGAATATGAAAAATAAAATTGACTTTGATTAAATGTTTTTATTTATCATGCAATTCTTCTTGCGACCAAAGATTTGAATAAAAGTTCAAAAAATAAGATAGCTTAAAAAATAATATACGGTAGTGTTTACTAATAGATGAATAGTATATAAATTCTATTAAAATGGATTTGATCCAAAAAAATATAAAACTAAAAATAATTGTTATAATTTAAATGAAGAAGTAATTTAAAACGATTTTATTTATGATCAAATTTTATATATTTTTTGGATCAAATCCATTTTAATAGAATTTATATACTATTCATCTATTAGTAAACACTACCGTATATTATTTTTTAAGCTATCTTTTTTGAACTTTTATTCAAATCTTTGGTCGCAAGAAGAATTGCATGATAAATAAAAACATTTAATCAAAGTCAATTTTATTTTTCATATTCAAATGGACTGAGTGTTAACATTTAACATTTTTTGCTAATTGTCGTCAAAAATTAGGCGTAAAGCAAAAATTGATATTTCATATGGTTTTATGATAGATAAGCATTATATTCCCACTCATTATATTCGTAAATTTTGAGGTTTATCATTCGCTTTTAAGATCATTGAATTTGATTTTTATATAAAATAGTTATATATTAGAAAATAATATGAGTTTATGTGATATTATTTTTCAGAAGATTTCATTCTATATGCCTATGAAAAGTACTCTCAAAACTAACTTTTCCTAATTATAATTAAATCTAGAATATTGTATTATGCTTAGTATTATTTCATTTTTCTCATTCAATTTAGAATTTACAAATGTCAAAAAATTGAGAGCTGTCACTTTTGATGAATTTCTGTTTATTACAATATCTAATAAACACACACATTGCTATCTTAGGAGCTATTGATAAATAGTAATCCAAACGCAATAATAAATTTATTGAAAACTCATGAGATTTTGGACGTCACTTTTTTAAAATTTGAATTAGAAAACGGAATATGAGTTCTTTTAATAGTTCATTCAGTACAAACAGCCAAATTAAGGATCCTACTGAAGCGGCATTAGAGCTAGCAGAAAAGATTATTTCTTCTCTTTCAGATCAATCAATAGTTTCTCGTTACTTTGAGCAAAAACAAAAGATTATGAATTCATCTTCGAGATCTTCCAGTAGTTCCACTTCTAACAACAAAATCGATACAGGGAGTGCTTATCAATCATATCAAAAATTCGTTGAAGAGAATAATACAATCAAGGAAGAAATATATCGCTTGAAAGCAAAGAAACCAGACTTTTCATCTTCTCCAAACAACGAAGAGATAGCTAAATTACTTCATGAAATGCAAGTTAATACATTTAATGCATCTCCAAGTTCAATTGAAAACGCAACAACAGAATTAGAAAAGTTGAAGCGAGTTATAGAAGCCAAATTCGATTCGTTATCATTTATTCTCTCAGGGCTTAAACACGAGAATGCACAATTTAAGAAACAATGGAATGAATGTGTTGCAAGTTGTGAATCTCGTTTAGAAGCCGCAAAAGAGAAAGAAACACACGATGATATCAAGTTTGAAGAAGATTTCTCTAAGCTTCAAAACAGTATTAAAGAACACGAAGATCAATTATTACTTCTTCGTCAAGAGCATCAAAAAGCAATAGAAGATAATGAATCTCTTCTTCACCAGCAAAGCGAAGCAAACGATAATCTTTCGCAAATGCAATACGCTTTAGAATCAGCAAATTCAAATGTAAACGAACTTGAAGCCGAAAGTGGTCAATTGCTTGACGAAATTAAAGATCTCAAGAAGAGCATATCAACTAAATCAAAGGAATTAGCACAATTACAGAGATTGAATCGTGTAACACCAGATGGGCCATCTATTAATATTAGCGATGAAATAGAGCGAATAAAGCAAAAAACTGCAGTACTTAGGGCAGAAAATGCTCAAATGGCGTTTGAGTTAAAGAGAATGGAACAGAAATCTTATAGTGATTCATTATCTCCTACTTCTACTCTAACTTTAGACGAGGATGAGTTAGCTGCACATATTCTGAGATCAAAACTTCATTAATTTTTTTTCTCAAAAAAAGCATATATTCTATAAAATTTTTATATTTATTTCATTAAAAACCGAATAAATTCATTTACATCAATCGAAATCAATAAATAAATTTAGATTACGAAACTTTTTTTTGCAAATGGTTGTATAAGCAATGAAATCTTTCGTACGCAATTCACGAAATATGTTACATGCTTTCATTATCAAATTACGATTGTAGAAAGAAATGTAGTATACTTGGAATTTTAATTGTGGACTTTAGTAAAGAGATTTAAACACCACTCCTCTGCGTATCAAATAATGAATTAGATGATCAACAATTTGAAACTTAGGCTAAATGTTATTTTGAATTTTATGTTTTTTTAAGATATATTGTTAGCTTTGGTTCATTTTTCGCTACAGATTCCTCGAGTGTTGTTGTTTCTATTAATGAATACTTATTTTTAAGAATTTCTGCGATAGAAATTGCTTTGTTAACAGCCTTTTCCTCTCCAACAATAGTTATACCAGGAGAATTATCAGAATCTATTCTTTTTTCACAGTATTCAATGAGAGTTTTCATTTGAGTATGTTGTTTAACATTTACTACTTCCATTGAAATTGTCACTTTTAGTCTAAATAATTTTTTAAGGGTGGCGGAAAGTGATGTGACCGAATAACAAAAAGTAAAAATAACTAAATAAATATTTGAAATTCTTTTGTTATTGTAGCATAATTAAATAGTGTATATAAATAAGTATTTACTACAAAGTTTGCGTCGTCTGAGATCTCTATCTGGTAGAGAAATACCCTTCGTTTCCATGAATTTCCGGATAAGGTTATTTTTCCTGATCGAAAAGTGCTAATAACTCTTCATTTATTAGGTATTTTTAAAATATTTTAAGTTATTATCTGTCATTAGCCTATAAAGTATAATCTATGCTATTTTGAAAGATTTTGGAAGGGGTAACGGCGTCGAAATAACATAATTTGAGCTACTCATAATTCGGTCAATATTGCATAGTCAGAGCCCAAACTTTAGTATATGTATAGGTATGAACTTGTCAGCACATTCATGAACAAGAATCATAAAAAGCAAATGTTGAGGTTAATTTCAAACCTTAGAAGAGGGGTAACCTAACCAAATACTGATATGTTATTCTACAGATAATATATTAAATCATACTGCATATTATTTGCTCAGATTTCAATAATTATTAATAAGAGAAATATTTACTATTATGCTCATAAAAGCATTATAAATCATATAGCTTTAACGATGTTATAATAAAAGTTATACTCAAAATAACTAGAATGCATGTTAGAAGGAAATTGAATTGTAATTTGCATTAATTTTCTTATTTATAAATTGTATTTAACAGCTTGGAATCGGAAAAAGCGAAGTACATAATAATCATTTCTTTCTGACTATAATAGTAACAATATGCTTTTTTTAAAAATCAATCTAAAAAACATAAACAGATGAGTTACAATACTAATTGTAATGATATTTGTTATTGGCAAGCCATGAGAAAGAATATTTTCAAATTATTCAAATAAATAACTATTTGATTTACCATAAATATACCGGCAATGAACTAAAATTTACCAATCGTAAATATACATGCAGTTTAAAATGAAAATTAATTTCAATTATTCACATTTCAATGCCTGAAAGATGTTTCTAAAAATGACAAGTTGAGCGAGATACGCATTAATATGTCAATCATGAATACAATATTAAAACTCCAAAAACTTTCATTTTCAGAAAATGACGCCAAACTGCGTAATTTTTGAGTGTGGGACAAACTATCCAGTGTCACTTTTTATTAACCTTATTTTAAAAATTAATAAAATAATAATAAAAAATTATTTGAATCTTTTACATTAATTGTTTCTTTTTTAAAAGTACCTTTAAAGTACAATAAACAAGACTTGAATCTATTGATCCTTGTTGCAAACTTGAATATATTGCTTCAAGCATTTTCAAACATTCGACTTTTTTGTTTTCCAATATTTGTTCATGGTCATTAGCTTTTCGTAATATACGAACAACTTTATCACTATTGATTAATTGAACTTTAAATTTAATCAATAATGCTGGAACAACCGTTGTGTATAATTCAACAACAAAATCGTCTAATCGAATATTCCTTCTCTCTGGGAAATAAGAATGCTTGAGAACTTTGAAATGTGACTCACTGACGTTATTAGTCGCGTCACCTCCGTTGCGATAGCGCTTATTCCAACGATCTAAATGATGCCTCCATTGCCTATCGAAGTACTTTTGGGCTTTCGGTTCAGTGGAAAGAATTTCAAGAATTCGATCATAAACTGCATCTAGGTCTGCAGCTTCTTCTTGAGTGAGGTGCTCTGGAACTTCTTCACTTGTTTCAAACGTTTCTTCTTCTGGAATAAATTCAGAATCGTTTGGATCATCAGAAGATTCTCGTGGTAAAAAGATTTGAGAAGGTTGAAATTCATTTTCGATGAATTCTTCTTCATATTGTTCCTCTTCTTCAATTTCTTCTGCTTGAAGTAAGTGAGATTGAGCTGGTTCCTCTCTAGGATTTTCTTCTTCTTGGTTCTGTTCTTCCTCGGGAGATTCTTCTTTAGTATCGAATACTAATAATTTCATTAGATTATAAAATTCTTCAAAATTGTCTCGTGATTTAAACTTATCCGCTTTTCTTAATATGGCGCGAAGGACATGCACGCCACACCAAAGAATATGACAGTTTGGAATACCTCGCTCAATTGCCTCGGCTATTTGTGGGGCGCAGTCCATACTTATCATCTCGGGTTCTCTATTAATATATTGAAAATAACGACAAACACAATATTGAATATTTTCGCTTGTGTCAGGAGAAATAAAGAAATACAAAAAAGGAAAAACAATAGTATGTTCTGTTTTTCCTGTGAGTGCATATAATGGAATGTTAGCCCTTAGAAGTTTATACGTTGAATCGATGTGAAACGTAGAAATTTGGTGACCAAGGGCCTTCGCTTCGAAAGGTGCATATAAAAAAACTAGTTTTCCCGGCTCAGAGATAAATTCAATTAAATCTTCTGGACAACTTTCTTGAACAGATTCGACAAAGATAGCTAAAGAAACTTTTTCATCCGAACTAAAGCGTTTGGAAACAATTTCAGCTCTTTGAGCAAATTTACGTAATGCATCTGGACCTTGTGCAAATATTGAAAGTAACTCTTCGTCTGTATATGAAATATTTAAGTCTTGGAAACACTTAAGTTGAGCTGTAGCATGATTCATATTGTTTTCAAAGTAATGTTTAAGATAATTTCTGACAAATAATGAGGATATTGTTTTTGTTGATTTCGGAGGTGCAGAATGATCATGAGAGTCAGAGTGGATTAGTAGTTCATATTTATCTTGATCTATTATCCGGACTTTGAATTTAGCTTGACATTGTGGATACTTACATTTGTATTCGATCGTGGAGTATTCTTTCCTGCATTTTTGAGAGTAGCCCATGCTAGCTTTTATCTCTTCTTGGATACCAAACTGGAGGAGCTCCATAGTGTTGAATATCACGGGCTCCATACAACAAATTGAATAAGGTATTTCAAAATTTGAAGGAAATGGTCCATCATTGAATGTAGTGGCCGGGAATTGAATGACATACAGATAGTTTGAGGAAATTTGTTATAAATTATAATATAATTGAAGAATTAATTATCAAAACAAGTCTAAGAGCCATTTGTCAGATTTTCCCGAAATGCAAGGTTAAGATTTTAGCAGCGACTAACTTTGAGTGTACATATATAATTGTTATACTGAGTACTTTCTATCTGTGTTACTTATTTGAGTCTAAGAGCCATTTGTCAGATTTTCCCGAAATGCAAGGTTAAGATTTTAGCAGCGACTAACTTTGAGTGTACATATATAATTGTTATACTGAGTACTTTCTATCTGTGTTACTTATTTGAGTCTAAGAGCCATTTGTCAGATTTTCCCGAAATGCAAGGTTAAGATTTTAGCAGCGACTAACTTTGAGTGTACATATATAATTGTTATACTGAGTACTTTCTATCTGTGTTACTTATTTGAGTCTAAGAGTCATTTCTACCATAGAACTAGATATTGTCTCTCATTAAATATATATAACTGTAAACTGCTTAATTCATTTATCTATTTAGATAAAATTATATTTATATAAGATTTCATGTTATTATTTCATCTTTATTATTTTTTTTATTCCTTTGAAAAGTGACACTGGATAGTTTGTCCCTTTCTCCGTAATTTTTGGCGCCATATTTTAAAAATGAGTATTTTTGGAATTTTAATGACATATATAGTATATGCATGCAATTAACTTTTATTTTTTACTTAGTGCATTTAGCTATCTTTATTCTAATACAAAAATACAATTTAGCGAATATTGATAATAGCATGGTTTAAGCATATGTTTAGATACTGTAGACATGGGCTAAGTTATGTATAGTATGTATAAGCTTAGATAACAAGTATTCATTGAGATATAAGCAATCTAAATTTTATTTCAAATCTCAATGGTTGTTAAAAAACATTGATTTTTATATCGTTAAAATCAGCTTTTGGCATACAAGAAAGCATATTTTGACCTTGTCCATGAATTTCCAGGTCTTAACTGAAAAGTATTTTTATGCTTAATTTTTGAATATTTAGAATGTACTTATGACAATAATCATTATTTTTTATAAAACAAAAAATTGATGATGTGATCGAATTGATAATTTATCTCATATCCTAAAATTTCATAAAAAGTACATCATCATAAATTTCAATGTGTTTTCCATCTATGAACTTCAAAAAAGTGTTGAAAATAGTTATTTAGGTAGTTATATTGATTCTCACTTAAAGATATGAGCTCTCAATTTTCGACCCCCAATATACGTTTATTTTAGTTTCGGCATATTAACATGAAGCACGAGCCAAACCCTTAAAGACGTGTCCTCTAGTTTTGCCAACTCTTTCATATATTGTAACTATTTTCAGGAAAAAACGCAAATTCAAAATTAGAAATTCACATTTAATCGAGTATAGTATTAAATTACTATCTTTCGTACACGGACCAAGCAACAACTCAAGGTGCATGCTCATTACAGACAAAATCCCCTCTAGTGCACTTAAATTGGGTGAGTTAGCACCAAACAAGCCATAAGTTAAAGATCTGAACTTGCTCCAGACAATGTATCACTTTAGTTATGAATGCACCAGAAATCCGTCCCAAATTCATACATTTCTACGCTAATCACGATAATAAATATACTATTTTGTACTTTTTACAATAAATCTCTCTTTGTTACACTACAAAATCAATGTGCATTTCGTTGCACCAGTTTTGAATCTTGTTAAATAATGATTTTTGTTACTTTCATGATACAGTCCCATTTAGTAAACGGATTATTTACAAAATAAAAATAAAAAATATATTTTTTATTTACGATTTTTTATATTTGGATTTTTAAGGCATAATTTAGAAAATATAGGGTGTCCAAAGGTGCGTTTAGCACAGCGCTCTATATGAGACTATTAAAGGAGATATATGCTGATTATAAATATATAATAAAAAATATGAATATATGTATATGATGAGTATGTTGTATTTTGGCGCCATGCCGGGATATAAAATGAATTTTGAGACAAGAGGCGGTTTCGCGGGAAATTTTGGCGGGATTTTTTTCATTTTTTTAATGAATCATAAAGAAAACATCCTCGCTCTTGCAAAAAAATGCAAAGACTGTAAAAAATCTACGAGACATTGGTAAAATGCTTCTGTATGGATGCTCCTAGCTATTCCACTGTAACGTATCATGTTAGGATGTATCACTTCATGAACAAAAAGGCGCCCATCATAAAAATTGACAAAAAATCGCCGGATCAAAGAAAAATCAAAGCAATTCTTCAAGCGCTAGATGAAGACCCAAGAGCATCACTCAGAAGGATAGAGGAGATGACAAAGATACCACGTACAACAGTCAGTTATTATCTGCACAATTATTTGAACTACAAACTAGCGTATACACGTTGGGTTCCGCACAACCTTAATTCAGTTCAAAAAAAATCTAGAGTCCAATCTTCGAAAGAGCTCCTCTCTATATTGGGTGCGTATCAATCCAAGAAGTTTCGCTTTTTAGTAACAGGGGACGAGTCTTGGTTTCAATATGCAACAGAAGCCAAAATCATGTGGATCCCAAAGGATGAAAATCCGCAAACATTCCCGAAGAAAAAAATTGACACACCAATGATGATGTTGTCGGTTTTTTTGGGGCGTGAATGACATCATCGCAATTGATATTCTTCAAAAACCTAATACGATGAATGCTCAGTATCTAATTGACAATGTTCTTACTCAAATTATCAATTCTGATGAGTTTGAGAAATCCAAACAACAAAAACAAAAGTTTGCAATTCATTTTGATAATTCAAGAGTTCACAAAAGTCATAAGGTAATGAATTACTTGGTGGAAAACAATGTCAAAGTTGTTCCAAACCCAATTTATTCACCTGATATTGCACCCTCTGACTTTTATTTATTCGGCACGCTAAAAAAGAGAGCTGAAGGACGCGAATTCGCGAGTACAGATGATCTTGAAAATTTTGTAAGAGAGCAATTTGAGCAATTTTCTCATGATGATTTAAAGCGTGTCTTTCAAGTCTGGATCGATCGCTGCGAACGCGTGATTGAATCCAATGGTGATTATATTTAAATAAACTTTATATATATGTAACTTGTTTATTTCTATTCGCAGTATTCAGGTTTGTGCTAAACACACCTTTGGACACCCTATATTAATAATTTAATCGATTTGATATTAAGAAAGACATTTAAAATTCATAAAAGATCCAAATAATTTCATATCCAAAGTTATTAATATTTGAAGATTTGAGGAAAGAAAAGGAGAAATATTGCATATGAAATGTTTTCAAAAAATACATCAGAAATTGTAAAAGAATTTTAATAATTAATAAGATTTGGATGGGTTAAAATTTGTGATGAAACCACCAGATGCTAACTCACGCCACACATAGACAGAAGCATTCTATCACGCAACCACCCGATGCTAACTCACGCCACACATAGACAGAAGCATTCTATCACGCAACCACCCGATGCTAACTCACGCCACACATAGATAGAAGCATTCTATCACGCAAC
Source organism: Trichomonas vaginalis G3 (assembly GCF_026262505.1). Taxonomy (NCBI): domain Eukaryota; phylum Parabasalia; order Trichomonadida; family Trichomonadidae; genus Trichomonas; species Trichomonas vaginalis. The sequence continues at coordinate 15,505,707 of NC_067206.1, read as the reverse complement.
CACCCGATGCTAACTCACGCCACACATAGATAGAAGCATTCTATCACGCAACCACCCGATGCTAACTCACGCCACACATAGACAGAAGCATTCTATCACGCAACCACCCGATGCTAACTCACGCCACACATAGACAGAAGCATTCTATCACGCAACCACCCGATGCTAACTCACGCCACACATAGACAGAAGCATTCTATCACGCAACCACCCGATGCTAACTCACGCCACACATAGACAGAAGCATTCTATCACGCAACCACCCGATGCTAACTCACGCCACACATAGACAGAAGCATTCTATCACGCAACCACCCGATGCTAACTCATGCCACACATAGACAGAAGCATTCTATCACGCAACCACCCGATGCTAACTCACGCCACACATAGACAGAAGCATTCTATCACGCAACCACCCGATGCTAACTCACGCCACACATAGACAGAAGCATTCTATCACGCAACCACCCGATGCTAACTCACGCCACACATAGACAGAAGCATTCTATCACGCAACCACCCGATGCTAACTCACGCCACACATAGACAGAAGCATTCTATCACACAGCCACCCAATTTGACATTAATTTTTATTAATCTTATTTTCATTACTCTATGCAACCAACCAATTTGACATTAATTTTTATTAATATATTTTTCATTACTATATGCAACCACCCAATTTGACATTAATATTCATAACTATATTTATCAAACTTATATGCACCCAACGAATTTTCAAATTCCTATCAACCACTTCTTTATTTTTATATTTTACAATTCTTTTATATACAAATTTAATACAAAGTTTTTATTCACTCATCATCTCTACTTCTTTATTATCTTCAATCTCATTCTAGCAGCTCTCGCATCTTTTACTTCCTTCATTAATTCAGGCAAGTATTTTTCCAACCAAATTTCTGGTTTATTTTGTAATGCAGATTCATAATTTTTTGATTGTTTTTCCAGAGAATTGATTAAATCTTTGGCATCTTGGAACGTTTCAAGATTATAAAGCAGTTTTACGACTAAAACTGCTTTATTTTTATCGTCAATATCAATAAATTCTGCGTATTTTGATATTTCGATCGGCGAACTCTTTTCTTTGTGATCCACGAGTTCATCCTGATCACCTACATTTTTATCGATTGGGAATTCTATGATTTCACCTACGTTTTCTCCTATTTTCATAACATGTATGCCTGCAGAGGGAACATGACTCTTATTCATAAAGAAATCCTTGCAATATTTACAAGGATTCTTATCAGTATTAATATCATTATAGGAGAATCCGCAATGTATGCATTTTTCGTTTAACAAGTCATTCTTCTCGCGTTTTTGCTTATTAATGGGATCAATTGATTCATTAATCCTAATGATAGTATCATTCAGAATGAATTTGATGAAAGTAGAAAAGTTTCTTGCTTTTTTTGCAAGTTCGTTAATGTGTCTATGCTTACCCTCTGCACTATTATTAGTGCTTATAGGTGGAATGCGGTGGTATGCTGCTAAATGCTCTTGATCTTTATATATCTGCTTCCATTTTTCCAGCTGCTCATCTGATATATTCTTTGTAGCATACATTTTCTGAACCGATGGATCAAAACATTTGTAATTGTCCTCAAAATCTTGGGCCGATTTTGATAATAATACTATCAGAGCAAAAACATGTAGTAAAGTATTATTGCCCATGGTTCCGAGATAGTGCCTAATACAGATATAATTTTGGAAATGATTCGTATTCAAAAATTTTAAAACTCCAGTACCTAAATCGCTCATCCATTTGATTCTTGAAAAGTGCTCCATAATGTTTAATGATTTAAATTCAATATTCATGGCTGTAAGCCACCGTTGATAAGCAGCGGATGATTCGCTGCGCCCTATGTATATCCCTAGAGGGTAACCTCGCATATAGTAATTACCACGAGGAAAAATAAATATATATTTCGGCCATGAAAAAGTAGCATCTAAGTGAATTAAATTACACTCCAACGCCAAATTTCCTGATTCGCTTGGAATATATATAAGAAATTCTATAGGATTTCCATTGACGAATAAACTATCACTTCTTATCGTTGTGCTATAATTTACATAAAATTTCCCGGGATATGAAGTTAAGATATCACCAATCTCATTATCATGCTTTATTTTTTCCTGTATTTCATCTTGCAGAGGATGTCCTGGGAGATCAACTTTCGTTATTTGAATGTACCATTTTAACCTCCCTGAAAACTCTTTGGGTAATTTTATGTTTTTCATGTTTTTTGGTACAGTAATCATCCACAACGTATCTGATACTTTTGAATATTCAAAGGATACGATTTTGTCATACAATGTGATCTTAAAGTAATAATAATTATCTGTAGAAATTTTTAAAGGGGAATAATCTTCGTTTTGAAGTAGAAAATAATTTAAGTTTACAGATCGATCAGAACTTATATTGGAAAGGCCCAAATGAATAAATGCTGGCATTTGTTCCAAAAACTTCAATGTTTGTTCATAAGTTAACACATTGATATGAATACCAGGGCTTATTAGAATTAATTGCATTGATTTGAGTTTTTCAATATCAGTATTTTTAGAGCATTCAAAACAAATATGGCAACCATCTATTGTAATTGGAGACCGATCAACTGGAATTTTTTCTATGGATTCATGAAATTGTTTGATCGCTGTAAATTTAATACCCATGATTTGTTCAAAATCTGCTTGAATTTTTTTGTCAGCTTTCAAACAAGCTTTTGCTAAAATTTCCAGAAGGTCATTGTTTTTTATTTGATTCAAAACATTAAAGTTCTTGTACATAAAATCATTATTTTGAATTAGGGCCTCATGGAAGATTAAATGAATCTTTAAACGAATAACTTTGCTTTCATTCAAATTCATTACTGATATAATATTATTTGTTGAAACAATCGAAGAGAGTAATGGATTTCTAAATGTAGAAAATAACTCTGAGATATTGTATGCAAAAGATAAAACATACTTGATTTGGTTTGTAAATTGATAAGTCTGCAAATTGAATTTATCATTCATTTTGAAAATTGTTTCGTTTGGGCTTGACATTATCAATGCTTTCATGATTGGTGTAACATTATCTATATTACACGAATTTAAAATATTAATTGATTCAAATTTAACTGCTAGTTCATAGAAAGAATATTTACTATTATCCAATATAGATCTGATACGTATTTGATAATATTCTTCACCATTTTGATTTGTTTGATCTGAAATTAAAACATTAATAAAATCTTCGATTGTTAAATCACACGATTTTCCTGAAAAAGCAAAAATATTCGAATATCTTTTATCGCCATTAATTATTGCTTGTATTAATGGTTTAGAAATTCCTGCTTTTGAGTATAATTCCTGGTCAAATGAAAAATTTTGTAAGAAACCTATAACCTGTGCATAAAATTTGGGGCGGGCAATTATAAATGCTTCTAAAAATTTAAGAATATATTGTTCCCCTAGACGATGGATTTTGATTTTAATTTGACTGAGATCTGTTTGCAAATATTTTTCACTTATAATCATATTTACCATTTCTGTAAAAGCTTCAGCGGATTTCTGAAATTTAGGTGTTGTTTCATATGTTTGAAGATACTTTACTTCATCGCTATTCGAGATAAAACGCTCTTTGAGTTCCTCCAAATAACAAATGATAGATTTATTTTCAAATCCAAATAATTTATGTCCAAAATTATATACATTCTTAATATTTCTGTTTAATTCTTTGATTTTTGAAACGATTTGTCCCCAAGGATATGATGGTGAATCTCCGACATATGCATTTGATAATGAATCCAAAACAGTGAATTTAGGTTTACCATCTTGATAAGTTATTTTATTTGTATACCATTCTTTTTGATAGGGTTTATTGGAAGAATAATATAAAATTTTTGAAATATACCCATCTGGATAAATTGTTGAATCAGAATTTACACTATTACATCTAATAGAACCCAACTGAATTAAAATCAAATCATCCGAAACATTTAATGGTAGATGAAGATGGTTTAACATTAAAAAAATATCACTTTTTTAAAATTTCGGATTTTTAAGAGTATGTTGAAAATTAAACATACTCTTAATATATGTTAATAATTATCATTTGATAAAATTATTTAAATAGTAATCAAAATATTGTTATAAATATTAATGGAGTTGAAAAATTATGATCATAAACGTAAGATGTTAGCATCTAGCCTCAGTAGATACTAAGTCATATCAGAATAGACACATATTCATCCTCAATTGACTCTTACTCATCTTCAATTGATTCTCACAAATAATCAATTGATCCTCACTACTGATCAATTGATTCTCACAAATAATCAATTGATTCGCATTAATTATCAATAGATTCTCACTAAGAATCAATTGATTCTCAGTCACCCTAAATCGATTCTCACTACTTATTAATTGATTCTTACTCATCCTTAATTGATTCTCGCTAAAAATCAAGTGATTCTCACTCTTCCTCAATTTCTTCTTAGTATTATTCAATTGATTCTCACTGATGTTCAGTTGAATCTCACTAATAATCAAATGATTCTCACTCATCCTCAATTGATTGTCACTTATTCACAATTTATTCTTAAACAACCTTAATTAACTCCCAGTATTCTTCAATTGATTCTCACTAATTATAATTTGATTCTCAGTCATCCTCAATTTATTCTAACTCAATAAGAATATGAATATGAAAATGGATTGGAATAGGTGATAATTAAAATATATTGATATGAATTTGTGAGAGTGTCTTTAATAAAGAAAAATTTGTCAAAGAACAATAATGTCAAATTGGGTGGGAGCATATAGTAATGAAATATTTATTGATAAATATTAATGTCATAATAATTGAGAGCATGTAGTAATGAAAAATTAATTGATAAATAATAATATTAAATAGGGTGATTGCATTGATCAATACATATATATGAATGAATTTCGATGTCAAACCGTCAGTTATATTGTTAGTCAAAACGTCAGTTATATTCTCATTCATACACTCACTCAAACCGTCAGTCATATTGTCAGTCAAACTCTCAGTCATATTGTCACTCAAACTGTCAGCCAATTGTCAGCTAAACTCTAAGTCATATTCTAACTAAAGCCGTCACTCATATTGTCAGTCAAAACGTCAGTCATGTTGTCACTCAAACTATCAGTCTTATTCTCACTAAAACCATCAGTCATACACTCTCTTAAACTATGAGTCATATTGTCACCCAAACTCTCAGTTATATTCTAAATAAAACCGTAGGTCATAGAGGCTGTCAAACCGTCAGTCATATTGTCGGTCAAACCGTCAGTCATATTATCAGTCAAACTGTCAGTCTTACTCTCAATAAAAAGCTAATTCATAGTGTCTGTCAAACCACAGTCATATTGTCACTCAAACTGTCAGTAATATTCTAATTAAAGCCGTCAGTCATATTGTCAGTCAAACTGTAAGTCATACACTCACTCAAACCGTCAGTCATATTGTCAGTCAAACTGTCAGTCATTCACTCACTCAAATCAACAGTCATATTGTCACCAAAACTGTCAGTCTTATTCTCACTAAAACCATCAGTCATACACTCTCTTAAACTATGAGTCATATTGTCACCCAAACTCTCAGTTATATTCTAAATAAAACCGTAAGTCATAGAGGCTGTCAAACCGTCAGTCATATTCTAACTAAAAAGCTAATTCATAGTGTCTGTCAAACCGTCAGTCATATTGTCACTCAAATTGTCAGTCATACACTCACTCAAATCAACAGTCATATTGTCACCCACACTCTCAGTCATATTCTAAATAAAACCTTAAGTCATAGAGGCTGTCAAACCGAAGTCATATTGTCAGTCAAACTGTCAGGCATTCACTCACTCAAATCAACAGTCATATTGTCACCAAAACTGTCAGTCTTACTCTCAATAAAAAGCTAATTCATAGTGTCTGTCAAACCGTCAGTCATATTGTCAGTCAAACTATCAGTCTTATTCTCACTAAAACCATCAGTCATACACTCTCTTAAACTATGAGTCATATTGTCACCCAAACTCTCAGTTATATTCTAAATAAAACCGTAAGTCATAGAGGCTGCCAAACCGTCAGTCATATTGTCATCCAAACTATCAGTCTTATATCTCATACCGAAAAGAGGAATAAGGAAAAGTGACATTTGGCGCCAATTTTAAATTATAAATAAAAATGCATTTTATTAATAAATTTAATATTTAAATAACATTTAAATTAGAGTTTGTTAAATAAAATAAAAGATTTAATAATATTTAAATTGAGATTGGGACAAAGTTGCAATTCGGCACTTTTTGTAAAAAAATGGGGTCATACTCATAATGAATAGAGACTTATAGCCAAGTCTTGATATCATGCAGGGAGAATATACATAGATAAGCAATTATATTTTATAGTAGTAGTATTCAGAAATTCTTACAATTTACAATACAATTTTCAAAAATGGATAAAGACTTATAGCCAAGTCTTGATATCATGCAGGGAGAATATACATTGATAAGCAATTATATTTTATAGTAGTAGTATTCAGAAATTCTTACAATTTACAATACAATTTTCAAAAATGGATAAAGACTAATAGCCAAGTCTTGATATCATGCAGGGAGAATATACATTGATAAGCAATTATATTTTATAGTAGTAGTATTCAGAAATTCTTACAATTTACAATACAATTTTCAAAAATGGATAAAGACTAATAGCCAAGTCTTGATATCATGCAGGGAGACTCTCTACAAATACAAAAATTGATTATCATAAGGAAATACAAATTTATCAATTTTCATGTGAAAATTACATAAATTTGTTCTCCAATAAATAGCAATAATACTTTGAATGCTATATTAAGTAATATAGCTTCAGGTAAATAAGCTTACACTTCAAAAATATACTGTTTATTCATTAATTTTAAAAAAAGTCCAAATTATCTAATCTTGCTTACTCTTCCTTTAAACTTCTTTGTGCCAAATTTAATATTGCCTTCAAAGATGAAATAAGGACATTAGGTTCAATCCTTCGGCTTTCGACAATTTCCAAAATGTGTTGAATTAATTTCAAACATTCATCGTGTTTTGAAGCTCTTTGCTCAACAATCTGATTACCTGCCCTTGTAAGAATTCTTACTGCTCTTTCTTCATTCAAAACATTAGCGACTTGAACCTTAATAATCGCATTTGGAATCACAACAGTGATGAGAGTTATGACGATGTCATCAATGCGCTCATTTTTCTTACCCAAGAAAAATGTTTGCTTTAATTGATGAAAGTGTGATTCCGCAATGTTATTCGTGGAATCACCTTCTCCACGATATAACATCATCCAATGTTCTTTGGTTCTTCTCCATTGTTTATCGAAATACTTCAAAGCGCGCGGTTCTTCTTCTTCTAACATTGTTGTCAAGAACTCATATGTTTCATCAGACTCTTCAGCCAGCTTTTCTGCATTCGTTGCATCTGCACGTAATGTCAAAAAGTCCATTGCTAAATAGAAGTTCTCAAAATTCTGTGGATTGTCAAAATAGCTTCCAACTTTTGCACATGCACGTAAAACATGCACAGCGCACCAACTGAGCTGCGCAAGAGGAAATCCGTCCTCAATTGCGCGAGCAATGTTTAGCGCACAGTCAGCGCTCCAATGCTGTGGATCCAGGTGCGCAAACTCACAGAATTTCACCCAACATTCTTGAATTTTTTTCAGATGTCTGAGGGTTCACTAAAAAATAGCAAAAGGGGAAAATTGTGTTTTGACTTGTTTTCATTGTTACTGCAAACAATTGGATCTTTCCTTTAATTAAAGAATGAGTGGAATCGACGTGGAGAGGGTTATCAATGCTATGCACCAATTCTTTTGCAGCAAAAGGTGCATATATGATTGTAAACTCGGAAAAATCTCCATTGTAATCAAATTGAACGAGATCATCTGGGCACTCTTCCTGTAAATTATTCAAGAATGCTTCCAAAGAAGTGTAAGGATCGTTTGATAATCTTTGTGCAATAATCTCATCAAGGCGATAAAATTTGTGCTTTAAAGCATCAGTAGACTGCGCGAAAAGTTTCATCGTTTCTTTGTTATTCGTATCAATTCCGAACTTATCAAAAAATGCTTTTTGAGCAAGAAATTGCTTTCCACCGTTTTTAATATAAAGTTCGATCCATTTTTGATAAAATTTACTCGCGTAATGTGAACCCATTTCAACTCCTATATGATGGCAATGTTCTTCATTAACTTTGCTTATAGTAAACACTCCATTTTGTTCTTCAACCCTAAATTTTGCCTTGCATAGGGGATACGAACATGAATAAGTGACATATTGCTTTGGAGATCCCGTTCTTCTTCTGTATGGGACACCGCCCTTGACTTCCTGTTTAATACCAAAAGCAATAAGCTCCTCTAAGTCCACCGAAATCATAAAAATGAAGTGATTTTGAAAAGAGTTAACAAAATTCAAATCACATCAAAAACAAAAACACATAAAAAATATTTTATTATACTCATTCGAAATTAAAAATAATAAAATTTATATATATTAATTTCATTAAATCAAGGTTAAAAATCTCACCGGAAAAATAACCTCAGTGTGATAAATTTATCACCGGAAAAATTTACAATAAGGTTAATACCGAAAATATCGAAAAATCAACATTTAAGGTTAATTTAAGAGTATGCACTTTTGTCACCTACTCTATTTAAATTTAAGAAAAATTTTTCGGTGCCATAGGAAGAATTGGAGGGTGTGAGATACTATTACATGCTATAGTACTCACACCCTCCAATTACCAATCATAAAATCTTTTTTTATTATTATTTTTAAACTTTTTACCATCAATATATTTTTAATTTTAAACTCTATTTTACAGCAATACTTTTTTCACCAAAAAATCATAATATATAGTATTTAAAATTGGCGCCAAATTTAATGTTTTGTGTCACTTTTTGTCACTTTTCCTTATTCCTCTTTTCGGTACGGAACACAAACTATCAGTCTTATTCTCACTAAAACCGTAATTCATATTGTCACTCAAACCGTCAGTCATATTGTCATTAAAACGGTCAGTCATACACTCACTCAAATCAACAGTCATATTTGTTGTGCATAGAAATTCGGTTGACTTCACTTTTGACAAAAAGTAACAAGTTTACATGCCAAAAAAGATTTACATGGCAAATTTTGGATTAGGGTTTGTTGTAAAATTATAGTATTATGGGATAATAGAATTTGATTCGAAACAAATAGATATGTAAAAAAATACTTATGGCGTCGAGAAATTTTGGTGAAATGCGACGACATTTCACCAAAATTTTCTCGACGCCATAGGAAGAATTGGAGGGTGTGAGAAACTATTTCATGGAATAGTACTCACACCCTCCAATTCCCAGCCAAAATGGCTAAAAATTCATTTAAATTATATATCTCTCTCAATCAAATTCCTAACTTCTTTCTTTATTTTATAGGCTTTATGATACTTATATAAACCAAGGCCCTCCCATTCTTTAATTCTTTTTATCTAACGAGATATTTGACCTGAAATGTTAAGTTATTCAGACTAACTTTATGAGTTTCTGAGTTGAAACGTATGCTTGGAAGGTATTGACCCTTGGCCCGTATCTCTTACTCAACAAACTTTCGTCTAAAGCTCAATTTTTTTTAATTGCTGCAATTGTCCCATATTCACAAGTATTTGAAATTTTTTCATATTCAAACATGAAACAGTAACATATACTGAATTATACATATTGTGTATTTTAAAAAAAAACGAGAAAAAAATTATAAATTATATAAAAAACTTTTTATTCCAAAATTTGTATATTATCTGGGTTCTACCTCGAAGCCAGGTTCTGGATCCATGGTTTCATTCCATTTGGGCTCTGAGTCCCAAACAGATTTCGGTCTTGGTGACCCTCCGTATAGTTTTTTCAAGGATGTGTGTACCCATTCTTCGTTGTATGATTTGATTGCTGCCGGAATGTGTTCTCTAATTGAAATAAATTCGTTGCGCGCTGAGAAAATTGTTTGCCAGAAACGCTCCACTTTGCCATTGAGTTGTGGATTGTACGGCTCTGTTCTGTGGTGTTTTATACCATTTCTTTTGAGTACATCTTGGAAAAGTCTGCCGACAAATTCTGTTCCATTATCAGATAAAACTTCGTATGGAACGATATGAATGTAATCGATTGCGTTTTGTAAAGCTCTCGATGTACTCTCCATTGTTTTGTTCTCTAATATTTCGAAATATATGCAATATCGTGAACGGTCATCAATGAACGCGATTAAATAAAATTTGTGAACTCTATCGTTAATAGTTTCTTTAAAACTCTTCAAATCTGTGTGCCACTGCTGATTAACGAATTTTGCGACATATTGATTAGGATGTTTGTCTTCTTTTTCTTTTTTGCGACGGAATTTAAATAGTCCTTCCCTTTCATATATTTTTCGTAAATCGTTATAACTTACATCTTCATCGTGGATGTAACTTTCGAAAAGTTTTTTGTATCCGAGATTAAATTTTGCTTTTTCGGTATGTATGATAGGGACTATGTCTTCCCTGTATGGTTTTTCTTGACCGCCTCTTTTTTTAAGTTGCAATCCAAGATTATTCCATTCTTGAATTAATTTTCTACGGCCAATATGGAGGTCCTTGGCAACTTCATCTGCTGTCTTTTTCGATATAATATAATCCATATACGCGATCATATATGGATTTTGTTCTTGTTCATGGTTTTGATCAGCCATTTTTTTCACTTTTTGTGAAGTTATTGATTATTGATTTAAAAAACAATGAAATATCATTTAATATTTTAAAATAAAAATATAATTGTATGGATTAAGTAATTGAAAATTTTATTCAAAATAAAAAAATGATAAATTTAATTTATGTTATATAAATAATATGATTATAATATATTTTAAAAAATTGTAAAGTGTCAAAAATGAGTTCAACCGATTTATTGTGCATTACAGAATCGCAAATAATAACCTATAGAGAAACTGCTTCGTAAACTATTTTTAGCAGCAAATCTTTGATCACCAAACTTACATGAGAGCCTTAGTTAGCAATTTCTGCCAGACTCTTAATTATTAAGAATAAACAATTATCTTCTTACTTAAATAATTTTTTTCATATATTTCATATTTATTCTTCATTAGCTTTCTTTGCATCTACAATTTGTCCACAATTATTTAATATAAACCTTTTACTTTTTTTCAATACTCTTTCAATTTGCAATCATGCCTCACCTTTCAAAGCATTCATCGGGAAAAGTGAATAAATTTGAATAAGAATTGGTAAAATGCATAGAAATATTGGTAAATATTGGCAAATATTTGACGGTTTTTGAAAAGAAATGGTGAAAATTTGACGGTTATTGGGAAATTTTGGTAAACAGATATCGAATATAGCTCATTATTCTAATACATCAATCCCTGTAACATAATTATCATTTTCTTATATATTTCCCGATTTAAAATAGAGTTGAATATATGAGAAATTCCAAGGAAAAATTAAAATGTAATTTTTGATAAAAATTTTATACTTTTTAGTATCGTATTTTATTTTTCAAATTTTTTGGATCCAATTCCCATTACATGGGAAGCCATGGTAATTCCCAATTGATCCCAAATTGAAAAGCATAATTTAATATGTAATTCATTAGTTCATTCTTCCTGTTTTGTTGTGTACTTATTTTGCCTCTTTAAAAATTTGTTAACAATGAAATAAGAAATCATAATGCTTATCAACTAAAAATTTTGAAACCTAAAATTAGAATTTCTAATTTTGTGAAGTTTATTTAATTCTTTCTACTCCAATAACAATTTTAAATAATAATTATATAAATATTATTTGGCTACTATTAATATAGTTTATAGACATGAAATTAGAACAGAAATATTATATTCAGGTATGGAGATGCAACACAATTACTGAACGACTTAGAATTAATAGTGTATAAAAATGTATTTGTCATATTAATTTGAAAGATATTCAATATGTTAGATCTAAATTTGAAACTCGTAAAGTAAAACGAATCTTTATTTGTAATATTAACTGTTACAATACACTAGTATATACAAATGTATATGCACAAATAAATAACTCTTTGCTAATAATCTTGGCACTTTATAAGTTAAAAATTATTTTCATTTATATATATAAAAGTGGCAATCAATTAATTAACGTTTTCATTACATGTATAATAAATTATCGAAACATTGTCATTTTAGTTTGAATAGGCAAACAAAAAAATAGCTAAAAGTAACAGCAAAAAATTTATTATTAAAAAAAAGACAAAAGAGAGCTTCGTTCAAAATGTATAGGGAACTGAGAATGTGTAATTTTGAGAGGACATTTTGTAGATCAAAGATATTGTAAACGAAAACGATAAAAACGGTTTGACATAACGATGACACTTTTTAAGGAAATGTCGAACAATCTTTTTCAAAGTTTCTCAGCTTTATATAGAGAAGTGGGGTCTCCTAGGAACTTATTCAATTTCAGTATCTCTAGGAATTAGTATGAATAGGTATCCATACCCTCCAATTCCTTCATTAGGGCAACAAACCTTGAAGTAATTGTTTGCAATTAACTCAAATTTTGCTGACATCTAAGTGAAAATGAAAGGCTAAGAGGTATAAAGGATCATTATATACATCTTACCCTTTCAGTTTCACTAAAAATGGGAGAAACTTTGATGAAATGTCAGTATCTGATAGCCTCCAATTCTTTCTTTAAACCCTCAAAGTGGACCTTACAGACATTTGAAATTTGCCATGTAAATCCACTTTTCCGATAGAGGATTTGACTGCGTCAAGGGGATCTTCCAATTATCGGAAAAATTGGAATCATTCCACTGCGTCAAATCCTCTATTTTCGTTTACAAGAATTGATTGTTTCTTTCATGGTTATTGCCGATATCTTCACCCTCAAAGTGCATTCCTGTTTGTTTAGTGAGTGATTCAATTTGTTTATCTGATAATCTTGAAAGATTCTTTAAGTTTCTTTGCGGCATTTCTTCTCGTAATCCTCGATCTAATTGTGGATCTAATTCTACCATCACAATCAAATATTTATCGTCATCTATGAATTCTTTTCTCTCCATTTCCACTCATTACAAATATTTTTCACTTGTGACATTCAAAAACTTCCATTTTTTATGTAAAATGTCGCAAACGAATTTCATTTCAAGAATGGAGTTTACAATTGCAATGCTATGCACTAACAAATTGCAACCGTAAACTTCTTTCATGAAAAGCTTATTTTGATTTAATTTTAATTTTTGCAATCTTTATAAAACTCTCAATTCATACTCAATGATTCATTTAAATTATAAATAATTATACTTTATAAATAAAGAAGTTAATGAATCATATGTTTTTATATCAAATTTGTAGTTTTTTCCTTGATTTTTCCAATTTTGAGATTTTTTTGAAAGTTTCTATTCAATTTTTGGCTAAATTTATTCAATTTCATATTTAAAACCATTTTATTTTGAAAGCTATGAGATACTAACTTTCATCAGTCTCTCATAGCCTCCTATTCTATCAAAAAATGGGATAAACTTTGGCTCAATAACTTATTAATCAGCCAAAGTTTCTCTCATTTTTGTGAAAATGATTTTTTGCCACACAAAATTGTCACTTTTCACAAAACTGTTTTTATTCTTTTCGTTTTCAACATGCCTATTGTACTTTGGTTCTTATGTTTGCGTTCGATCATCTGACAAGTAACATCCAAATATCCAATAATGTAAGAAAGTTAAGAATTGTGAACTTTCTCAGCTCTCAACGACATCCAATTGAAATGTAGATTACGTAATGGATCGCAACTTTTCACAGATGACCTTCCTATAGTACATGTAGCTGATCCCATATATATGTTCCATTTGGGATATTGTATCGCCGAACTTAAGGAATCTCTCTTTGGTAGCAATCATGGAATCGCGTTGTTATTTGTATTTCGATTATCTTATACCGAAAATAGTAATAACGAAAAGTGACGTTTGGCGCCAATTAAAAATTCATTTTATTGATAAATTTAATATTTACATGACATGTATATTATACATATTATAAAAGGAAAAAAGTACTTTGGCATCGCGTCGCGATGTAAACTATTCAATTTTGAGAAGTTTACACCGTTTTTTCAAAGGTTTATGGCGTCGCAAGGCCAAAATTGAATAGGTCGTTGTCGCCAATGTAAAGTTTATTTTTGCCAAGGTTTACGTGGCAATTGAATAAAAAATTATGTTTTTTTTACTTATGGATTCAAATGCATTATCAGTGCCTCACAGCCTTTGGTTTCTTACCAAAAACGAGAAAACTTGCTCGAAATGCGAAAGAATATCGAGCAAAATTTCTCGTTTTTGGTAAGAACTTGCTCCTTATGAAGAAAATTTCCCCGCTTTCTTCATGAAACTATATTTATAGCTTAATGATATGATGGGAAAATTATTAAAAAAATTTAATTATATGTCAAAAATAAACATTACATTGGCGACAACGGCCTATTCAATTTTGCCCTTGCGACGCCATAAACCTTTGAAAAAACAGTGTAAGCTTCTCAAAATTGAATAGTTTACATCGCGACGCCACGCGACGCCAAAACGTAAGCGACCCATTATAAAAAGAAAAGATTTAACAAGATTAGCATTTCACCTAAAATTTTTCGTCGAAATAGGAAGAATTGGAGGGTGTGATGGTACAGTATATATTGTGAGTGCTCACTGGCCTGCGTCCAGTGGGCCCATCACAATACGTTATTTTTCAGATAAATTGACATATTTTTTTAATGGAAGCGTCCAGAAGGTACATGTCCTCTTTAGAGTCAATGATCATGAATGAGAACGAAACAACAGCAGAGCAAGCATATATGGAACAACAAGGAATAGTACAAAAATACGAACAAGAGGAACAAGCAGATCAGGATCATGACAATGACCTTTTCATTCCCTTATAATGGGAGGACGAAAAGGATTATGTTTGGGAAGGAATAGAAGCTCAATACAGACGTCAATATATAAGGGAGCTTCTGGTGCCTTCTCATAGTAAATCATGTGAATAAGGTACTTGTCGTCGAATTTCACCAAAAATTTTTCGGCGTAATAGGATGAATTGGAGGGTGTGAGATACTATTTCATATAATAGCACTTACATCCTCCAATTCTTAGCCAAAATGTCAACAATTGCACCAAATTTTTAGCCATTTTTGCTAATAATTAATATAATTATATTTATAAGATTATATATATCATATTATATATATCATATTATATATATCATATAGGTCAGGTAAGTGGGGCTTCCAGGCACTTCGTGCCCTCTAGCCCATAAGAAAACCTAGAGGAGAACTAAAAAAATTATATAGTAAAAAATTAAAGTTTTTATTCGATAAGAACGACATCGCTATCGTTTTCTTCTTCCTCCTCCTCTTCTTCATAGTCAGTATCTGATGGCTCTTTGTCAGCCACATGACCAGCAACAAATATTCAGACAAATTGTTTCTTTGGTTTTGTTAGCAGGAACTTTTGATGGTCGTAGAACACGAATTCTACATTTTGAAAATGCTGTGCTGAGTATTCTGTGAAATGGGAAATTGGAATTGGTTCTCCCATGCCAAAACCAGCAATGGACGCGAATAAAACATCGTCTTCGACTCTTGCAGGTTTCTCAATTGCAACAGTAGTTATTATGTGAGGTTTTCCTTCACATCCTGCAAGAGATTGTACATGATAGATTGCTTTTTCTTCTCCCTCAGGAACTGAAAGTGTGAAATGGAATGAGAGTTCTCCATATTCATTTGCTTCTTCGTAATAGTTGTATGTTGTAGGATACACCAATTGAAATTTTCCTATTCTTGTTTCCCTCAGGTGTTGTCTATATTGCTTGGGAAAACATAAAATAAATTGCTCTATAGCTTGTGTTGCTATTAGATTAGTTGTAACTGGTAATTTTGAGGCGAAAAGGTCTACAAGAACACTGGGATTTTTTATGTCGTTTTCAATTGGTTTAAGAGATTCTATGACTTTGTTAAACATTTCACTATAATCTGAGTTGTTTTCGACCCCCAATTGTTAAGAAGTTTATACAACAATTTCAGTCTTTTCATGGCGTATTTTCTTTGAATGGATTCGGGTAGCGAGAGGTTACAGTCGTCGCTTTGTATTTCGTTACTCGAATATTGTTCAAGAGAAATTAAATCTTGAAATTGTGCTCTTGTTAACATACTTGTAGTTTGAGAGACTATATCTTGTTCTATTGGTTGTAAATCTGTTTCAGATGTTTCTGTTGTGTTTTGAGAAGAAGAAGAACTCAAATTGTTGGACAATTTGTCTTGAATTGTAGAACTATGTGAAACTTGTTCTGGTGCTATTTGGACAACTGTTTCAGATGTTTCTGTTGTGTTTTGAGAAGAAGAAGAACTCAAATTGTTGGACAATTTGTCTTGAATTGTAGAACTATGTGAAACTTGTTCTGGTGCTATTTGGACAACTGTTTCAGATGTTTCTGTTGTGTTTTGAGAAGAAGAAGAACTCAAATTGTTGGACAATTTGTCTTGAATTGTATGAGGAAGTTGCTTTGGTATTATAGGAGGTCGTAAGGGTTTTGAGAATGGTGAGACATAAGTTGAAGGAACTTTAACTGCAGAGGTAGTCGACGAATTGTTTGCGACACTTTTTCTTCCTTCCATTATGAAAAATGAACTGTTTTTTTCGGACCACTCATAGAAAAGTTTAAAATAAACCGTTTTCGTCAACGGAAACCCCTCTATTTTTTTAATTTTATTTAATAGTTACCGTTGGAAAACCGTTCCATCTCAAATATTGAATGAACTATAAACGTTTTTTGTTTTCTATATATACTTTTTTGTCCAACGGTAAAACTTTTTACACAACGGTTTTTGAGAGTCGTCGCCGTTGACTTTTTTGTAGAGCGCTCAAAATAGTATAACTTTGTCCGGACAAGTAAGGGTCTATCGTCGCTACAGGAAAAGTTACAGGCGTTCCAAGGAAGTATACTTTGAGAAGCCTTTTCTCCCTTATAGAATGAGATAGGACGGTTATTTTACAAAACCGACAACACTTTGACCGAGTAGTTTTTTGTGCTGAACAAAAAGTGTCATATAAACATCTGTCAAAAACCGCTTTTTAACTTCACTTAAAATGCCACGTAAGCTACGTAAGAATATACGTAAGAGGAAGGGAGCATTGAAACATCCAATAGTAAAACTGACACCACAACAACAGTTGCAACAACAAATGATGAATGACCCCACTATGTTGCAACAAATGTCAAGCAACCCTATGCTTTTAAACCGAGTTATTGGTGCACAGAGTGGAGGTTTAAGAGCGGCACTTTTAGCGAAAATGGCAGGCTATGGTGGAGCTGCAGACGGAACAGCTTATAACCCTCAAAGTCAAATGAATTTGAGTTCACTCAAAAATCAAATAACAGATGTCAAAAAGTCAAACATAGACATACAGAAACAAATAAGTGAAAACGAAAAGAAACTAGAATATGACAGACACACAAAGAAACTCAATGAGTTAAACGTAGAGAAAAAGAAGAAAGAAGAACAACTGAAAGAACTAAGTACAGAGGAATATGCAAAAAAGTGTCAGAAAAAGCAGCAGAAGTAGCAAAAATGGAACAAGATGTTATAAATTTGAAAAACCATACTACTCAATATAAAGTACTGAAAGATGAAGAGATAAAACAAAAAGCCATGAAGACATATATGGATAGCGATGAGTATAAAAAAGAAGTTGAAGCAAATGTAAAGGCAGAAAAACTTTTACAGTTGCAAAACCAAACCGTACAGTATGAAAACTTAGCACAAGAAAGTAAAAATAACGACGCAGCCATGCAAAAGGCAATGAAAAGCGCAGAATATATAAAAGCTAATAATGACTGGTTAGATGCCCAAGCCAACGCTAAAGCAGCCCAACTTATAGGGTCAATAAGGACAAAAATACAAGCGGATGAAGACAGTTCAAATGAAGCTTTAATGAATGCTGACTTTAAGAATGCCTTCGAAGCTCTTCATAGTAAGGTGAAACTAGTGAACGACTTCTCATCTGGAAAGAAACTGAAGTCTGAAGGTTTCGACAAAGAGTTAAGAGAAGTAGCACAAAATATGACGAAAATAACAGATGCAGCAACGAGACAGGCAGTTCAAAGTGCCTATGACGCCGTTAGAGCAACTGTTGTGGAAAGTCAAGAAAAAGAGTTACAACAGACCAAAACAGACCTAGTAAATGCTTTCTTAAAAACGAAAAGTCAGGTAGGACATTATGCTGCAGATGGAACATATGTGCCAGCTGGTGGAACTTATATACCACCAAACCCTCCAAGAGAAGCACCTGCACCAGGACTACCTAAAACATTTACATCGTCACATGGACACAGACACAGGCATGCACCAAAACCAACACAACAACCAACAGTTCAAAATCCAGCACCACAACAACAACCAAAACCAACAGTTCAAAATCCAGCACAGCAACCAACAGTTCAAAACCCTGCACAGCAACCAACAGTTCAAAATCCAGCACCACAACCAAAACCAGCACAACAACCACCTCCACAACCAGCACAGCAACCAACAGTTCAAAACCCTGCACAACAACAACCACAAACAGAGCAAGGACATAAAAGAAGTAGAGAAAAAGGAAACCAAGAATTCTTAAAAATGCTTAAGGAAGATTATGGTTACCCAGATACTCTTGACTTTAGTGACAGATATAAAGAAGCTATTAGAAAGTTCAAGGAAGGAAATACTGACCCGAACCTATTTAGCTTTATGGTTCAGCATCAAATGGGATATAATCTCAAACCTGGAAAATACAAGCTCGCTAAGGGATATGATTTAATAGCATATCATCCAAATGACATGAATGAATTTACTCCGAGATATTTGGTGTCAGAGCTAAATGATAATTCAACTCTCTTCATGAAACGCGTAAAAAATAGAGACGGAACGAAAGAAGAAAGGTTTATGAGTCCGGATGACTTAGATAGGGAACTTGTTAAAAACGGTCTCGGAATATATGAAATGCCAGCAGATGAGGTACAAGAAACTCCACAGGAAGAAGTTCAGATACAACCAGACATGGAAGAAATAGTTCAGCAACAACAGCTAGAAGAGCCTGAAGGAAACGAACAAGTCCCTCCTTTGGAAACTAACTTCACAGAACTAGATGAAGATTTGGAACAGCCGAAAAATCTTGACCCTCAACAAGAGTATGAGGAGAATATGGAATCTTTCCAAGAGTCTAAGAAAAATTCGGCTGACATAGTAGAAGAATATCGAAAAATGTTCGCCGACATACAAAAGACTCCAACATCAGATGAAAATATTCAGCATAGAATGGAAGTACTGAAAGAAATGTACGCAAATACAATAATCCTTTTTACTTACGACCATATAACGTTCAATCTTTGGCTGAACTCGGTGAAAATAAAAGGTTAAATTTCAACAAAACATATAGAAATGAAACATTGTTTAAAGTTCATTCAGAACCTAACCAATATGGAAACAAACCTACTTTTGTTTCTGCAGACTATGGAACTACAATGAGATGGGGTCATAAAGCTAATCCGGATAGGTGGTTCATAAACTTACAACCTCAATTCCAAGAAGTTGTAGACGCAATGGAAGTGAATGGTGAACCAGATATAGCTGGTATTTTCAGCGCGGCTTTAATGCCATTGAAAGATATGAAACATGCAGATATTTTGGACCAGTATGAAATGAACATGGCTGGGAAATATAACACCTGACGTTCTAGAACATTTATCTCAAAGAACTACACAGAACCATAGAGATGGTATATTTGGTGAAGAGTTTAGAAAGAGAGTTAGGGAGAGAGAAGGAAGAGAACCTATTGTACATGACCTTGCAAACGAAAGTTTGCAAAATGTCATAAAAACTTACTTTGCAGACAATGAACCGAGAAGGGATGAATATTTAAGAAAACTCAAATGGACAGTACCAAATGAAATGTTAGTATTGAAAAACATGTTCCTTGACAAAATAAAACCAACTACAGAAATAAATGACGCAAGACTGAAACATTGGGTAAAAGCTTTCCCATTCACAAAAGATATTATTGGTAACATGGAAAGAAAACCAGAATGGCTACAAAAATATATATTTGGAAACGAGCTTATTCCATATGGACAAGCTCTGTTTGAAGAGCTTGAACCGGAAACTCAGGAAAGAGTCATGCAAACAATACGCGAAGACTCAAATACAAACTATGACAAAATCTTTCTAGGATATAGGTTACCTGAGATGGGCGACCAGAGCCCAAAGGCAAAAAGGACATGGGAAATTTACAACATACTAGGTGAACATGAGGCAAAGATGCAACAACTTGAAGCAGAGGGCAAGTTACCAAAAGCGACACCAAAGAAGAAGAGAAGAGTAGAACAAAGTGAAAGTAGTGAAGAAGTAACTTCATCTAGTGAAAGTAGTGGCAATGAAGGAAAAAGAAGAGTTAAAAACTCAGTCAGGAAGAAAGTAAAGCTTGGTCCGAGTGGGTTCTATTATGACACATAAATCCAACTATTCTATATTTTTACCCATATGAAATGTACGCCGCTCAGAATATAACGCCAACAGTTTTGGATGCCATGAACGGAAATGTTTCCGAATGGTATAACGAATGCGACAATGCCATTAGAAGGTCAGAAATAGTTCCTGGAACTTACGAATATACAACTGCTGTTTCTTATGGAAACGTAGGTGAGTTTGGAGAAGGTTCTTCAACAACAGTAGATATTGCTTGCGACAGGTTTCATATTATTTCTATTGACAACTCATTCTTATACGTGGAACAAGACATTGAAATAAAACCTTCTGCCAAGTTGTCTGACAAGAAAGGTTGCAATGGAATTTTCTATGTCGGATACCAATATGCTCCAGAAGTTTTCATGGGATATAAGATATATTCTAACTCTGACTTAGTTCAAACAGTAACATGGGCAAACTATGAATGGTTCGCTTTGAGAAACTCAGTACAACCACAAGCTAGAGAACAAACAGACCAGTATGCAACTATTGAGAAAATAAGAAGACTTGACCCTAACGTTCCAGGAGTTTATGTTAACCTTTCTGGTTCAGATGGAATGCTGCCACTAAAGTAAAACTGAAACTTAGAGTTCCTTTGTCATCTTTCCTCATCTTCAGGTTTTTAAGATACTTGCCAAACTGGGCAGGAAAAATTTCTATCGAACTTACTCCAAGCAAAAATAACTTAGTCATTGCACCAACACAAGACCCATTCACTTTACAGACGTAAAGGGAACAAATAAAACGTCATTCGCCGAATTTTGCAAAGACAAAGTTGACTTAGACTTTGGTTTCTCAAACTCAACACTGAAGTAAACTATTATTTCAATGCTGCTGGAACTGCTTGGGACCCAGTTAAGTTCACATGCGAAAAATTTGAATGCAAGAGAATAGAAAGCAGACTTGCAGTCTATATGTTGGACCCAGATATTTCAAATGCTTTAGCTGCCAAATATATTGCAGTTCCACTTATGTTCCCTATACACCAAATATCTGTCAAAGACTTTGCAGGTGAAGTTGGAAACCAAAGTCCAGACCAGGTGCAAGAACAGATATTGCTTTAACAACTGCAATGAAACATGCAGATACTATGTTTGTACTGTTCAGACGAACTATAAATGACTATTCTTGTTTCTACAACCCTGGTATTAAATATCATATAAACATAGATGGCAAATATTATCCAAGAGAAGAATATTCTACAGTTGAGGATATGAGGTCATACAACTTGACATTAGATGCTATGAACTTTAACAACAACTTCACAACAACCATTAACCCTGAAATGCAAAGTTCTATTATGCCATATGTGAAAGTATGGACTCATACAGGAGGTCAAAAAACTCAATATACAAATGGAGACCGTTCAAACTTTTGGCTTGGCATTCCATTTGCTGACTCAGAAGACTTTATGGGTGGTATTTCAACTGTTGGTACAGTTCAAATACAATATACTGGTGACAGAGACGGTCCAGATGAATTGAAGCAAAGAAGTTTACAAAACCAATAGCACTTTTCACGGAAGATGCTCTTTTGAAGATTCGTTCGATGAAACCTGCTGGGGCTCCTCAGATTGGCATAACGACAGCTTCCATCGAGCAGATTTTGGCAGCAGGTCAGTAAGTTGTTCTTGAACTGACTTCTCTCCGTCAAATATTGACAGTACGCCAGTTTTGACATAATATTGTATATAAACTTCCTTTAGAAATATTCTGTAAGTTTTGAAGTTATATTTTTGTCTGCTTCAAGAACTTTCACCATTTCAGTTATACCAACTTTCTTTGCTTTATGAAAATATTTTGGTTCAGCAAATATTGCTATTCTATAACATTTTCCATTGTTTGTTGTAAAGAACTATTCTGTCAATGTATTTGTATTGTTTGTGAGTAAACTTTGTTCTGCTTCAATTCAAAAGATATCCGAATACGTCCATCTTTTTATTCTAAGTAAAATGTCATTTCCGAAAAATAGAAGCGTAAGTGTTTCAAAAGGTTTAATGGCGGTGGCAGATGTGAAGTTAAATTCACCAACTCAAACAAACAGTCAAAGTGTTGTCAATGTCAAAGACAGAGATGTTGAAGTGGGGAAACCATACGAAGACGAAGATGGTATAACAATTGTTCCTGTAAAAGAACCAACATATCCTGAAGTTAGCAGAGACTTAAGTTCTGTTGCAGATATTCGAAACGACTACCAACAACTGAAAGACAAACTTCAAACTCAGGAGAAGATTTGTCAAGCTTTAAGTATAATGTTAAACTTGGTCGAAACACAACCCTGTAAAAGTGAACTCATATGTCATTGCACCTCATGAAGTTTTGAAAGAACTATTGAAACTTTTGACAGAGGCAGACGATATAAACATCAAAGAAATAGAACCCGACATTAGTTGCTGTGGTGTTTCATATAATGTCATTGACAAGATATACGTTATGAAAGGAGGTGAAACGTTGAACTTAAAATATAGTTTCCCAGACGTTATAAAAATATTTGACGACCACAACATTTCATTAAAATTTATTTGCTAAGTAAATGGCAGAAGACATAATGGTTTATACTATTACGACTAAAAACCCTGAGTCATATAATTCTATAACAACAAACTTACAAAGTCCTCAAGGACGATATTGTAAACTAACTTTAAACACAATGACGACTAAAGCCTGTTTTGCTCTTTTGACACCAGAAGACTTTATTGTTGTGAATGGTAAAAAATACTCCTTTGAAGATACTTACTCAGATATACCACCAACAGGTTTTGTTGACTTATTTAATACTTTAAGTACGGGTGTAACATGTGCTGCAACTAGAGCAGGTTTCATTATGTTTGGATGTCCGACTGAGTTTACTATAAACGATATGAGCTATAATACAAAACTTATTTCTGGTTTTTACTACCAACAGTTTCCTATAACAGGAAAAGGTGTCATACAAGGAATGTCTATTCCATTGACATTAAGCACACCAATCTTATATATTGTTTCAAACTTAGGTTCAAAGTGTTATTCGAATGTCGACAGAAACTATTATGACCAAAAGATACTTATGCGTATAAACAATACTTTCTCTGCTGGTTTGCCTATTGTTCATTCGAATGCAGAATTTTCAACCTTAGTGAACTCAAACACTTTGGCAAGTATAACGTTGACATTAGTTGACGCAAACTTTGTTCCTGTAAAACTTTTATGTCCTATGTATTTGTCAATGACGGCAGAAAGTTTCGAATTGGAAGATGCAACTGGTGAAAGTATTGTATTACAAGAACAACTTCAACAACAAATAGCTCAAGAACAACAAATGCAACAAATGGAACAACAAAGTCAAGAATAAAAAAATATTTTTTTTTATTTTTATAAAATATACAGAATAGATGTTTCAGATTTTTATGACTTCCAAGCATTCAGAAATATGTGTCCATTTAGAGACTATAACAAAGCAGTCGAGAATTTGAAACGTTTAGTCATTTATGTCGACTCTGCCCCAGAATGTTATGTCATGAAAGAATGGGATGTTGTCTTTAACAAACCAAGCAACAATAGTTCTGAACAAGAATGTAGACAGAAACTTAAGAAAAAAAAGTCGTACAAGTTGGCATGAAGATGTTAGATGCTTGGGATATCTTATTGTCAAAGTTAGAAGATTTTTTCAGTTCGAGGTATAAAGTTCTATACACCTTCTCCAAACTTCTATTCTATCTTCACTGGATATAAATACGAACAAGTAGAATGGAAAGAAAATATTATAGAAGCTTGGTTAGACCATGTCAAAGAAATTATATGCAATGGAAACGAAAAGGTTATGAGTATATCTTATGTTGGTTTGCAAACATCTTACAACATCCAAGTGCTAAAAATGAAACTGCTCTCATTATAATTGGAAAACAAGGAACAGGTAAGAATACTTTCTTTACAGATATTTTGTGCAAACTGTTAGAAGGTATTCGAATCCGAATATGACAAACTTAGAAAACATCTGTGGCAAGTTTAACTCCTCAATAGAGAATATGAAACTTATAGTTTGCAATGAACTTCAAAGTATAGATACAACAAAAGTTTTGAACTCAGATGCTTTGAAGAGTCTTATAACAGACAAAGTTGGAGTTGTTGAAAGAAAGTATAAAGACCAAAGAGTTTGTGAAAATGTTGCAAACTTCATTATGGTTTCAAACAATGCTGTTCCGATGAAGTTAGAAAGTTCTGACAGAAGATATGTAGTTGTCAGAACGTCAGAAGCTCATATGCAAGATACAGAATATTTTGACGACTTAGCAGAAACTTTGACATCTGACTTTTACAACCACTTGTTCTCATATTTCATGACATTAGATATTTCTAAGTTCAATCCAAGACAAATTCCACATACCGAAGAGAGACAAACATTGTTAGAAGCAAACAAGAGTGTATATGAACTGTTCATAGAAGAAAGCGACTTTGTGTCATTAGATGAAAGGTCTTTATATGATTTGTATAAACAATATTGTCAAGAATATGGTTATATGGCAGCTTCTAAACGAACATTCTTGGCAAATGTCAAAAGTCTTTTAGATGTTCAGAATGGTGTATATACAAAGAAAAATTTTTCTGAGTAAATTTAAAAAAAAATTTTTTTATCCGATAGAAAAGATGACGAAATTCATCTCAGTAAACAAGTACATGTCAGGACTTAAAGAAGAACTAGACCCATTCACATATTTGAATGTTTACTTCTACCATTTTGAAAAGTCTTCATTCAGCAAAGTTTGGAACATCGAACCAGTTAAGTTTGCTATTGTGACTAAAAATGGTGCGAAATTTGAAGACTTAGACATAGAAGGTTTGTTAACAGTCAAAGAAAGTTTTGACAGAAGGTTCTCAAACCTTAAAGAAGGCAAAGCATACAAACCTGTTATACCTTATGAACCAAAGAAGACAGACGACTATGAATATTATGAGTCTAAAGTTGTAGAAGTTCAAGGTAAATTGGGTAAAAAGATTTTAGAGTCTAAGCCAGTGTTTGCTCCTAAAGAGGAAGAGAACATTGACATTGACCCAGAAATGTTCTAAAAATAAAATTTTATTTTTACATGTCAAATTTCTTTTTCTCTGGAATTGGCTCTGGTTCTTTCTTCTCTTCTACTTTTTTCTCTTTCTTTTCTTTCTTCTTCTTCTCTGGTGGTGAGACGTCAAATTTCTCAGAACCATATTTATGTAAAAGTTCTTTGTCCTTTAATAGCTCATCTATTCTGTTTTCTATTTCATCTTCAAGAACAGCGCATGTGTCTTCTTTGCATTCTAAGAACTTTTGTTGGACTTCATCTTTCCAATCGGCGTCATCTCTGTCAACAAGTCTGTCATTGACAAATTTTAAGACTGCTCTTTGTAATGTTTTATGGTTCTTGTCATATTCCCAGAA
Source organism: Trichomonas vaginalis G3 (assembly GCF_026262505.1). Lineage (NCBI taxonomy): Eukaryota > Parabasalia > Trichomonadida > Trichomonadidae > Trichomonas > Trichomonas vaginalis. The sequence goes on along the minus strand of NC_067206.1, from coordinate 15,479,716 downwards.
ACAGAACTTTAGAACAAATTCACCTTTCTTGTTTACACTATGTAAGATTTTATGGTCGACAGATGTTTTGCTGTCAAAAACTTGTCTCGAATATAGATAGCGAAATCGCTAGACATTTTCTAAAAGATAAAAATTTTAATTTTTCTAAAAATATGTTAGAAAAAAAGTTTGCTGACATTGACAAGAAATTTGAGAATGTTTTAAACAAGAACAAGGGGAAGTTAGAAAATGCTCAGATAAAGCCTATACATGACAAGTTCTTATTTGCTCAGAATGGTATAACAGGTCTAATTGCACCACCTGGGTCGGGTAAGACTTTCACTTATCTTAAAATGGCTGCACAACAACAAGAACTAGATGAGAAGAACCCATTCTATGAGTTAGTAGTCATTTGTAGTACTTCTGGTCAATTTGACCAAACCGTCAATTCGTTCAAAGATATTATAAAGAAGTCTAAGTTAGTATGTATAAAGGATACTGAGTTGTTAGATTGGATAAAGAAGTACCAAAGAAGAGTTTTGAAGTATAATGCTATAAATGAGTATATAAATTCTAAGTTTAAAGACCCAAATGAGGAAATGCAGAGAATATTAGAGAAGAAACACTTCAGAAACAAACAGAAAGAGATAGAATACATTTCGAAGAAATTGCAATCTTACGATTGGAAGACTTACCCTCATAGATGTCTTCTTATCTTAGATGATTTCGCCTCTCATCCTTTGTTAAAGAACAGAGAACAAGATATGTGTCGAATTCTTAAGAAGCTCAGACGCTTTAACATCTCAGTTGTCATTTGTGTACAGACAGCAAAAAGTTTAAGTAAGGATGTTAAAAGAATACTTACTGACATAATACTTTTCCCCGGATTGTCCGAAGACGATTTCATGGAACTTATGAAAGAGTCCATGGCAGGTAAGTTTGACAGACATGAACTATGGGAGAAGTACAAAGTCATACAAGACCCTCATACTTCTTTCAGAATTCATATCTACGCAAACAAAGTTCAAATTGTAAAAAGTCAAGCTTGAAAAATGTAAGTGTTTAGTCTTAGTAAGATGGTAGCTTCTTAAAGCAAATACCATTGCTGAGTTTTATGTACGTGAAGAGACGTACAATGAATTCAATTACGAGTACAATTGCAATGACAACTAAGGCAACTATTTTTGTCTTTTGCCAGCAAGGGTACTTCTTCTCTTCCAATGGTTCAGCAGAACTATACTCACTCATGAGAAATGCCAAAACGGTTTAATAGAAAAAGTGTCATTTTTTTCATGTCCGAAGACTCGAAGGTGCAACACTTCCAAAATATCGACGAACTCAGAAGAGCAGCATGGCAGTATGTTCTTGACAACTTCTTTGAGTTCTCCAGGTACACCTTGGAAAATGCTGAAGAACTCCGACACAGAGAATTTGGAGAAATTGCGCTCCAATACTACCTTGACAAACAAAGGGTAAATTAAGACTAAAAACTTAACGTTTAAAAAGTGACATTTTTAATGAGCTCCGAGTCACCGAGAAAACTTGGTCAGATGTTAGAAGCTTACTTCCCTGAGGAGGATGGAAGCGTTACATACATAAGGTTCAAAAACAACGAACCTGGAATTGCGTACCAAATTCGCAATTACATGACCATGGAAGAGTACGAAAGGTTTCTACAAGAGAAACCAGCTCTAAACAACTCAGAAAAGAAAGAGTAAAAAGTTTAATTCGTAATTGTTTATTTTTTTACTTGTAAGGGCAAGCTGCAAGAATGAAGTCGACTATCTCAGTCTTTGTCTTGACCAGTTGGACTGCTCTTGTAAGCACGTCTGTTTTGCGGTCTCCAGCTGGTGTCTGACCTTCGTAATTGCGCATGTTCTTGAGAGCTCCAGCTGTAAATGGCTGTAAGATGAAGAGTCTCTCAGACTGCTTGAGGTAGTCTTCACGGTCACGAACCGAATCTGTGGTACGAGTCGAATTGGTCGACCTTAGGGAAGAGACTGAAAGCCTGTCATCTTCCATTGGAGCTGTAGCATACTCTTTGCGTAAACGGTTCAGACCTTCTTCGAAGTCTTGGTCTCTCTTCGATTGAGATTGGAATTGGAATTGCTGGGGTGGAGCTTGCTGGAACAACCAAGGGTTGGGGAAGTAAGGCATAGGCTGAGGAGGGTAGTAATTCGGAGGTACTTGCTGGAACTGAGGTTGCTGAGGAGACTGTTGTGGTTCTTTAGGTTCCTCTGGTTTGGGAATGGACTCGGTTGGTGGGACGTCGGACATTCGTTTGTGTCCTGTCGGACCACAACGATAAAAATCTCTGCTACTAGCAGTACTTTTTCTGACAGTAGCAGTACTTTTACTGACAGTAGCAGTACTATTTCTGACAGTAGCAGTACTTTATCGTCGAAAACTCTCTCAAATTTTCCTTTTTACTGTCAGAAAAAGTACTTTTACTGACAGTAGCAGTACTTTTTCTGACAGTAGCAGTACTTTTACTGACAGTAGCAGTACTTTTTCTGACAGTAGCAGTACTTTTACTGACAGTAGCAGTACTTTTTCTGACAGTAGCAGTACTTTTTCTGACAGTAGCAGTACTTTTACTGACAGTAGCAGTACTTTTACTGACAGTAGCAGTACTTTTTCTGACAGTAGCAGTACTTTTACTGACAGTAGCAATGGTCGAGGTCGAACCTACCGACGAGGCAATTTACCTAATTGAAATTAACGAGCTTGTTAAAGACTTCCTCAGGCAGAATGTAAAAGGCAAGCTTGTTAACGGTTGGATAACGGGAAGGGCTGCCTTGAATCTCGAGACTTCGACTGGAATTCCAATTCAAATACCAGACGGGACAGCCTTCGACGACATAAAGCAAGCAAAGAAGGAAGCCATTATAAAGTTCTTTGCCAAGCGTCCTTGGATACTACTTCCAAACAGAGAGAACCCTTTCCCAGAATGAACCAAATTCTCAAGGGTCTCCTTCACTTCTCTGGTCAGCCGTTCTACATAACCTGTGAAGGCGACATCCAACCAATTCAGTAAACATCTCATTTTAACTCACTTTTTTTTGTTTTTACTCACACTCGTACTCACCAGGTATGAGTACAACTATTTCAACTGTGAACCTTGTAGTGACCGGTCTTCCTGCAAATGCAAGTTCGGTCAATACACAGTTTATGGTGGCAAGAATTGAAATTCCAGACCCAACTCCAACAAGAACTCTCAAGTTACCAGAGACTCGTGTGAAGAAGAAGCCTTCTGGTAAGTTTCTTATAGCCATATACATGGCACGTTTAGAGTAAAAACATTTTTTTTTCATTTTTTGAATGAAGCAAGTTAAATTCGTCCCACACCAAACTCAATGGACCGATGAAAAGTTTCAAGCTATGGTTGAAGGTGTTGAGAACGACATAGACGGCGAACTTGAAGGAGCTCAAACCACAATTGCAACCAAAATTGCACAAGTCAAAGAAGAGATAGCTCCACTTAAAGCTACCAAAGCTACTCTTGACCTCATGGATACTTTTATGGGTCTTCCCTTCCTATATTTAAACTTCTTCGAAACTCTCCAACCATATCTTTGTAACTCTGCTTTTATTCTAGCAGACTTTCTATCCATTCTATATGGGGGCATTTTTATAAAAATAAAAAATATTTTTTTCTTTACTTTACATAACCGCCTGCTGCCATAAGTCTTTGACGCCAACCCATACCAGCTAATGAAGGTTGACTTGGTTTAGTTTGGAAACTAAACTTTGGTTTTGGTTTATCTTCAGTTTTTGGTTTTTCTTCTTCTATCGGTTTTTCGTCACTTTTCGGTTTCTCTGACTTTACTTCACTTGCAGGAACAGTTGTGTCGTCAACATCTTCATAAATATCATATGCCATTTGTTTTTGTTTTCCTTTCAACTTTTTGTGTTTGTTGTAAAGTTTAGAATATTTCGACTCTAAGTCAATGAGATGTTCTATAATGAACTGTTGGTCAGTGAAGTAAACTTTTCCATCTGTTGTCTCGAAAGCTCCTTCAGACTTCAATATTTTATTTGTGAGAGTCTGTTTCTTTTTGAGATACTAGCCGTTCCATTTCTATGAAAAGTGACTTTATAGTTAGGGTTTGTATTTCCAGACCTGGCACTTTCTATTATTGAATTTTTCTCTTCATCTGTAAGTTCTTTGACAGGTTTTGACAATGGTTCTGAACTTTTTGTTTGTGGTGTCAAATCTACCGTTTCAACTTCTTCGGTCATTTCATCTCATAAAAAAATTTAGTTTGGTTTGTTTTCAACTGGTTGTTTAGGTTTTTTAAGTCGGTCTAAAACTTCCTGAGGTATAGGAAAGAACTTTACAAAACAGCGTGGTGTAAATGCTGGAAGCCTACAAATCCATCTTGAACTCATTTGTCTCAATGCTGCATTTGTTCATTTCATCTCAGTAAAAAATTTACATTCCCCACGTTTGAGGCGGTTGAGGTTGGTTATTGTTTACCCACTGTTGTGCATGGTTATTCCTCTGTTAAAGAATCTTTCACCTTGGTCCATATAGTGTCCTGCTTGGTTATAGTAGTCATTTGCTTTGTTATAATAGTTTCCTGCTTGTCTTCCTACATTGTCCATCCATCCTTGAACTTTTCCTCTTGTTTCAGGATTTGGAATAAGATTTGTTGCATCTCGTGCTACATCCCAACCTTTGTACAGTTTGTATAATAGGTTGTGCTTTCTCTTTAAGTATACCTAATGTACTCAAAATCTTCCTTCCAACTCCAAATGCACCTTTGGCTATTGTTCCCACTGCGGGCAAAAATCTGGATGCAACTCCTGCTAATGCGCCAAATAAACCCATTTCTTATAGGGTAAAAAATGACGAATCCGAATAAGGACCCCTATGTTTCTAAAGCGACAAAGAAAGCACTCATGATAAAAATCTTTAGTTCAACACCAAATGCTTGGTTTATGGATATCTTGGAAACATTCCGAGAGTTAGAACAGATGGACCTCCATACTAGTTAATATTTGTTGGTCAAAACACAAGATACTGTGAAGCCATACCATTATGGTCCAAAAAATATTTTAGATGTGAAAACTGCTTTGACAATATTCGTTTGACAAATACCATCCAACAAAACTGACATCTGACTGTGAAAGTTTTTCAAATCAGATGATGTAAAAAACTATCTGCGTTCAAAAAATGTAAACCAATATTTCATTGTCGACCAAAACCATTCTGCTCTTGGTGTCATTGACGGTTGTATAAAAATGTTAAGAGACTTAAACCAACCACAAGGTGGTGAAGCAAATGAAATGTCATATGACGACAAGTATAGACACTTCTCCATGGCAAAGATGAGACAAGTTTTAAAATATTTACAATAACGTAAACAAAAAGGTTTGGGAAACCACTCCCCCGAAGAAATGAAAAACAACCCTGACTTAGAGAAAGACTATATATTTAATAATTTAGTCAAAAGAGACAAACAAGAAAGAATGCCGGGCTTCAAACTTCAGAAAGGTGACAAAGTAAAAATAGAAATACCTAAACGCGACCCATATGAAAATACTATTGACTATGACAACAATGGGAACCCGACAGGTACTCACATTCGTGTTCGTAAAAATAGAAGAAAGTATACAAGAGAATATTATGAAGTTTTAGGCAAACATGGCAAAATGTACACACTGCAAGCAGAAGATAAAACTACTATTGCCAGACCTCGTTTCAAACTTGTCAAAGTTCAAGGTGGTATACTTTCAAAGACAGTTCCTAACAAATATAAGACAACTCCTGACGAATATGCTAAAGAAGTTGAAAATGATGACTAAGCAATTCTATACCATGCGTAAACTGTCATGTAAGGTGGCATGTATTCTTTACTTTGTCCCGTTGTTTGTGTATATCCTGAAACGAAATGTGTATGGTTTCCTTCTCCCTGAGTGTCACTCCAGTAACAATTTATAGCAAACTTAACATCGTCTTTAACATCATATCCTTTACCTTTTGTCATTCCTGACCAACCAACATATCTATGACTATGCCAACCTGCTTGAGATGTACTTAAATCTATGTAGTGACTGTGTGCAGGTAAATTTGCACCTGAAATCGTTTTACTTCCACCTGTTTCCTTTGAAGAGTTTGCACAATACAAAAACCTGTCGACTATTTGAGTCCAAGTTCCAAAACCAAGTACTACTTCTGGTCTGGTAGAGTTCATTGAAACATATAATGAGCCAACCGGGTAAATAAGTTTCGGCAAAATTTGTTTAAGCACATTGAGTTCCTGTCTTAGATGCATAATACTATTGTCATTAGATATCAAAGTATCTACAAGACTTGTTGCCGGTGGTATTGTTGGACCTTTACTTGGCAAGGTTGTGTTTAGTGTAATATCATCTGCTGTAAAAGTTGTAAAACTTGTATGTGTATGAGTCTTATTTGCTTTAGTGTTTAAGGTTTCTTGTAAGTTTGTAATATTTGCAATGGTATGTGTATGTCCAACCTCACTTTTCCTGTTTAAAGTTAGTTGTAAGTTTGTAATATCAGATATAGAATGTGTATGTCCAACGTCACTTTTCCTGTTTAAGGTTTCTTGTAAGTTTGTAATATCAGATATAGAATGTGTATGAGTCTTATCTGCTTTTGTCTCTAATGTTTCCTTAAGACTTGGTATTTGGTTAATATAATGTATATGAGTCTTTTTAGAATATTCGTTTTCAGCTCTTGTCACTTCACTTGACATTTTATTGTCAACATATGTTTTGTCTGCTAGTTCAGGATGAGTATGTTCTTTTGTTGCATAAGCATTGTTAGCTCTTTCTTCTTCTTTTGCTATTGCATCGTCTACATATTCTTTGTCAGCTTTGTTGTCAACATCTGCTTTCAAAAGAAGTTCATTTATAGGTTTCTCGTTTAAAGTTCCTTTTGTTGGATTTATACAGACAGTATTGTTCTTCTTGTCTTGAAATAGAAACTCATCTGTCATTGGGTTTAATGTCAGTTTTAAGTTTCCTTCTTTCAATGACTCAGATATCTTAGAATAGTTTGAAAAGTTTGTTGTGTTCTTATTTAGAGCTTGCATAATGAGTTGTCGGTTGTGTTGTATTTCTCTCATAGACGCTGTTTCATTTGACATTTTTATTATAGATAAAATATGCTTCCAATAGAAAAAGAAAATTCTAGAGTTGCTACAACTAAACCATTAGATGAACTTTTTACTAATGTCGGTCAAAAGTTTGAGACAGATACCGTAAAGCATGAAGGCTATCGTTTTGACTACCCATTAAGATGGTTAAGAGACCCATCTGTCAGAAAAGCTATTGGCTTTCGAAGAATAAAGTTTGTGTCTGTAGAAGATAAAAGTTTTCCATTTATTGTAAGGTTTCATATAGATTATACATCTGAAGGGCAACGAAAATGTGGGAAGAAATTGAGCTAATACAAGTTGACCTCTCATCTTCTCTACAGACTGCATTAAAAAATATAGAAGATAAAATAAATTCATGTTATGCAAATATGCTGATGAATATGCGAATACCGATAGCACACTTTATGTGAGAATTGTATATGACAAACAAAATTCACAAGTGTCATTTCAAATCTACGAAGACAATCCAAATAAAGACGAACAAATATATACAGAATTCACTGCAATGTCATGGTATTATTTGCAAAGAATGTTAAATCAGAAAGTTGAACCTCCTTTAGCAAATATCTACAGTCGATATGCAAGAGATGAACCATATTTATTTAAAGATGTTTTCGACCAAGATGCTGTGATAGTTCATGCTTCATTTTCTGGCGCCCAAAATCTTTCTTATGCTTGGCAAATGACTTTTACGAAAAACCTACAAAGTTATACGAACCACCAAGTGGAAGTATTTCAGACTTTCAAGTATGGTTTACTACAGATGGAAGAAAAAGAATAATTCCATTATACCATGCGTTTTACTTAGAACTTAGTTTCATATACAACTACTATCGAACGATAAAAATATAATTTTTTAATACGGTTGAGGTGTTGGATTTGGTTGCCAACTAGACTGTGGTGCAGGTTCAGGCTGTTGTATAACAGGAGCTTGTTCTTCTGGTTCAGGGTCTTTAGGTATAATACCAACGAACTGACCTACTCTTTTACCAATATTTTTGACTCCGTTCCAAATTCCTCTTCCGACAGATTTTATTCCATTCCATATACCTCTTCCAACATTTCGAAAGAAGTTTCCTATTCTTCCAAAGAAACCCATTTTACTATATGTAAAAATCTAATGTCCGCCTAGTCTCTTACGTTTCCTGTTGAGTTCCATAGCATTCTTTAACTGGAGCTCATACATTCTATTTCTCCTCTGGTAGAAAACATACTCTGGGTCAACTCCTGTGTTCGCGTCATCTGCATAGAGTTGTTTATATCCCACTTCAGGGTTTGTATAAAACTCTTTCCATCTCATATTTGCATACCATGGTGGTAAGCCTAACGCAGCGTCATTTGACATGGCAGTTTGCATTTGTACATCTGTTGGCACTTGACCATAGTTTGCCATTGCAGTTTGTATTCTAACTTCATTTGGAATATTCTCTGGGTTTGGTTGTCCAGGTTGCTGTGCATTCGCTAAGTTCTGTGCGTCCATTTAATATTAGATAAAAATATCTCTTACGAGTACATATACTGAACATTTGCAGGCATTGGTTCATCTTCATATTCTCTGTACTTTTCTGCCAACGTCAAATAAATAAATGACACAATGGAAAAAACCTAAAACTAACAATCCGATTTCAAACCACATTTACTTACTAATAAAATTTCTTTATTGTGACACTTTCTCCGGTTTATAGGACCTCTCTCATATTCTATCTTGTCATATCTAAACTCATAGTCATGTATGTCCTCTAACCATCTCATAACGGTTTCCAAACCACTTTTATCGGATGTAAAGTAAAAGCATGGATGGTTATGTATAACGTCTAAAGTTTCTAAAGAGTCTCTCAAAGTCCAGTCTACTTGGTATTGAAAATCCCATGTGTTATAGAACGGCGGGTCCACTATAAAGAAAACATTTTCCTTGTCTTTATATTTTTCATACAACTCTGTCCAACGACATCTCACAAACTCTATACCCTCAATATATTTTTCTATGTTCTCTTTGAAAACATTTGTATAGTTAAGATATAAAACTTTTGACATAAGTGTTTCAATGTCATGAACTCTTATAGCACCACTATATAATAGTCTAGCAGATATACTATCCCAGTCTATATATTCTGCTTTTTTCAAAACCTCTCTCACAATATTTTTCTTATCTAATGGTATACGTTCCATCTTACCTATAGGTATCTTTTCTTTTAACTCTTTCAATATATTGTTTGTGTCTGGAATATGTTTGAGACGGTCCATATAGTTGTCGAAGTCATTGCATATAATCTTTGAGTCTGGGAATATTGTATGACATAAATGGGATATATAGAAACTTCCACCGAACAAATCTACAAATGTTAGACCATTCGGTAGTTTCTTAAGTTCTCTCAATATAATATCTTTACATCTACTCTTATTTCCAAAGAACGGTAACGGCGGTTTTGTAAAATTCATTTATATATAATAATAAAAATGTTTTTACCTGAAAAGTGACAGAAAAGTGACAAAACATGAAAACATATATAATTTGTGAAAAGTGACACATTATATAATGTTTTCGACCCAGAAGACTAACAATTTTCCGAATAAAAACTTCATTTATACTAAACATCTTCGGGGCTAGAGGGCGCAACGCGCCTGGAAGCCCTCCGAATAAAAACTTCATTTATACTAAACATCTTCGGGGCTAGAGGGCGCAACGCGCCTGGAAGCCCCACTTACCTGACCTCATATTTATTATATTTCTTTAAAAAATTTACAAATTATAAAATGTCAAAAGTTACCTCAACCCCTTTTTCATGCAATACACTTTTATCCATTTTTGACACTTATTCATGGAAGTTCTAGGTGTTTTCTCTGATAGATATAGATATAGAAGAACAGAATATTTTGTTAAATATCGCAAAAAAGGTGTTGAAAACGAAGACTGGCTCTCAAAAAAGCAAATCGACAAAAAATATCATAATTTGATCGATGAATACAAAGATCTTAAAGTCAACGATTGTACATTTGTAATTCTCCTTAATTTTTGAGGTGAAATATAACCATTATCACAATTTTTGTTTTGAGATTTAACCTTCAAAATTTTTGGATGATATTCCTCAATAGGATTATTTAATTTTAAGTTCATCTGAATTCTCATTGAGAATGAACCCGAAATTAATCTTGAACTTTGTGAATAAATTTGCCAAGTGTGAAACGGAGTGCACCCCCAAATAATAATATTTCACTTTTTTATTAATTGATTCTGAAATATTATTTGTAAGGGCATATTTTGGATCTCTTTGTGCTGCAATCAATTTTTCTTTGTTATTGAACCATTGATTTGTCATAAGACGAAATGGCGGAAGTGAGGTGAAGTCAAAAAGTGACATATATTTGGCCGGCTAAATTCACATATAGTTTACATGTCAAAATTACAATAAATTAATTATTTTGCTTAGCAATTAGCTATGAATTAAAACTAAAATTATTACTATTCAATTCTTTACATTCAAATATTAAACAATTCAAATTTAATAACAAAGATATTACAATAAATAAAAAATGATTAAAAATGTCCCTGAAAATTTTCTGAAAGCTATCTCGTGTTTAGGTCTCAATTTTTTTTAGAAATAGAAAAAGATTGGATTTAACTTTCAAACATTATATATAGTTTTGTATATGGAAGCCTTTAAATACAAGTTAATGATATGGAGTTGTATTGCGAGGAAGAGGGAATCAAAGAAATTGACGAAGTTCCAGAATTTTATTCAACAATTCTTAATCAATTAACAAAAACTATACCGAAACTTATCTTACCATCCAAATCAAATCACATTACATACGGAATAAACATTTAATCTTTTACCATTAAAATTATATTTATACGTTATTTAATTTTTTTACGTCTAAGTTGAATAGGATAATAGCCGAAGATATAAAGTAACTATAGTTTACAAGCTAAGGAACAAATCAGCATTGAAACTAAAAAATGCTGAAATATTATAATAAATTGAAGAAATACTGTGATAGAATACCTAGTTATACTAGATACTATTATAATATGAATTCATTTGTATTGAATATCGATAATAAAAAATCGATGAAATATTAAAATGAGAATAAATTAATAATGAGATTATAAATTAGAATTATTTCTCTTTTATTTAAAATAAAAACTTAGTTCTATTTAAATTCGATAAAGAAGTACGAAAAAGTTGTATTATACGTATGATGTTGCCCGATGTTTGGTAACACTATTGTAGAATATAAGCATATATGATAGAAAAGCAATATGCTTAATATCGAGTAATTCTAATTTTTTACGAAATTATTCAAATACGTTATTTTTTAAAATGAAAAGATAAGCATACCATTATGCAGTAGTTTGCGCACATATACTATGCTGATGAAAGTTGGTCTCTAATTCGAAACTTGAGTCTGTCAAATTGACGTTCCATCTTATTTTAATCGATATTCAATACAAATGAATTCATATTATAATAGTATCTAGTATAACTAGGTATTCTATCACAGTATTTCTTCAATTTATTATAATATTTCAGCATTTTTTAGTTTCAATGCTGATTTGTTCCTTAGCTTGTAAACTATAGTTACTTTATATCTTCGGCTATTATCCTATTCAACTTAGACGTAAAAAAATTAAATAACGTATAAATATAATTTTAATGGTAAAAGATTAAATGTTTATTCCGTATGTAATGTGATTTGATTTGGATGGTAAGATAAGTTTCGGTATAGTTTTTGTTAATTGATTAAGAATTGTTGAATAAAATTCTGGAACTTCGTCAATTTCTTTGATTCCTTCTTGAAGCGTTGAAATTTCTTATTGACTCTCTTAGATCTTTAACAACTCCATCTACAATCCAAAGCGGTAATTTACTTGAATCATATTTTTCTGAAATTTCGTAAAATTTGTTAGGTGTGTACCATGTATGTAATGTCGGGTTTTTTGGTAAACTTGTGTGTGGGTTTGAATTGTAATTTTCTATAAGACTTTGTATATCATTCCATGTGGCGTCTTCAATTTCCACATTTTGCCAAAACCTTTCAATTTTCCCATTCATATATGGGCAATGTGGGAGAATTGTAATACTTTGAACGTTCGCATTTTGTAATAAATTTCGAAAAACCCAAAATTTTCTGTTCCGTTATCACTCCATATAGCAAAGGGCTTCCCATATTTTTGGAAACATTGGTCAATTACTCTACTTGTTTGCGCAGCTTCTTTTGTTTCCAAGTGAGCCCATGCTAAAATTTTTCGGGATTTATCGTCAATAACCGCATAAAGATATTCACCCTGACGATGTTTAAAAAAATGAATATCGACATGCCATATTAAGTTTATATATACTGCTTCGTATTTTGTTTTTCCTTTTGGTACTGAATTTTTGGCAGGTTGAACGATATTCAGAATTTTGAAACACTTCTTTACAGTTCTTTCTGAAAAGTTTGTTTCCAATAATTTTTTGTTAAAATAATCGGTTGATTTTTCCAAATTTTGAGTAGTTTCTGTATGAACGATATATGGATCTTCAGATAATTCCGACTCAATTTGTGGATCTTCTTCGGAAGAATTGGAAGAAAAAAGTTTTTCTGCTGATGAATCAGAATCAGAATTTGTATACTCAGAAAGATATTCTGAAGAATTTGAAAAACCTATTGGATTTGTATTTAATTGTGAAATTGGTAAATCATCTAAATCATGATTAGCATTTTCGGTTTCCCTTTGAATTAACATATCCTTATCGGTAATAATTCTTCCGTATGCTCTTGATATTCCGATTTTTTTAACTTTTTGATGTAATTTATTTACTGTATCTAATAATTCCTCAGGTGGTTCGATTGGTTTACGCCCTGGTTTAAATTTTGTGTCAGGAATTCCATTTGATTTAATTGCTAAGTGGAATGTTTTTTTAGATATTGATGGTATAATGCGTCCATCAGTGAGTTGGACATTGCTAAGTATTGTTTTGAGTTTTTGACCTTGATTAATTTGTTCAATTGCAGATTGAATCCAATTTATATCAATTAGATCGTAGATCTTTCGACTCATCTGAAATTTTATAACTTTTGAAAGAAACCGTAAAAATTGTGAAACATGCTTTTTAATAAAAAACAATTTTGATGAAAACCATAAATTAATTTAAAATTGAAATAAATTTTTGAAATCTATGATATTGAATAAAAAAATTTATAGTGTAGATATTGATATAGATATAGATGTTAATTTTAATATGATATTTGATAAAATTTTTTTAAATCAAAACATACTGATAATAGGTTGACATGTAATATGATATTTTGCCTTGTAAATATATTTGGTCGGCAAAATAACCTAATTACTCTTATTTTGAGTTCACTTCCACCATTTCGTCTTATGATACTAGCTTTTATCTCTTCTTGGATACCAAACTGGAGGAGCTCCATAGTGTTGAATATCACGGGCTCCATACAACAAATTGAATAAGGTATTTCAAAATTTGAAGGAAATGGTCCATCATTGAATGTAGTGGCCGGGAATTGAATGACATACAGATAGTTTGAGGAAATTTGTTATAAATTATAATATAATTGAAGAATTAATTATCAAAACAAGTCTAAGAGCCATTTGTCAGATTTTCCCGAAATGCAAGGTTAAGATTTTAGCAGCGACTAACTTTGAGTGTACATATATAATTGTTATACTGAGTACTTTCTATCTGTGTTACTTATTTGAGTCTAAGAGCCATTTGTCAGATTTTCCCGAAATGCAAGGTTAAGATTTTAGCAGCGACTAACTTTGAGTGTACATATATAATTGTTATACTGAGTACTTTCTATCTGTGTTACTTATTTGAGTCTAAGAGCCATTTGTCAGATTTTCCCGAAATGCAAGGTTAAGATTTTAGCAGCGACTAACTTTGAGTGTACATATATAATTGTTATACTGAGTACTTTCTATCTGTGTTACTTATTTGAGTCTAAGAGCCATTTCTACCATAGAACTAGATATTGTCTCTCATTAAATATATATAACTGTAAACTGCTTAATTCATTTATCTATTTAGATAAAATTATATTTATATAAGATTTCATGTTATTATTTCATCTTTATTATTTTTTTTATTCCTTTGAAAAGTGACACGGGATAGTTTGTCCCTTTCTCGTTTTGAAAAAATAAATAAATTTTGAAGAAATTGTAAAACAAATCTTGTTGTATTTAGATCATCTACATTAATTCTATTCAGAAAATCGAAAATTCTTTCTGGATCAATAATATTAAAATAAGATTCGCTTATTATAACTAAATGATTAAAAATATTGGTTATATAACTAAAATAATATTCATCATTGAATAAATATTCATAAAAGAGCCCAGAAGATGAAAAGCATACAGAATAGTCATAGCCATCATAATCATCAATAATTGAATTAAAATTTTTGGTAATAATGCAGAATTCTGGAAGCTCAAAGTAGAATTGATACCTTTGATTGAAAAACTGGAAAAAATCCAAAACAGTTGTGTAAATATCTACAGTTTTCAAGTATGAGATGCATTTATCAAGATAATGCAAAGATAGATGTAATATTTCATGGCTATTATGATATTTATCAATGGTAGTTAGGAAAATTTGATAATCAATTGATGATAAATACTCGAAATTCTGTTGTGAGTCAAGAATTTGAATTGTTCCGAGTACATATTTAAAATGGTATTCAGAACAAGTTGATATATTAAAAATTGCATTTAAGGCATCAAAATTTACCTATTCCGAACTATTTTCTTTTGAGCATATGTAGTTGATGAATGAGAAAACTTTAAAAACGTGGGTTTTGTCGGAAACAAGTTCAAATAAATGTGTAAATATCTTGTCGTAATCATCTATTTCTTGCCCAAAATATATTTGAAATGCAACAAATATTTCATTCCTATTAAATGTATTGTCATTGGTCTCCTGCATTTTTGGAGACTCCTTATACTCATCCCACATTGAAATAAATGAATTTTTCCTTATATATTAAGGATCATCAATATTTGCATATATATGTTGTTTTAAATAATTAAGAAATTATTTTTTTAGAACTTGTGAATTTTGTATTATATATTGATTCAATAATCCAGGGAAAAACCGTATCATTTCGTCGTCGCTTAAGGTAACATTTTCATTGCCAAACTTAACAACGTAGGACACCTTATCAGGGAAAATTGAATTTTTTGAAAATCCTAATATTTCGGCTCTACGTTCATTAGGTCCTTTTGAAAGTATAGTTAGCTGATATTCTCGAACAAATTTATTATTCTCTTCGAATTCTTCGGACGATTTCCATACTGGTTCTTTAATAGTTTTATATTTTACGAGATATTTGACACTTGTATCATTGTCAAATGAATGATCCATTATACATTCAATCTCATACTGATTAGTGCCATCTTTTCGCTTTCTTCCTCTTTTTGACATAATTATATTTAAAAATGGTTTACAAACTTTACATGTCATATTTAGAATGATATATGATTAGTATATTAAATAAGTGATATCTGATACTTATAGCAAATGAGAAATTAAAATTAATAAAAGTTAAAAAAAATAATATAATTAATAATTATGAATAATTATTACCACAAAAATACATACTGTATACATTTCAAACACTTTTAACATCAGCATTATTTATTTACCTGATCAAAACATAATTATTCATGTCTCATGCATTAGAATAACTCTATTTATTAGTTAATTAAAATGATGTTCATGAACAAAGTTATATATAATTTTCCAAGGTCATATAAGATGAAAATCAATTTAATCAAGACAGTATTATATAATTGACTTCCACATATATAACTGATCAGTAAAAACATTAAAAAAATAAGTATTATTGAGTATAAGATCGCATTTATTGATATCAAGCATTACTATTGAATAAATGATATAAATCCACACTGTAATAGTATCAAATAACAATTTTTACATATAATTCAATAAGGGACATATAGGTTATATGTTATACTAATACATAAGAAGATCAAATCTTAAAAAATAGCAAATTGATAAAATGCGATATTTATTTCAGAATAATAAAGCTGTTTGTATATATGCAAATAGTACTTTAATATAAAGACTATTTACAATGTGTATTCATAATTTTATAGGATAGAAATACATTTTGAAGATATTCATAATATATTATTTGTAAAAATATATCATATATCATTAATAACTATATAATATATTTATACAAATATTGCTTATTTAAACTATGTGAATAACTTAGTTTAAAAGCTATCCAATCCTGAGATTCGCATTGTCGTCTAAAACCGCCAGACGACAATAATAATACCAGTTAGTATACATTAATTTGGTACCAAGGGTCTACGCCCCTCGGTCCCCAATTAATGTTTTTTGATAAAATAAACGATATCGTAAATTTACAAATAAACGTTATCAGATATTACAGGCGTGTATATTTAAAAATAAAAAATTAAAAATTATTAAAATAAATTTTATAGCTTACATAACTTTTGCAGCGCTTCCCATTGCTGTGCTTCACATAATAATTCATAATCTTCACTATCGCTTTCTTCTTCATCTGATTCATAATCATCGCCATAATTAATGTTGAACAATTGAGACAATTTTGATAAAGCTAATTTTACTTTTCTTCCTTTTGTATCATATGCTACTATAAATTTTCCATCATGTTTGTAATCAAAAAGCTTAAACTAATTTTTCCTTTACGCGCACGTATTTGATAAAATGCATTTTCTTTAGGAACGAAGAATAAGTTTTCGAATTCGTGATTGTTATAATTCTTGATTTCAATTATTCTGCTCATTTTACACAAAATAAAAAAAATAATTTTTTAAAAATAAACTTTAAAAAATTAACGTTAAAATTTTTTTATTTATTTTTTTATCATAGATTTTAACACCCAGAGTAAAAAAATAATTTTTAAAAAATAAATTAACTCAAAATTTTTTAATTTCTGTATAAGGTCACCAAAAAAGTGCGGAAATTAAAAACCGCAGTTTGAGTACTTTCTGAGAGTCTGTTTGTCAGAAAGTATACATTTGTAAACTTTCTGACACTAAAATTTTTTGGTCCTTTCAAAGTTTTTGACAATGTCAAAAAGTATACATCATGGCTCTCAATTTTCCTCTCAAACGGCGGTTTTTTAAAAACACTCAATTTTTCATCGACCTTATACTAAATTTTTCATAAATGATAAAATTAATTTTAGGGTATATCTAACCCGATATCTAACCTCATTTCTAACCTCGCGAATTTTCTTATAAAGTTGCGATAGTTGAATTCAGTAACTGAGCCTCAAGGAAGAAAACATCCTTTCCGTCTTCGGGTAACACAACGGGGCATTTATGATCATGTGTAGAATACATATCAATCCAAAACTCTCTATTATTTCCTGATAACTTATAATATTTAATATTTGTTAATGGCGTCGATCTAGTATGACCGATAAATTCATTTTCAACCCCTTTATCGATATTTGAATATAAGATGACTTGTTTTCTGTCCCATACATTATATGTTATTATTGGTAATAATACTGTTCGTTCTTCTCCAGGTTTATAATTAAATACATTCATGAAGTCTTCATTATACTGAGAAATTTTAAAACCTATCCTAAAATCACTTTGTCTCTTTTCTGCTATTCATTAAACGGCGAGTATATAACAAATGTGCATGTATGTGAATCATCTATTTGTTCAATAAATTCATAATGAAAGTCTATAATTGCGGTTGAATTCCTTCTTCTAATTTATCAAGATACACATTTAATCCTAAAGCGTTTTTGTTAAATTTCTTTTCGAAAATTTCGTTAAAATCACTCATGCATTCATATAATGTTGTGTCGTCTTTGAAATATTTATATATGTGAATAGTTTGCTTAAATTCTTGGGTTTCGTTTATAACAACAACTTCGAGCTCAAATTCAACCTTTCTAAATCCTCGTGTTATATACATACTTGATAAACCAATATATTTTTCGTTTATATTAACAGACCAGTCAATAGGTAATTTAAATGTGATTCTATTTCCATTTATTTTAACATTTTCGTCTTCAGAACTGAAAGCAACTGTTAAAGGTACTTGTCTATACATTTATTACAAACAAAAATATATCATTTATTCTTTCTTCTCAATGGAAAATGGTCTTCGACCTTCATGAGGCTCAATGAGCCTCTTCAGCCTTTTCCTTCTCCGCCTTTTCTTTAGCCTCACGTTCTCTTTTTGCTTTCATTCGCGGGTTCTTCTCTCTTCCTGCAGCTAATGCGGCTAACTGCTTTTCACTTAATTTCCTTTTTGGTTTTTCTGGTTTTTCTGCTGTTTTTGATGTCTTTAGTTCTGTTAATATCTGCTCACGAATTTCTTTTTTGATGGCTTCAATATCTAATCCCTGACTCATTTGATTACCGATAAAAAATTCAAAATTTAAAAATTTTATTTGAATTAAATATGAGCCTATCAAAATCTGAGAGACAATCGATTATATTAAATGATGCAAGAGGAATTCCCATCTACAGTAATGTCTAATAATTGTTACTCCATCTGAATTCAAATGCGAATCTTTCCAATAATTGCAGTTAGCACGCATCTCTGCTTGAACTCCATATTGAAGATAATGAATGAAATCAATATATTGTTTTGTATCAGCAAGGGGTGCAGGAACGGATTGATTCATTTAAAAAATGAAAAAAGTGAGAATTGTAAATAATTAAGGTTAATATTGAATAAATAATACATCAAACTAGTTTTAGAGTTGATAGTAAGAAGCGAAGAACACTACCAGTAAGATACAGCAGTAGTAGCTGCTTCATGCTGCATTGAGTATTGTTGAATAATTTGAAGTAGTGGTTTTTGAAATCAGCACCACTATGAGAGCACTGGCGACCGAAACACCACTAGTAAGATTGTGTATTAGAAACTGCTTCATGCTGTGTTGAGTAAGCTTCGATATCTTTATCAGACCACCTTTAAATTAACCACTCACATTCTCACTGTGGTCCATCTAAAATTTGTAAACTTTATGACATAAAATTATATTATATGCAGGATCCCACCTATTACTTAATCTTTTTGGAATAAATGTTTTATAATATTTATCGATTGATTGTAATTTTTTGTATAAAAAAGTTTTTTATTTATATTAAAAATATATTCGGTTAATGATATTATCTTATAATTTGTAAATAAATCTAGTAATAAAATAACTTTAATAGTTAGTGTCACTTTTTCGAAAATTCTGGTTTTTTCGCCACAAAGTGAAAGCTTTTCTCGAAAGGAGTTTACAATTACAATACAATAGGACAATATATTGTAATTGTAAACTCCTTTCGAGAAACGATTTTCGAATGTGACATTATGTCAAACAATTAAGCAAATTTCTTATCTGAGTACATGTATGCAGGGTGCCATGAAAAGACCCTGCATATATGCACTCAGATCGGAAACTTTGTTCACGATGTCACATCGTGGAACAAAAGTGGACAATATTCCCGATCTGAGTACATGTATGCAGGGTGCCATGAAAAGACCCTGCATATATGCACTCAGATCGGAAACTTTGTTCACGATGTCACATCGTGGAACAAAAGTGGACAATATTCCCGATCTGAGTACATGTATGCAGGGTGCCATGAAAAGACCCTGCATATATGCACTCAGATCGGAAACTTTGTTCACGATGTCACATCGTGGAACAAAAGTGAGAGCAAACCAAACATTTTAACCACATTATAAGTTTATGTAAGGATAAAAATATAAATTCCCTGTCCTTGCACAAACTGTTGCTCGCTACGAAGTTTTGCTTTGTGATTGCCCGTGCAGAATCATTTTAAGCACATTTCAATAGCACAGAGCACATATAATATATGAATAAAACAATTTTATAACCTCATAATATAAAAATAAATGTTTTGAGTTCGCCATAAATTATGCATTCCAATTATTTTGGATCTATATACTTATTCCTAATAATATATATTATAACTCATATAGTACCCCTCATATCCACTGTGATAATATAAAAAAACGATTTCTGTGTTAAGATATAATTTATCTCACATATCAAACTATGGATTTAACCTATAATAACACAAGAAACATATAATATATACATATGTCTATATGCGCGAGTATATAAGAATTTCCGAAAAAGTGACACCAAAAAGCGACACTTTCAATAGGGAGTAACACTTAAAAAGTGACAATTTAAAATTCACAATAAATAAAAATAATAAATTTTTTAGTCTATTAAATTATTCTTTTCTTTGAAATCCTCTAAAAATTCTTCGAAATGTTCTAAAATATAATCTGGAGAATTATAACAAAATTCATTAATTTCTAACATATACGTATCTAACAATTCATTTGGAATTTCAAACGATCTTAAATATGTAATTGAATTTTGTATCTTCTCATTTATTTGAGAAAGTTTTTCTTCAGCATTTTCCAATAAAAATCTTAATGGATTCAAATTGGCTTCTTGATTCTGAACAAAATTTAATACTTGGTATAAACGTGATTGAACTTCTCTTTTCAATTTTGTTTTATAATCTGTCAATCGAGGCTCGCAAATTCTAATTGAAGGAATAAAACCTGTTTGAAGTAAATCGTTTTTAATACGATAAAAGTAATTGGGTGCAACTTCTTCTAAAAGATTTTTGACAAAAACATCAATTCTTTGATTTTTAACGCAGCCAAAATCGTGATATTTTATCTTTTTAAATAAAGATTCAGAAACGTTATTCACAACGGTTAATTCATTTGGTCTGGCAGCGGCTATCCACATCATAGCCAACAATTCCTTATACAAAATTCAAAAACTTGGGTGCAATCAGAACTGATTGCACCCAAGTTTTTGAACTTTCTTGAGGGAATTAAAGGGTGAGAGATTTATAGTCTATCTATATATCTCCCACCCTCTAATTCCCTCCCTGACAGCGGGAAATTTTGTCTGAATGTTAAACTATTCAGACAAAGTTTCCCACTGTTTGCGAAGGAATTGTTGGCTATGATGTACTGATTCATGATCAGTACATCATAGCCAACAATTCCTTATATAAAGTTCAAAAACTTGGGTGCAATCAGAACTGATTGCACCCAAGTTTTTGAACTTTCTTGAGGGAATGGAAGAGTAAGAGGTATACATTATGAATATATACCTCTTACCCTTCCATTCCCTCTCTGACAGCGGAAAACTTTGTCTGAATGTTAAACTATTCAGACAAAGTTTCCCGCTGTCAGCGAAAGAATTGTTCCATCTGGTGCATAGAGTGTGAATCTATGCACCAAATGGAGCAAGTCCCTCGCGAAATTGCCCAAACTTGCGTCGCATTTCAAAGATTGCGACCCAAATTTTGGCGATTTCTAGTAGAGATGGAGTATTTTGAGTCACTGACCTATATGCAGTGGCTCAAAGGGCTCCATCTCTACTTTGAAGCAAGGAAACTTTCCTCGAAATTTTGATAATTTGAAGAAAGTTTTCAAGCAATTAACAAAGGATTACTCGCTATGAGGTAAAAATTCTAGATTTTCACCTCATAGCGAGAGCTTCCCTTTCATTGCTTGAAAACTTTCCCCAGCTTCAAAATTGGGGAAAGGGCTGTAAAGTCGACTCCGATACCAGCAGGTACCAGAGTATTTAAAAGAGAAGCCCTCGTACGAGTTTCTATGAAGACCTTCTCATTCAAGAAGATCTTAATAGAAAATCGTACGAGGGCATTGGAAACTCACGTCTGGTACATGTTGGTACCAGAGTGTTTGAGATTTGAAGACTCTGGTACTAACATGTACCAGAATTTATGATGAATTTAAGATGGACCATTATAAAATGGTAGCGGTTTGTTTCAAAAAATTTTAGATGAGATTTGCATAGATATAGATTATATGATTTATACATATGAAAAATAATATATAAAAATATAATTTTGAGATAATTATGTAAATAATATTTTAAATATTTGAATTTGAGGTATAATTTTATAGTAAAATATATTATAAAGAGTATTTATATAAATATTGTAAAATAATATAAGTAATAAAAATTGAGACCCCCTCCCTGTTTTTGATGTTTTGTCACTTTTTCGGTAATTCTTATTGTTTCCTATATGCGCACATGACAATTAGGTCTATATTAGATAATTTTTCGTTCACAATAATCTTATATATCTGACCAAAAACTCAGATTTGCCTGAGAGTTACTGAGGATAATCTCATATGTACCCTCTATCTTCCTGCTTAACCATAGGCTCTAAGTTTTTCATTTTTATATGTATGCTGAACCTCGGGTATTCAATTTTTCCCAACGGTTCAGCACGATACCTCCATCTTAACACTTTTGAGGAATCTGTTGAGATGATTTAACTTTCCAGCTTCTCTTGCCATCTTTGTTGCATTAATGTAGCCATCCTTATCTCTACGTAAGACTTCTATACCATTGTAAGTTCCTTTTGTGAATGTTTCACCATTAGATTTATTCGTGAATGTTTGTGCTTTAAATGACATGTATTTATATTTATATAAAAAGTTAAAAATAAAATAAAACTAACTTTATTTTTTATTTTGTGAAAATTCATGAAAATTCATGAGGGTAAAAATGAGGGTATAAATCGGGTTAGATCTACCCTTTTCAACTAAAAATATTTTTGACGTAAATTTCATTGACTAACTGACTGACGGCACAAAGTGGCTTAACGAAAACATTAATATATAAAATTCATGAAAAGTCATTAGGGTAGAAATGAGGGTAGATATCGGGTTAGATATACCCTTTTCAACTAAAAATATTTTTGGTGTAAATTTACAGTATTTATGAAAACATTTACGAAACATTAACGATAAAATATATTTCTGTATTTCATCCGCTACATTATTACCTAATTAACTTCAGACATAAAATATATTTAGTTCATAAAAATTTTTTGATTAATTTTGGCTTATTTTTATCCTTCCAGTAATCCATTTCGAGTTCCGATAAATGTGTAGGGTTCGATTCTCTCAAATTTCTAGAAGGAATTTTATCATCCACGCCTCCATCATAAACGACAGTGTATTCATCTTTGTCTTCATCATAACTCACAATTTTATTAACTATACCTCTTTTCGCTTCATCAACCGTCTTAGCTAATCTTCCATTTTCGCTTTCAACTAATCGAAATCGTGGATAAAACGCCACTGAATGATCAGCCGCTTTAATTAAATAACCATTACCCTGTGAGGAATCAACGATATAATAATCATCACTTAACTGATTTCTTACCTTTTCATGTGGTTTATGTTCAAGAATGATTCTAACTTTAGTTTATAGATCCAAGGTGAAGTCATTTTTCTATCCCTGGGATAGACGATACACCCAAAATGTCACTTTTTTGGGATTCTGTTTTTTTAAGGTTCTCGCTGGCGACCCCCACGTTCGTCGAAAAAAAATTGGTGATTGGGGGGTCGCCAGCAAAAATCAATTTTTTTTTTTCGACGAACGGGGGGTCGCCAGCGAGAACCTTAAAAATAAACCTCTGAAATTTTAAAAAAGAAAAAAGTGTGAAAATCCCCTTGATTCGAACCAATGGACTTTACGATTATACTATGACTCTTACCATTGAACTATGACTCTAAGGGTTCGAAAATTGATTTGGTGATAATATAAACTTTAATGAAAAATTAATCAGATCAATTTAGAAATATTTATTTCATAATATTGAATGAATGTATAAATCTAAATAGTATATTATCAAAAAAAAATAAAAAATAAAAAAAAAATAAAAATAAAAATAAAAAATTAATAATAATAGTACCATCACCACAATTAGCAAATTCAAAAGATATATGAATTGCTATCGATCTCTTTCAAACAAACACATAGAAATTTTGATTAAGTATTTCAAATTTTTATATGAGATAAATATTGAACATATAAAATATAAAACAATTTTTAATAATAAATATAGATATTTATTTTGTAGCCATTAAAATTTCTCGGCTATCTAATAAAATTTTGTGAGAACGTAATCTTTTCAAATTTAGTATCAATCTTTGGTCTTTTATTGTTCTCTCACATGTTGCTTCTGAAGGTGAAGCGGAGATAACACGAAGGGCGATATCTGCAAAGATTGATACATTGCCATCTCTATGAGAGATTTCTTCCCAACCGTATTCTTGACGTTCTTGAATCATATCATCAGAGAAGATATCATTATCACTATTAATATACGTGTTAAATAGTGTAATAATATCTGTTATGTTTGACCCGGAATACGAAATTGTTCCAAAATACTTTTGAGATACTGCCTAGCTGCAACAAAATGGTTAACCGGCTGATTTGAACTAGATGTTACATCTGCGAGATCAAGCATAGGAGGGTCAATTGTAGCAGTTACCTGACGAATTGATCCCTCCTCAACCATATCAAGAGAAACTTCAGTCGAACCTTCTTCAAAGATAGAGTCCATATAGATAGATTAAATGTCTTCTACTGGATTAACGAAAGTTTACGTTTGTAATATCAAATGAATTAATTGCCGGAGATTCGTTGATCTGCGCTCCGTGGACGAATTTTTGGTTGAAATAATACCTACCTTTCGGTGTAAAAGCGAAGGCTAAGCACCAAAGACCTCCAAAGTCCGATCCAAGGGTATAGTTCAACAACGATCTTGAAAGGATTCCAGCAAAAGGATTGTTGTTGCTGCTGGAAAGGTATTGGAGTGCTTCAATACCCTTGCAAAGCCATACGTAGCAATCAGATATCTTGGTTTTATCTGATTCGAACGTGGAAATAAGCTTCTTGAGAATTGCCAAGCAGTCTCTTAAGAACTTGATGTTTTCAATATCAATACGCGTATATCTTGAAATTTTGTCTTGATACTTGATAATAAACATACAAATATTATAATCATAGATCCACCTGGTGGATACATGCTTTGGACAGAGAGCTCCGATGTCTTCAACATGGATTCTACAAAGAGCTGATATTTCGTGGATATGTTTCACAATTGCTCCTAATGCTACGTCTTTTGTTGTCATATATTGATAACAATTATGAATCCTGTGGCATAAACACGGGATAAACAAGATTTTGAATAACCTTGGGTCATTTGAGTTGTAGAACGATTGATTCCATCCTTTCTGAAAACATTTCAATTGCGCTTTATTGCCATCGCAAACTACACTGCTGATCTTAACATCTCTAATGAAGATTCTGTTAAATCCTTGAGTAAGCGAGTGGATATAATCTTCAGATGTTCCACCATTCATTTGGATTGACTCAACAGGATAGGGCCGCTTGCTTTGCAGAGGATTTGTGAGGGAGAAGTCCAGATTGTGAAACTGCTGAGTCTTCCCCTCATCAATGGCAACACAGGTACAGGCAAGCTTAGCAAACTCATCAACTTTTGCAACATGGATTGAATTTGCAATTTGTATCATTGTTTGCCTTAGTTTGTCAGTTGAAATAGGCTGGTATATTTGAGAAGCTAGTTTATCAACATTGATGTTAACATTGTGTAACTGTGGGAACTTCAATATCATCGAGTCTGCAGTATACATTATAATGGTTTTAACTAGCTTTGTAAACTCTGGGCTTGAGAAGGTATTCAGAGCCAAGTTAAATCTTCCAGTAAATGTAGCAAGCTGTTCATAGATATCCCCTAACGATATAGGTGTAAGCCCTGTTGCTGGGACGTTTTGATAGTATTGATCGATTGTTTGTTGTGATGCTACTTCTCCTGGTGTGCATATGTGCCGTTTGTTTTGGATCCATTTTTTGAAATGATCCTCACGCATTTCTTCCATTGCACAGTGGCATATAGTTCCGTCAGGACGCTTTACTAGTTCATTGCATTTAACATAATATTTTCCGTACTTGTCGCCTGGTTTTTTATATCTAAGATACTGATGCTTAGTACCGACCTCAATGTCTTTATAGTACGTCGGTACTGCATCAATCATTGTTGAAATAATGAAGTGATTACTTAAGCATTTTTATTCTCAATTTGTTTTGAATAAATTCAATTTTTTAATGCATAATTTTAAAAAATTCTCTAATATACCTTAGATATAGATACATTTATTATCAATTCAAAAATTTCAATATAGTTTTGGGATGGGGAGCCCATCCCATATATTCAAATTTTCAATGATTTTGGGTTGGGATTCCCAGACCAGAATAATTTCTAATTATAATTCGTAAAAATATATGTATATCTCATTATTACATCATTTAATATATTTTTAGTTAAATAGTCACTATTTTCACAATTTTTATTATTAATTACTGAACTAAACAGGTTTCAAATAGAAAGAGTATAAAAGATAAGTGTTTTTCTACATGTGTTTCGATAAGAATTATAATAATTGATGGTTTTTACAGCCAAATTTATTTTATATTATTTAAATTTCAATGAAAAAAGATAAGAATTTTTTAATAAAAATTTTTTATTAAGAATTTTTTTTGTAAAATTGACACTGGGATGACGATAGGGCTGGGATCTTATCCACCCCATTCATTTGGGAAAATTGCAGATCTATACTTTAGTTCCTGGCAGTAATGATGAACTTCTTCTTTCCTCCGTTAACATTCTCTTTTGTTTTATGTATTCATCCTCCTCTTTTGAAGTCATTTCGTTTGGTTTAAATCCTGTGCTGTTATGAGTTGATTTATTATAAACATTAATGACTTTATTCATTGACTCCTCCGTAAAATCTCTTTCTTTATTTAAATCTCTGAGCGTTCGAATGAAACGATTAATGATACCTAAAATATTATGGTTATGGTCTTCAGTCGTGTAATGAGTAACGTTATGTTTAATCAAAAATTCTGTAATTTCATTACTGAGGTATGCTGAATCCTGGTCTGAAGTTAATGAAGTAGGATGATGTTCTGCCACGAACGTCTGCAAAACTCTTAAAACTTCTTTTGTTCCTTTATTTTTCATTATATACGCAAAAGCTTTTCGAGTATTAACATTAATGAAAATCAAAAATGGTGGCTTTCTTCCTTTCTTACTCTGAACGAGTGTATCAAATTGATATGCATCATGGGTTTTAGAATAAATGGGAAGGTAGTAGTCGTATGGATTAACTTTAACCTGATGAACTATATTTTCATCACAAAATCTCTTAATTTCTGTTCTATCATTAAATTCCGCATTCTTTGCAGCTTCATAGAATTTTTTAAATGACCTCCACAGTGATGATTCGAATACTTCTTTTAAAATCATTTATGTAAAAATAAATTTAGTAAATTTTAAGCTGTTCTAACCCATGCATAAACTGTCATATAAGGTGGCATATAATCTGCACCCGAACCTGTTGAATTTGTTGTGAAAGTGTGTGAATGATTTCCTGCGGTTCCACATAAAATACCTGCGCTTGAATCTACTGGGTCACTTGAAATATCATATCTATTCATTCCCTGTCTATCCGAACCTGCTGCAAGATTTGTATAACCTCTTTTTGTTATTGAATGTGAATGATTACCTGTTGTGTTTGTAGTTCCTGTATGCTTATGCGGTGGAAGGTTTGCTTCTAAAATTTTCTTTGAACCTCCTGTTTGATTTGATGAATTAGTACAGTATAAGAATTTATCTACAATCTGCTGCCATGTACCAAAACCTAAAACACTTGCGGGATTTGTTGAATTCATTGATGTATATAAAGCACCGATAGGATATATGGTTTGCAATATTTCATTTTTCATGCTTGCAATTGCATTTGTTGCATTAGTTCTAAATTCATCGAAACCATCGAGAATGTTAATGAGATTATTATATTCCACATTCTTTTGACCGGTAATTGATGATGTAATTGAATATCATTAACTGTTATTGAATCGATATTCGAAAATCTTTCATTAATTTTACCATTAACTGCATCATTTACTTCTGACTTCTTCACATAATTTTCATCTACCCATTCCTTTGCTTCTTCTGTATAACTCATTGCTTTTGTATCATAATGATTTAATTCTTCATCTACATATATTTTGTCGGTTTTATTGGCTAAATCAACAACCATATCTCTTAGGTTAGTGCACATATCTTCATCACGCATGCTTGATGAAGCAATAGCCCAATTCAATATTATCTCATCAGCTCTAATAGTTGTGAAGAATTCATGTGTATGTTCTTTATCTGCTTTTTTATCTAAAAGGGCTGGTAGTTCATATGCTTCAAAGTTTCTGACATGACCTTCGATATTCGTACATTTACTTTCTAAACTGCTAAGCGTGTCTTTTACGCTAGTGCTTGGATTCTCTAAAGGTGCACTTGAACCAAGGTCAAAGTTCAGTATTATGTCGTCTGCTCTAACAGTTGTGAAGGATTCATGCGTATGATTTTTCTCTGCTTTACTGTCTAAAGAAGTTTGAAGTGAATTTATGTCGTTATGTTCTGTTATTAAATCACGCCTTAAGTTTACTATTTCTTGATTTAACTCAGGATGCATATGATTTACATCAGCTTTATTTTTAATCGCATCTTCAACAGTTATTTTTGACTTAACCATCAAAGTAAATCTTGGTTCAACTAATACATCGTTAACAAAGAAGTATGAAGCATAAATTTCATCGTTATAATCAAATGCTTCTGGTGCTTTACCTGTTGTATCATAATTTATAACACATCTTATGTCATAACCTTCAGCACGAATGAATTTATATCTTCTTTCATTAACATCTTTCGTATTCACTTCTCTATCCTGTGTTAAATATCCATGATAGTCCGTTATAATCTGTTCATCTGAACTTATATAATGAACATGGTTTTTATCTGCTTTACTATCTAATTTCTCATTAACATCATTCACTTCTAATTCAACCCTTCCGCCAGAACTCTTATTATCATTAATTTTTTTCATTAATTCAGTAATTACATCATAAAGACTATATTCTGTTTTCGGTTCTGTAAATAATGAGTCAAAATTTCTTTTCATCATTACATCGCTGACATTAATGATATCAGCTATACCTTTTTCATTTATTCTCTTCATTAGTTCTGCAATAATGACGAATATATAATCTGTTAATTTATTCTCTTCATCAAGGGTTATAGAATGATTTGAAATCGAATCATTAACACCTCTAAATAAATCAATAACTTCAGGATACACGTTTTTAATGTCTCGAATAACCTGACCCGTATCCTCGCCACTATGTGGCTCTGAGCCCGTTGGGCTCTGTTGTTCCTCTGTTTCTTCCTCTTCGTTTATGTCTCTAGCCACCATCAACGCAGCCATAACCGGAGGGTTAGTTGCTACCTGTTCGAAAATCTGTCCGTTATGTACGGTATATCTAAATAATTTCTTTGTGTTTGTTAAAACATTTGAAACAAGTCTATTAAAACCATCTACAAAATTTTCCGTTTCACCTAATATTCTTGCAGCATCTACAAGCTCACCCATTCCCGCTTTCGACCCCAAAAACGTCCATATTGCATTTATTTCACTCTGTATAGTTGTCCATTCAGTGAAACTAACGCCCGCATTCGCTAAGTCGAAAATGAAACCCAGTGGATCGAACTTAATTCCACCTTCTTTTTCAATTTCAGCGAACTCACTAACATGAGATTTTAAATATTCTTTCGTTAAAATCGTTTTTCCTGATGTCATGCTGTTAACGGAACTATCACCGTCAAAAGTTAACGAATTCAATTTCGTCATTGATGCTTTTATTTCATACACCGCTTTATCAATAGTTTTTGGCTCACTTTCTTTAGAAGTGTATGAAACATTAATGAATGAATTATATGAATTCATGAATGAGTTAAAATCAATGATTTTCATTAATGAAGCCTTTAATGATTCATTAACTGTTGAATCCCTTAATTCAATTAATGAACTGTCGTTAATGAAAGGTACACTGCAAACCGTCGAGTTAGGGTCAAATGCCGAAGTCGGTGAAGGAGTATTAATTATATAAGTCATTAAATCATTAAGTGATGTAAATAATGTTGTTGTTTTTGATTTAATTTCTTTAGCATCTGTTATATACGGTAATTTTATTTCTGTAGTTTCTGAATTAAAGATATTCGCTAAAATGTTTTGTAAACTGTTTTGAACAGCTGTATAAACCGTTGAATTCGGAACCCTTACGATTTCACCATCCTTAATAAAGGGCATTGCACATGGCGTAGTGCTTGGATCAAATCTTTCGGGATTATAATTCAACATATATTCTAATGCTTCATAAACAGACCTATATACTGTTGTGTTATCTTTTTCAATAATTTCACCATTTTTAATAAAAGACATTGTACATGGCGTTAATATTGGAATGAATTTTTCATATTCTTTCCATGATATATAATGTTCAGCGTGCCGAATAAATAAAAGTCAGAGGGTGCAATATCAGGTGAATAAATTGGGTTTGGAACAACTTTGACATTGTTTTCCACCAAGTAATTCATTACCTTATGACTTTTGTGAACTCTTGAATTATCAAAATGAATTGCAAACTTTTGTTTTTGTTGTTTGGATTTCTCAAACTCATCAGAATTGATAATTTGAGTAAGAACATTGTCAATTAGATACTGAGCATTCATCGTATTAGGTTTTTGAAGAATATCAATTGCGATGATGCCATTCACGCCCCAAAAAACCGACAACATCATCATTGGTGTGTCAATTTTTTTCTTCGGGAATGTTTGCGGATTTTCATCCTTCGGGATCCACATGATTTTGGCTTCTGTTGCATATTGAAACCAAGACTCGTCCCCTGTTACTAAAAAGCGAAACTTCTTGGATTGATACACACCCAATATAGAGAGGAGCTCTTTCGAAGATTGGACTCTAGATTTTTTTTGAACTGAATTAAGGTTGTGCGGAACCCAACGTGTATACGCTAGTTTGTAGTTCAAATAATTGTGCAGATAATAACTGACTGTTGTACGTGGTATCTTTGTCATCTCCTCTATCCTTCTGAGTGATGCTCTTGGGTCTTCATCTAGCGCTTGAAGAATTGCTTTGATTTTTCTTTGATCCGGCGATTTTTTGTCAATTTTTATGATGGGCGCCTTTTTGTTCATGAAGTGATACATCCTAACATGATACGTTACAGTGGAATAGCTAGGAGCATCCATACCGAAGCATTTTACCAATGTCTCGTAGATTTTTTACAGTCTTTGCATTTTTTTGCAAGAGCGAGGATGTTTTCTTTATGATTCATTAAAAAATGAAAAAAATCCCGCCAAAATTTCCCGCGAAACCGCCTCTTGTCTCAAAATTCATTTTATATCCCGGCATGGCGCCAAAATACAACATACTCATCATATACATATATTCATATTTTTTATTATATATTTATAATCAGCATATATCTCCTTTAATAGTCTCATATAGAGCGCTGTGCTAAACGCACCTTTGGACACCCTATAAAAATGTTGAAAAATTGCAAAACGTTCCCACTTTTTGAGAGGGACGTTTTGCAAAATAATTTTATAAACAGATCTGGAAAGTTTCATTTCAGTTTGATAATATATCTAACACCTATATAGGAGTGCCTTTCTGATTTGACCTGAAAGAGCGAAAGTTAGTTTTTTGATTTGAAAAAAGCAGGGTTTTCATTCTGGGACTCCGAGCGAAGCGAAGGAGTCCCAGAATGAAAACCCTGCAATATAATTTTGATATGGACACAATGTAGATAGATAATATAATATCATGTATAGATCTATCATCTTCCAATAATCTTCTATGGATGAAAGAAAAAATTTTGCAAAACGTCCCTCTCAAAAAGTGGGGACGTTTTGTACACCCTCAAAAATGTTGTTCTATTTGCAAAGTACAGACCCTAATGATTACGGGACATTAAAATTACAAACTAACCTTGGTCTTCAGAATGAACCACTAGCTTTCACAGTTCTTGATTTTAGCACTATCGCTTCATTTGTTATAACAGATACTAACGATTTCATTACATTTGAAATTGATGGTATTAGTACTGAAATTCATTTTAAAGCAAGAAATAAATATGATATTGATACGTTAGAGAAAAAGATTCAGGATCTCATTGATGAAAAATTTAACGGAGCCCTTAACTGTGAATTAACTGATTCAGGAATAATGAAATTTAGTTCCGAAAAAGAATTTAAAATTACTGATATGACTCATCGAGCACGTTTATTATTAGGTGCTTATCATCAAGAATTACCATTAAAATCTTCTATTGAAAATCAAAAATATATAATTGAAATGAAATCTGCACCCTACATATGTTATGGAAACTGTTTATATGTTGAATCAAAAATAAGTAATGTAACAGGAATTTCAGGAGTTAATAATAAAAATGCTGTTATAGAATATAAATCGTTCTGTTACGCCGTTATTTCTGTATTCATGCCTAATTTCCCGATTTTATTAAGGCACGAAGGAAAATGGGTTCAAATTCAACCACACCATTTAAAAGATATGACATTTAGATTAGTTGATTTTCAAGGCGAACCAATTGAAATTAAAGCTCCTGTTCAAATGACTATAGAAGTTGATTTTTGGTCTAATATAAGAGCTAATGGACTAGATGATGAACCAGGGATAAAAATATAAATTTTAAATTAATTCGTTAAAACATATTTCAAGCAAAGTTTATATTCTGTTGAAAGTTTTGTATATTCATTTGAATATTTATACTTAAACTCAACTCCTGTAGTTCCTGGTGTTTCAATTATTCTAATATTACCGATTTTCATAAATACCGGCATTTGACCGCAGCATTCGATTTCGGGGTCGAAATAATCAATAACACACTGTTTCCCTGTTATTCTTGATATAACATTTTCTAAATCCTCCTTTGTTAAAATTATTTGATTCTTACTAATAAGATTTGTCAAAAGCTTCTTATCGTCTTTGAGTAATATTGTTTGGTATAAATTAAGGAGGTAATGGTCTACGTTATCTGAAGGATTTGTTTGAATAGTTGTGTAAGGGTTAGGGCTCAATGAGCCCGAGAACCCTTTGAGTTCTTCTTGAGCTTCACGTGAAATTATGGGCTCTAATTGAGGTGGATATTCTAACTTAACTTCACTGTTAGCGTTTGTGTTTGAAGCTGTGTATAAATTAACCGACTTAAGTTCTGGTTCTTTATCTTTCAAGTTTTCGGAGCTGTAATTTTTGATTATAATATTATTTGTCGTTCTTGAATCAACATTAAATGTAGGTTCGATTGGAACATTCACTGCACCGGCTAAGATGGATTTACTTCTCATTTTCTAGAGAATAAACGAGTATATAAGAATTTCCGAAAAAGTGACACCCAAAAAGTGACACTTTCAATAGGGGGTAACACTTAAAAAGTGACAATTTAAAATTCACAATAAATAAAAATAATAAATTTTTTAGTCTATTAAATTATTCTTTTCTTTGAAATCCTCTAAAAATTCTTCGAAATGTTCTAAAATATAATCTGGAGAATTATAACAAAATTCATTAATTTCTAACATATACGTATCTAACAATTCATTTGGAATTTCAAACGATCTTAAATATGTAATTGAATTTTGTATCTTCTCATTTATTTGAGAAAGTTTTTCTTCAGCATTTTCCAATAAAAATCTTAATGGATTCAAATTGGCTTCTTGATTCTGAACAAAATTTAATACTTGGTATAAACGTGATTGAACTTCTCTTTTCAATTTTGTTTTATAATCTGTCAATCGAGGCTCGCGAATTCTAATTGAAGGAATAAAACCTGTTTGAAGTAAATCGTTTTTAATACGATAAAAGTAATTGGGTGCAACTTCTTCTAAAAGATTTTTGACAAAAACATCAATTCTTTGATTTTTAACGCAGCCAAAATCGTGATATTTTATCTTTTTAAATAAAGATTCAGAAACGTTATTCACAACGGTTAATTCATTTGGTCTGGCAGCGGCTATCCACATCATAGCCAACAATTCCTTATACAAAATTCAAAAACTTGGGTGCAATCAGTTCTGAACTTTCTTGAGGGAATTAAAGGGTGAGAGATTTATAGTCTATCTATATATCTCCCACCCTCTAATTCCCTCCCTGACAGCGGGAAACTTTGTCTGAATGTTAAACTATTCAGACAAAGTTTCCCACTGTTTGCGAAGGAATTGTTGGCTATGATGTACTGATTCATGATCAGTACATCATAGCCAACAATTCCTTATATAAAGTTCAAAAACTTGGGTGCAATCAGTTCTGATTGCACCCAAGTTTTTGAACTTTCTTGAGGGAATGGAAGAGTAAGAGGTATACATTATGAATATATACCTCTTACCCTTCCATTCCCTCTCTGACAGCGGAAAACTTTGTCTGAATGTTAAACTATTCAGACAAAGTTTCCCGCTGTCAGCGAAAGAATTGTTCCATCTGGTGCATAGAGTGTGAATCTATGCACCAAATGGAGCAAGTCCCTCGCGAAATTGCCCAAACTTGCGTCGCATTTCAAAGATTGCGACCCAAATTTTGGCGATTTCTAGTAGAGATGGAGTATTTTGAGTCACTGACCTATATGCAGTGGCTCAAAGGGCTCCATCTCTACTTTGAAGCAAGGAAACTTTCCTCGAAATTTTGATAATTTGAAGAAAGTTTTCAAGCAATTAACAAAGGATTACTCGCTATGAGGTAAAAATTCTAGATTTTCACCTCATAGCGAGAGCTTCCCTTTCATTGCTTGAAAACTTTCCCCAGCTTCAAAATTGGGGAAAGGGCTGTAAAGTCGACTCCGATACCAGCAGGTACCAGAGTATTTAAAGAGAAGCCCTCGTACGAGTTTCTATGAAGACCTTCTCATTCAAGAAGATCTTAATAGAAAATCGTACGAGGGCATTGGAAACTCGCGTCTGGTACATGTTGGTACCAGAGTGTTTGAGATTTGAAGACTCTGGTACTAACATGTACCAGAATTTATGATGAATTTAAGATGGACCATTATAAAATGGTAGCGGTTTGTTTCAAAAAAAATTTAGATGAGATTTGCATAGATATAGATTATATGATTATACATATGAAAAATAATATATAAAAATATAATTTTGAGATAATTATGTAAATAATATTTTAAATATTTGAATTTGAGGTATAATTTTATAGTAAAATATATTATAAAGAGTATTTATATAAATATTGTAAAATAATATAAGTAATAAAAATTGAGACCCCCTCCCTGTTTTTGATGTTTTGTCACTTTTTCGGTAATTCTTATTGTTTCCAACATTAAATGTAGGTTCGATTGGAACATTCACTGCACCGGCTAAGATGGATTTACTTCTCATTTTCTAGAGAATAAACACCTTTTATTACTATAAAAATGAATAATATCTTTGATAAAGGTTTAAACGTGAAACTTGAAAATGAAAATCTTGTTGAATTCACTGAAACGGGCGCAGTTTATAAAGATGTTGAGGTATTAAATAAGAAAGCAAAAGGCAGGAGTAGAAATATGAACATCGATTATAAACCATTTACTATTTACGTTAATGATGGATCTGGTGGTTCAAATATTAAATATGCCGAAAGTAATAGAGTTTATGCGTTAAAAGGTGAAGCACCATCAATTAAAAACAGTTATTCTAATCTTTATCCTCAAAAACCAACTAATCCAGAAAGTGTGGACATGAATGACACCAAAAATATAAACAGAAATGGTGATAGAGATGGATGGAATCTATTCATAACACCTCATCTAAAAATAAAGCTTTAAAATAATGTTGGTCTTTCCCAAGGTATATTTTTAACATTAATCGTATTAGTCATTATATGAATTTCTAAATATGAACGTGGTGAAATGAGTGATTTATAAGCATCCCAGATTTCATCAAAAGGTAATGTTATTCCTGATTGCTTCCAAATTAATTCTATATCGTATTTTGAGAAACCTTGAAATATAACGAAATCAGTAATTAAACGTTTAATGTTTAATGCTAAAAACCTCCACGTTTGCATAAGTATTGCTACAGTCATGTGATAATGTCTGACTTTAGTAATTAAATTAGCTAATGGTGAATCTGGTTTTGAAACTAAACCTTTACCAGCGAAATCATCACAAACTAATAAAGTGTTTGATGGATATTTTTTTAAAAGGATATTTTGAAAGTTTTGAGAGAATGTAGTTTGTCAATCGTTTCATATCATACGTACCATCCTGCTGTCTCAAATGATGTTTATCATTAATTCTTTCCATTTCTTCCGAGGTCTTTTGCATTCCTGATTGTATAAATTCAACTATTGCATAATATTTTTTCTTTCTTCTTATATATCGTTGAAGAAAAGAAATTAATTCGCTACCTGGAACTTTAATTACTGATGCCTGAACTTTACTCATAAACGTCTTCGCTGTTGAATCCATTGAATCTGAAGTTGCTGATATAATGATTTGGTCATAATATGAATCAGAGCCTAAACGTTCAGTAATTAAAATATGACGAATTAAATTAAAAGTCTTTCCCGAACCCATTTTCCGCAATAGAAAACACACCGTTTGAACAGAACTGATAATCCTTACTGAAGGGAAGAATTAATGAACTATTGAGTTTATCAGATTTTTCATTTATTTTTTCATCTACTTCTTCAAATAAATGTTTCATTTTATTATAATTAAAAATGCAAGTCAGAAATTTTGTTAATACCGTTCCCAGTCTTAATGATAAAAGTATTAAAATCTATTATGAGCACATATTTTCACAACCGTTTAAAATAATCAATGGTGAATACATTTATGAATACCCTAAACACTGGGTTGATTATAACACTGGCGAAAAAGCAATTGAAATAAGACAGATAAAAACCATTCCTGCAGGACGAACCACTGAATTATATAACTTTGGTAATAAGAGATAATATCATCAATATGATTTACAGATTTATATAGATTTAGACACAGGAGATGATATGACAGCATTTAATAAAAAGATTAAATCTTATCTTAGGAACAGTTAAAAGGTACCGGATATCCTCAACCTAATGAAGTTGATATGTTTTATAGTTTTGAAACTAATTCAATAGAATTTCGTGTTAATTCAAATTCAAAAGCTGGTTTCATATTTGATTTAAAAGATGGTGCTGTCGGTGATGAGATTGAAAATATATACACAAATAAAAATTTTCAAGAGATTACAGGAATTAATAATGATGAATGT
Organism: Trichomonas vaginalis G3; assembly: GCF_026262505.1. NCBI lineage: Eukaryota > Parabasalia > Trichomonadida > Trichomonadidae > Trichomonas > Trichomonas vaginalis. The sequence goes on along the minus strand of NC_067206.1, from coordinate 15,442,531 downwards.
TTTTATCGATTTGCTCAGTTTGGAGCAGAACAGATAACATTAAATGACCTCCTGGAGTACTTACCAAAATCAATTTCCATTAAAAATGATGATTATTTATTAACATGCTATTGGCAGTTGGGTTTTTAGTGCATTTATATTACATTGGTACTAAGGCTTTTGGAAAATTTACAAAATAAATTTAATATTTTGTAAATGTTATCGGTTCTTACGCTTTTGGAAGGAGGGATGGTATTTTTGGAGCATTTATATTACATTGGTACTAAGGCTTTTGGAAAATTTACAAAATAAATTTAATATTTTGTAAATGTTATCGGTTCTTACGCTTTTGGAAGGAGGGATGGTATTTTTGGAGCATTTATATTACATTGGTACTAAGGAGTTAGTATGGGTTCGTCGTGTACGGAGGCACTGCGCACCTACTTTCCCATTATATGTGAATTTGACACTTTACAAAATCGCTAACGTATATTTTACAACACAAACGACAACACTAACTTAAACTTAAATATTTACAAAGCCAGCAACCATTTCACCTCACTAACGACTTCGCTAACGAACTCACTAATGAAAAAATAAACGTTCTCATAAATTTTCTTCTATATCTTCATCGTCAATGTTAACCCTATTATAGTCATACTTGAAGTCATAAAGTTTCTCAAGTTTTGAAATGCATAGTCTTGTTAACTTACCTTCATCATCATAAGTTTTTATAAAACTACCATGACAATCTTTATACACAGTCAATGTATAGTCAACTGGTTTAGGATGAAGTGTAAAGAACATGTTATACTCAGGAAGGAAGAATAAATGTTTAAATGTATGTTTGTTATACTGTGGAATTTGTATGAGTTGCTTTTGTTCTGTCATTTATATAAAAATAAAATAAAAAATAAAATAAAAAATAAACTTAAAAATTAATGATATCACCACCCTCACACGTATGAAAACATAGCACAAAAATAAATTTAGGTGAAGTGGTGAGATCTCACCTCTTTTTTCACCTCTTTTTTCACCCTGTTGAATTCATTGCTTTATAACTCTCTTCCTTGGTTTCTTTTTAGTTGCTTTCTTCACGTCTGTCTCCAACTTGACTGTCTTTCTTCTTCGTCCGTAATGATACCAGTTACTTCCACCAGTCAATGGGTCAAATGGTCTTTCGTAAGGGTTTCCATACATTCCATAGGGACCATACGGAAGAACTACTAGTGGAGAAGAAACATTTTCTTTAGTTCCATCGACTCTATTTAAATGCATTGTTTCACCTTTCATCTGGTCATTAAAGTCTTTTGCGTGTTTTACAAACTCATCGTCCTTTCCTAAAGCATTTTCTGACTCAGTCGCAACCAAATTGGATGCTTTATTTATGAGCCCTATTTTATTTAATCTTAACTTCTTTGCAACCCAGCCTCCAATCTTTCCTTTATTTGCATCTAATGTCTTCGAAACCCTTCCTCCACTCATTTTATTTACTGCGTCATAAGCTCCAAGTGCTTTTGCTCCAAATGCTAATGCTTTTGTTCCCATTGCGCCTAAAGCTGCCCAAGCTACCATTTACACCATATTAAAATCATCTCTCTTCAATATTATCTCATAAAAGTTCTCGTTACTGGAGAAAGTCAATGAAACATAAGCGTTCTCACGGGCTTCGCCCTCACCGCTTTGCGGTCTATCTAACTTCTTTCTTATATCATCTATACGCTTCAAAATGTCTGAACAATTGCTAACATCTTCTACAACAGTTATCATGAATGACCTTCAAGAACAAGCTCATTTAATATGCTATTAAAATCATCTCAATAATGAGTCCATCCTTTCCATCTTTAGGTAGCACAACATCTTTCATTGAAGAAGGTTCGACAAGTCTTATGTTAAACTTACTGACAAAGTTTGTTATACTATAATGCTTTGGCGGCGAATACATGTAGTTTGAAAGACATAATATAGATTCTTCAGCAAATTCACTTATACTGGATTTTATAACAATGTTCTCACGAGACCAAATACCACCAATTGACAATCTTGTAAGCAATCCTGCTGAACCTTCAACTGTAAACGTCGATAGTAACATTCCACGAAGGTCATCTATTGACATCTTTGAGTCACTGAATTTAAATATTTTCTTAAAGCAATCGTCATTATCTAACCATGCAATAGCTTTGAAGTTTTCATTCGAATAGACATCTGCTTCATTAAATGTAAATCCTGACTTCTTTGCAGAGACGACTTTAAAATCTATTGAGTTTGTTTCAAAATTATATGCTATGGTAACTTCTGAAGGTAATGGATGCCCTTCCGCAGTCAGTTGTTCTCTCACTACCGTTTGAAGCTTTGTGTTAAAAACTTTCATGTCATCTCCTGTATCTAAGTTCACATACACAGCAACAGGGAAACTATCTTGCTTCTTTGTTTCATCATTATATCTCAAAACATTAAAGTTCTTCAATAATATTGTTCTTCCTGCTGGAATACTTCGAACCTGTCTGATTTCAATAGCTTTCTCACCTCCTACATACTCTACCCAGTGTCTTGGATATTCATAAGTATACTGACTTTCTTGAATTTTGGTAGGTTTCATCATAACGTGTTCATAGTATATCTTTATACTCTTGTCAGTTAGACTCGGTGCTATGTTCTGAATATTTCTGACTTGCATTTTTAATGGAGATAAAATGAAGCATTTAATACATGACGTAGATGAAGACATGAATGAAACTACAGACAAACTTAACTCTTCTCTTATTCTTCCTTTCAGTAAGGACTATGAGTTCTGTTCAAATGGTGTTTATTTCTATTGTGGAAAGATGGGTTCAGGTAAGACATTTAACCTCATTCGTCATATACTCATAACAGAACGTTTAGGAAACGACTCTTACTATGACCAAATCATTATATCAGCAACTTCAGACTCTATGGACTCAACAGCGAAAACATTTATGTCAAAAGTTCAAGCCTCTGTCGTTAAAGTTCCAGACAGTGAACTCATTGAATTTCTTCAACGTTACATTCGACGTAAGAGGAAATATTATGCCATCGTAGAGTTCATACAGTCAGGAATGCAAAAGACTTCTGAGGAGATGGAAAGAATTATTGACAAACACCACTTACGTCAATACTCAGGAGTTTACGATATGAAACGACTTACAAACTACATTCTATCAAAACTTTCAAAATACCCCTTCAAAAAGTATCCTTCAAACACTCTGCTCGTTTGTGACGACTTCGCCGGAAAAGGTTTAGTGTCAAAACCAGACTCACCATTAGCTAACATCATTACTAAAGTCAGACATTACCACTTAACTGTAGCAATACTTATGCAAACATGGCGTTTTCTTGCTTTAAACATAAAACGTCTCATAACTGACTTCGTTATCTTTCAAGGTTTCTCACGTTATGATATTGAACTCATTTGGAAACAGTCAGGTATAACATTACCTTTTGAAGAAATTTGGGAAGCATATAAGTCTCTCATCTCTCCTCGTTCATACCTTGAGATTCATATCATGACTAATACCATTAAAGTCAAAAATATTCCATGGGAACGACCAACATTGTTTTAAAGTTTAACCTTCAATTGACTGATGGTAAACAAATTCCATGCATCTCTGTCGCCATTTCTGTTAATATTTTTGCTGTCATTCATATCATCCACTTCCCCATCCGTTAGCTTTTGAGGATATGCGTTAGAATAGCTGTTCTTAAATGAAGGCTTTTCACCTTTGAGAGCATAAACTCTATAACTTTCTGCATACTTTATGTTTGAACCTCCTGAGCCATCATTGACATAAATTTTTATAGGCTTCCACCCTTTGTTCATGTTCCTGCTTCTTCCCTTAGCTCTTTTGTTCAGTAGTTCTACATCTTTATACACAGCTCCTGTCTCAGTGAATTCAACAATATTTTCATTCGTTAGCTTTACATTCAAACCCTTGTCGAGTATATTGTTCATTTCATACATATAAAAGGTTTTTATTCTATATGAAATGAGAAGCAAATCCATCTTAGCTGGTGCCGTTAATGTTCCAATTGAACCAACATCAAATGTTGACTCACGAACGACAAACAATATTGTCATAAAGAACTATAGTTCAGAGTGTTTGAAAGAACCAGAACCAGAGCTGAAATCCGTGAATTTAAACTCAGCTTCAAATGCTAACGCTACATCAGATGTTAAGTTAGAGTATCCACCACTGGACCAAATTCTTTCAAGAGAAGCCAACGACAATCCTTACACAAATGTTCAAACAAATCCTTCAGATAACGTAGACCATTACCTTCTTCAGTTATACCAAACAATTTTACTCAAAGACGATAAGAAGCTTTTGGTAAATCTTATAAGCAAGAACCAAATAATTCTAACAAAGGAGGACCTTGAAAATGTTATATCACGAATAACAGGGAAACAATGTGTCATTGACTATCTCGACCCTGAAATCGAATGCTGTGGTCAAACGCCACCATTCATGAAATAGGTAACATCCGCATCATTGAAACACCAGGAACTACAGGAGTTGAGTTTAAGTATAAATATTCGAACGAGTATACAAAACTTTCAACAGAATATAAACTTTGCTTGAAATATGTTTTAGTAAATTAAAGCAATTTGTAATATCTATCCAAAACTTCTTCAACAGTATCGAACTCATCTTCATAATGCAAACCTAATCTTATTGACTTGGTGCAGTTTTCACTAACACAATATTTTTCTGTTCTCTTGACTGACATAACTAACTCATTTGTTTCATCAAACAGCAACAACCAAAGTTCATGACCTAATACATAACATTCATACTTTATATTTTTAGCTCTGAGTTCTCTTGTAAGCTGTTGCATTTAATATTTTCTAAAAAGTCAACTTCAACAGTCATTCGCACTGGTGCTTCAGTTCTACAGGCTCTCCTTGAAAGTCAACAAGTCTGAATTGCATGTCTTTCAAATTATGAGGACTAATGCGAACCCATTTACCTAAATGAGTTGCTATGACAGGAACGTTTGGAATGAACATTGAATTGACTGCATAACAGAAGGATTTATATTCTACTGAACCTTTACTATTAACTCCTGAAATGCCTGTGACATTAGCTATTTTAGACTCAATGTATAAACAATTACCATAACATACGTATGGAACAGATTTCATCTCAATCGTTTTGTCAACACTTTTCAAAGGAAATGTCATATGGTATGCACCCAAAAGAAGTTGTACTCTATGACTCATTCTGTATCTTAAACTCCTTCGCATAACTGAACTTCAAAACTCCTGCAATAAGTTTAACATTCATTAAGTTTTCTTCGTTATCCTTGTTTATTGTAGTATTTATGAGAGCATTTAACACTCCAGCTAATGTTTCCATCTTATATTCTACATTATTGTGAAATCTTATTTCGTGCTTCTTTCCATCTATTTCAATCTCCATGAAATCTGTTTCATCTGTTATAACGAATGAAGCGATAGTATTGAAGTCAACCATTCTGAATGCAAGCGCCTCATTCTGTAGACCTAAGTTTGTTTGTAGCTTTACTGTCCCGTATTCGTTTGGGTCTGTACTTTGCAAATAGAACAACATTTTATTCTCATTAAAATATGAGTATAGCTGCATATGCGTATGAAGCTGACAGAGCTAAACGTTTATATTTTGGTCAATACTCTCTCACACTTACTGACAAATATATTGTTATCTGATGGAAATACTGAGAAATACATAACATGGAAGGACTATGAAAAGTTTGACCCTATTTTAACTCCATGTACTATGCCATTCATTGTAAATGGTGAAATCGTCATGAAGAACGACACAACTGTTTATAGGTCTGTATATGAAGCTCTTGAAAGCATTCTTAACTTCAATCCTTCAGGGTTCGATACAAAAACAACTCCTTCGACAATGCCATTCATTGTAAATGGTGAAATTGTGTCAAAAAATAATGAAACAGTGTATAAGTCAGTGTATGAGGCGCTGAACTATATGCTTCATTTCAATCCTTCTGGTTTTGACCCACAAATAACTTCATGTACTATGCCATTCATTGTAAATGGTGAAATCGTCATGAAGAACGACACAACTGTCTCAAAGTCTGTTCGTGATATTTTAGACTACTTGCTTCATTTGGGTCCTACAGGATTTGACCCATATACAACTCAATGTCAAGTACCATTCATAAACGACTCAGCAGAAATAAAACTCAAAACGTCAACAGTAGATGAAGCAATTGCTGACTCATTGACAAAACTTCTTGATATAATAATGAGGTTCAATACATTCAAAACAACATATGAAACCTTTAAGAAAAATTATGACGATTTCTTTAAAATTACATACATCGAGCCTTCTGCTCCTCAAACACCAGACTATGCATGCCTTAAAATAAAGGCTGCACGGACACAAGTTAGAACATTGACTTTTGACGGAGATAATATCGTTAGAGACGTTACACCTGGAGACACATTACTTACGAAAGAATACTTAAAAAGTCATATCAGTGATTTTGTGAAAGTAGAACAAAGTGGAGCAGGTAAGAGTTGGTTAGGGTGGTTGTTTACTTTATTTTCATCAGGTGTAACAACTGCATCTCTTATAACCATGCAAAGTGAGATAGATGCACTCTGGGCTTTTCTTGGTGGCATAGATAGCATGAAGTTTTATGTTGAGTTTGCTAAATTACATGGAAATACAGGAAGTTTCTTTGACGGTCTCAAAAATTTATGGGGTAAAGTAACATATAATACAAAGAAACTAACTAACTGGGCACTCAAACGTAAAAATATGTTCGACGGACTTGCTTACAACCCTCGTCTCGGAATTATTGAACCAATTAATTTACATCCTTTAATGGCAGCAAGAGATTTAGATGAAGGAGGACAAGTGGTTCAAACAATTGTTGAAAATCTACTGAATATATATCCTGAGTTTAAAGAAGTTTTAACAGCAACAAACACAACAATTCGTGAAAACTGTATAGTGTTTAACACTGAAGATAATATTTTAGACTATATGTTCGTTGTTTTAGGTCAGTTAGCTAAGACAATAAAAGAGAAAGGTATTGACTCAGTCATAACAGTTGAAGATGTAATGTTAAGAAAGACTTTTGACTCATTGTTTCAAGAACCAAAAGAAGTAGTTAGTCTTTATGAAGTTTTGAACGCAATGCTGACAAAAATAAATGAAAGTGACACTGGTAACATAAGTGAAGCAAAAGTTGTTGAACTTCTTTCACAAAAAGCAGATAAAAACCACGTTCATTATATAACTTCAGACGAACAGATTATAACGGACTACCATGGATATTTAACACAAAGTGATGAAGCGAAGACAAAAAATGTTAATGAAAGAAGATATAAATACATTTGTGCTAAAGGTTATGACATAAGCTGTACTGTACAGTATGATGTAGCTAAAGCACCAGAAGCATTTGGTTATACCGGTGAAATTTATGCCTCTACTTTCAATGTTAACGGTGTATTAGTTGAACCAAGATTTACATTGAGAGTTAAAGCAAAAATAACTTTTGAAGATGTTATTAAAAGTAAAGCTGACAAAGTTGAACTCGAAGCAATGAACAAAGTTTTGAAATCTCATAAACACAACATCTCCGATATAAATAAACTTCTTCTGAAAGCAGATGTTGACAACAAAGCTGACAAAGAATATGTAGACGATGCAATAGCAAAAGAAGAAGAAAGAGCTAACAATGCTTATGCAACAAAAGAACATACTCATCCTGAACTAGCAGACAAAACATATGTTGACAATAAAATGTCAAGTGAAGTGACAAGAGCTGAAAACGAATATTCTAAAAAGACTCATATACATTATATTAACCAAATACCAAGTCTTAAGGAAACATTAGAGACAAAAGCAGATAAGACTCATACACATTCTATATCTGATATTACAAACTTACAAGAAACCTTAAACAGTAAAAGTGACGTTGGACATACACTACATCTTCTGAAATAACAGATTTAAACGTTAGCCTTGAAAAGAAAGCAGATAATACATATTCAATGAAATATACCAAAGTTTGATAGAACAACAAAAAATATTGAAACTATTGTTGGTGACTTTTCTGTCAATGAAGAAAATAAATATTTTAGATGGCAGTTGGTACAGTCCTTAAAAATGGTACACGGCATAAACTCATTCCGAAAAATAACAATGAAATGTATGTAAGCTATAAAAAGAATGATGGTACACAAGTTAAAGTTCCATTAGACAACAACTGCTACTTAAACTTATATGGAGACGAACAAAAGAAATATTTAAGAGTTTATGAAATGGCAGATATGACATTGCCTGACCCAGCTCCAGCACCACATTATTATGACTATGGAGATGATGACAGAACACCACATGTAGATGAACAAAAGCTAACATTATATTTATATTATTATAGATATAAAAGATATAATGCAATAGAAAAAACGAGAATAGTATATTATTATACAGATGACAGAAATAAATATTATAGTCAAGATTTTACCTACCCTGAAAACATAAGATTATATTATAAAAAATATTCTGACACAAACCAGAAGAAACCTGAAATAGTTGCACTATATTTTAAGTTCAAAAGAGACAATCCTATAATATCTCATATGTTTGATTTAATGAACCCAGTAGGTTCTATTTATACATCTATGGATGCAAGAGGTCCTCAAGTAATGTTTGGTGTTGGTGCATGGGAACAAATAGTCGACAGGTTTTTGTATTGTGCAAACTCTTCAAAGGAAACAGGTGGAAGTAAAACGATTTCAGGTGAAAATTTACCTGCACACAGTCACTACATAGATTTAAGTACATCTCAAGCAGGTTGGCATAAGCATAGATATTGGGATTGGTCAGGAATGACAAAAGGTAAAGGATATGATGTTAAAGACGAGGTTAAGTTTGCTATAAATTGTTACTGGAGTGACACTCAGGGAGAAGGAAACCATACACATTTCGTTTCAGGATATACGCAAACAACGGGACAAAGTAAAGAATACATGCCACCTTACATGACAGTTTACGCATGGTATAGAGTTCAATGAACTCGCTTGAGCCTAGAATAAAATCTTTAACTTTACACAAATGAGCTTGAAAGAAGTATTCGAACAACATCCATGGAGGTCATTTAAGAAGTTCAATGAAGCTGCAAAGAGTTGGGGATTTACTAACAGAGCTGAAGTGAAAAGGTTCTTTGACAAAAATGTTGTACATCAAACAAAAATAAACCCTTACGACTACTTTTTACCAATTTACTCCAACACTCCTGACGCATACCAATTTGACACTCTCATTCAAAGCAGAAAAGGAGGACATAAACCATTCCTCATCTTCATTAATGTTAACACTCGTAAAGCTTTTGCGTATATAATGAAAAATAAAGGAACTCGTGAAGTGTTAAGAGTTTTACAAAAGTTTGTAGCAGAACATAGCCCAAGTACTTTAACATCAGACCAAGACAGTGCATACCTCAGCAATGAAATCACAGATGTTCTCATTAAGCATAACATAACTCACTACACTACTGAAGACCATAACCATAACATACTCGGCATCATAAACCGCTTCATAAGAACGCTCAGAGATTTAAACCAAGAGCGAGACTTTACCGAAGAAACAATGAAACATTTCATCGAAGTTTACAATTCCTCAACACATTCTACAACAGGGCATACACCAAATTCAATGACACAACAACAAGAAGAAAAGTATATACAAAAGAAACGAAGCCAAACACAAAATATCAGAAATTCAACACAATTTACCCTCATTCCTGGTACAAAAGTTCGTGTAGTTCTTGACGACAAACCGTTGACAAAGAAACGTTTAAGGTTAAGTAGAAACTATTATATCGTAGACTCTACGCAAGGTAATGGATATCTTATAAAAGCTGCTGACGACTCCATAGCATTTTACCCTCGTCACAAATTAGTCGAAAGTAGTAATGGCAAACTTGCTGAAACCATTGACGAAGCAAAGCGAGGAGTGGTTATTGAAATACTTGGCTACAACATAAACGATGACACTTATAAAGTAAGATATGAAGGAGGCGTTGAAGATGTTATACCATCTAAGAACTTGAGAGAGTCAAAGCCAACACATCTGGGACTATTAGAGCGGGAGTACTGGAAAGACAAAAATAAGCTAGAAAGAATAAGAAAATTCTTCTAAACTTTTTCATTAGATGTAAATCAGACATGAATGAGAACAGTCATGATATCATTAATGGTACCATTTATTTTTGTCATAAATTTACACCAAAAATATATTTTAGGTGAAGAGGTGAGATCTCACCCGTTTTCTCACCCTGTTGAATTTTCATGAATTTCCTTAAGATAGAAAAATAAAGTTAGTTTTAAAATTATTTATGGTGTTTGAAGAGCGGTTATTCCATAGGGACCTTTTCCATTAATGCTTGCACCATGCGAAAGAAGAAATTCGATTGTTTCTTTTCTATATTTTTTATTTTGTATAAAAGATATGATTTCAACAATCGGCACAACAACAATTCAAGCCACGAACGGCGGGACTCTGTCCACAACTACAGCACCAAACTCGCTAGTCATGAATCCTACGTCAATGTTGGTAGAGATGAAAAGCTTTATTCCTTCTTCATATACTTTTGAAACAGAAATCCAGAAGATAAAGCAAGAACTTTTAACATGTAATTTAGACTGTAGTGCGAAAGATGAAACAAATGAACAGTATCTTTATGAAATGGAGGACCTCATCGACCATTTGCCTAAACTACCTGAAATTCAGCAGCAAAAACTAACTATTCCTGAATTCGACGAAATTGAAGTCAAAGCAACTGACTCAGTAGAAATTAAGAAATTCATACGTAAAGTAAATTATGAATTCCTTGGTTTTCATTGCAACCATAAAGTTATGGACAAAGATTGCGACATGGTTTATAAAAATATTTCTGACCTTTACAAATCCGAAGAATTTAAGACATACGATAACTTTGTTTCATTAGTTGCAAAATGTGTATGGCAGATAAGAGATAAAGATAGAAGAGGTAAGGTATGGAATGAACAGATAAAACCAGCAGCTTTTGAGTTAAAGAAAACCATTGACGCCTTAGTTGTTCTAGCTGGTTTTATTTCAATGTATAACGCAAAAACGATGCCGCAATGTTCAAAATGTAAAGCAGCAATAAGAAAATATAACTACTCAGTCAAAGAGATAGAAAGAATGCGAAACGACTATGCAGACTTAAAGAAAGAAGCAGAAAAGCCAGCAGAAGATAAAATGGATATGTTGACATTTCTTAATAAAAACTATCCAACAGCAGAAGATTTCCTTCTATCTGACGTCAAGAAGAAATATAAAGAAACCTTCGGCATTGTTAAAACTTTTGATACTAGAAGAAATAGAAGCTACGAAATTGTTTAGGATTTCAAATATACATCGTACAATTCATGTAAAACGCTTGTGAAAAAAGAGGTGAAAAATTAGGTGAAAAAAAGGTGAGATCTCACCTCTTCACCTCAACATTATTTTTAATGAATTCAGCACAAAAATAATGAATTTCATTAGTTATTTTGTATGTAAAGACAGTAATGACAAACATTGAGTTTGAAACAGTTAGAAAGATAGACAATGACACCAAAGTGGTTAGAATAGGTGATTTAAACGTAAGATACTCAAAGAAATACAACAAATATTCTTTGTCAGACATTATATCTCCATCTGGAAAGAAAACAAACGACTGGGTTAGAAATGCTTCAACTCAGAAAATTTTGACAAGAAATCCTGAGCTTATGATATCAGTAGCATTTCATGGAACAAGAGCATATCTTATAGACAAAAGTCTTATACCAATAGTTTTGTTATGGTTAGACCCAGTTGTTGGATATAACTTCATAACATATGGTTCATTCGATACGGAACGTTGCAGTGAAGGCTTACTTTACATCGTTCAGAAACCGAAGGACTTCAACACAAAAAGATATAAGATAGGAAGGACATATAATATAACTCAAAGATATGACAGTACAGTCAATAGAGTCAAGGTTGTGTTTGTTAATGATATGAGAGCTGCTGAAACAGAACTGCTTGAAGTTTTTGAGAAAATGTATGGTGCTCCCACGAAAGGTAAAGAAACGTTTGAAGTAGATGAGATAGATAAAGCTATAAAATTATTTGACGAAGTTGCTGAAAAATACATGTAAAGCGTTTATTTTTGGTCTTTTGTGAAAGTCAGAAAATAAAGTTAGTTTTATTTTTATTTATTTTTTTATTTTGTATGTAAAGACAGTAATGACAACATCAGAGAACACAACAACAGTTATAGTCCATGAAGCTATAAATGAAGAATACGAATACATACAGTATAACAAACAACTTCGCTCATTCGTTCGGTCAAAGATGACATGTACCAAATGCAAAGTATAATGAATGCTCTTCGTTCTACAAAGCAAGCATATCATTGGTTTGAAAACCAACAGACAAAAGAACTTTTAGAAGAATTTCCTCATATGATTGCTTCCCTCGGAAAACCGAGAGAAGAGATTCCGTACGAAAATCGCAAGAATTTGGCTCCTGGTTTGAAAGGTTATTATGTTCATAGACTTTTAGTAAACGCTGTAGCAATGTGGGCTTCACCTCGTTATGCTTGTTATATTTTCATGATGTTAGATGAACTATATAAAGCAGAACGTGGAGAGATGGAAAAGAAACTTCAAGCAAAAGATGAAGTCATTGAATCCAAAGACAAAAGCATACAGAAAAGAATACCGCGTTCGGTACCAAAAGGAAAGGAAAAGAGTTATAAGTATATGATATATACTGAAGAGTTGGAGAAAGAAGAAGATAAAGATGTGGTTATGTTGCATTTAGTCAGAAGAAACAACAAGAGCTTTTATGACTTAGCTAAAATATATAAATCTGACAGAAACTGGTTCTATCGTGAAAACTTACCGATTTCAATGACACCGAATGAGCAAATAAAGGAAATTGTCAAAAATACTCTTCCTCAAACACACTATGACATCAAAGGTTGCACAATACTTACATTCAAAGAAGACTTAACATTACTGAAGGAAAAAATAACAGAATATTTCGATAACTTCAAAGAGGAAGAATAAAAAAATCTAAGCTAATTTTATTTTTTTTATAAAATTTTATCTCATATGAAAGAACATGAATTTAGAATATTCGGAACTCATGACAGAAGAAGAGAACGAACAACATGTAAAAGATTATGCAAAATTTCTGAAGACATACAAAGCATTTAAACAATATCTAAATGCTTCTAAAGATTATGCAAAATTTCTGAAGGTATATAAAGCTTATGAAAAAGCGTATGAAAAGTTTATACATTGGGGAATTGTTGTAAAATATCGATATGAAGACTAACCAAAAATATATTTTTGCTTAAATAGCTTCAGGGTCTATTTCTTCAACCATTTCACTTCCTTCGTCAATGTCAATAGAAGCTTCTTCAACCTTTGGTAAGAATTTCTGTATAACATCTTTGTTCGTTATTGTCTTCAGAGATGAAGGATAATATTTCACATTTGTTTCACCCTTCTTATATTCTTTCTGTTCGGAAAGATTTAAAGCAATACTGAAGAAGTCAATTAGAGTTCTTTATACAGTATAATGAGTATCTTTGACATTCACGAAGAAACTCTTTTGTTTCAAAACTACTGCTAACTCTTGTGAAGTATAACGTTTGCGGTCAATGACGATAGCTAATGGTCTGACATACTGACCAAACTTAGATTCTTTCACAAACTTCTTGTTAAAGATAACATTAACATTTGAAGCATTATTGAACTCATTCTTGATGGCAGTAGCGAGAGCATTGTATGAAAAGAACTTGCAATCTTGCATGTGTTTCATTAAAATAAAAATATTAAATTATTTTGAAAAATAACTTAAAAAAATCTAATCTAATTTTTTCAAAAAATATTTTTTTATTTCCTACTAAAGATGTATCGGAAGTTGTCTAAGTTAGAACACTCGGAAATAAAACAACTTCTTACAGAAGCTAACATAGAAGTAGCAAAATTACGCAACAAACAAAAAAGCACTCGCTGACTTCATTAAAGACTATAATGGTGCAATAAGTTATGATAGAATTCATGAGTTCATAAAGCCGCAACGCGGCGAGGACGAAGTCCATGCAAGAGCATTTCCTTTAAATGACGTTGCTATTGACTTATATCATAGACGTTCAGTACCTCATGAAGTAAGAAGAGAAATGTTTGACATAACAAATGCAAACGTTGGTGAAACAAGAAGAAGAGACGACACACTGAAACAACAGAGAAGAGAGATGTTTAAGAGCGCTATAGAACAAGTTCGCAAAGCTAACGATGTCATTCGTTCCATTGACGACAAACCAAAAGAAGGTGAGAGATGGTTAAAGAAAGATGAAGAGAATAGGAAGAGAAATGTGAAGTCAGGCAATAGACTCATTGACTTTAACATCGAAGCTTTAGATGAACCAAACAGAGACTACTTACACAAACATTTCGGTAAGGTTTTCATGAGACTCTTAGAGAAAATTAAAATAAACTCACAACAGAGATGGATGGTATGTTATAAACTTGGTGGAAAGTATGAATGTTCTACGTTAAACCTCAATAATATTGGAACATTACTACATCAGCTCTTGAAGGAGAACTTTATATCAGAGATAGAAGCAAATGCTGCAGGTATTGTTGAAATGCACTATGACTTCTTCTTGACAAACATAAAGAATCTTACTGAAATAAAGATGTATGATTTAACAGAATATGAAGGCTTAACGATGTCAGATGTAAAGAAAGGCAAACCAAAAAAGAGACCATATAGAGATGAAAGCACACTGACAAATGACCAGAAAGCCATTTTGGAAGCTCTTAAGCAAACAGGAAACCCAGCACTTATAGAAAGCTTTTGGAAAGATAATGGTGAAAAGAAGTTTTATAAGAAGAGAAGCGGTCAGTTCTGGAAGTATCTTTGCACATTACCTATAAATCTTGAACGCTACCAAATCTTCAATGAACTGAACAAAAGAACTGCAACACTTATGACAGAAGACAATTGTTTCGTTTATGCTTGCATTCAGGCTGGAGTAGATGGAGAGACTATTGACCACATGAGAGAAGTCATTCGTGTTAGAGACTTTCCTCAAAGTAAAGTACAAGAAATTTCTGACGCAACAGGTATAGCATTTAATGTTACCATTGGTTATTCAATGACTCAAGACATAATGAAATAAAGAGATACATACCAAAAGAATGTGAAACTGTTCGAACTATTGACTTACTTCTTGTTGAAGACCACTACATGCTAAATGAAAGATTACCAATGACAACATATTTCATTCGCAACTATATAGAAATCTTGAAGGAGTGTGGTGGAATGAACATTGAGAAACAAATGAAGATTTATACAAAGAGAGAAATAAATATGTAGTTCGTTATGATAGAACAACACCGTTATGGGATGTTATGAAAACATTGTGGGAGTGCAAATATTTCGAACCTATTTCTTATGGAGAACTTTTCACATATACGACTGACTTATATAAACAGAACCTTGCACCATTTAAAGATTTGACATATGCTCCAAAGTATTGTGTACAACTGAAGAAGAAAGCCGAGTCAAAAGAAGTAAATAAAAATAAGTGCAAGTTCATTCCTGAGCACGTTTTCTTTGCTGACTTTGAGTGCAGTACGATGGCTTTCATAAAGCTTTTAACATCTGTTATGACAGTGAAGATGGTTCAGTGAGTGAAAGCATTTGGGGTCAGAACTGTGCAACAGAATTTTTGGAGCGACTTCCTGACAAGAGTTTAATATATTTCCATAACCTCAGTTATGATATAAACTTCATCTTAAGACACATGACAGAAGTGAAAGGAACTCCCATCATTAAAGGTTCACGAACAATGCAAATAACTGGCTTATATAAAGGAAGGGCAATTATTATAAAAGACTCTTACAGTGTTATAAATAAGAAGCTTAAACTATTTCCTGCTATGTTTAACTTACAAACAGGACCGAAAGAAGTATTTCCATACAACTACTACAGCAGTGTTTTGTTAGCAAATGACAACAGAACTGGTGTCATTTCTGAAGCATGTAAGTTTATCCGGGATGCAGATACATTCATGAAAAACATAGATTCCATCAAAGGTTGCAGAATAGATGAGAACCACTTCGACTTAGAAAAGTATAGCACATTTTATTGCAAACAAGATGTAAGAATTTTAAGAGAAGGTTTTGTTAAGTTCCGCAATGACATATTGAAAGAGTTTGATTTAAACGTTTATGACTACGTTAGTATTTGTTCTATTGCTAACAAATTGTTTGAGAACAGAGTGTACTTCCCGAATGGAAATTTATATGACCTCTCAAATAAACCAAGAGAATTTATTTCACGCTGCATTCAAGGTGGAAGATGTATGCTGTCAGATAACATTAAACAAAAGAGCGAAAAGAAACTCATTGCTGACTTCGACGCTGTTTCATTATATCCATCCGCTATAGCAAGACTTTATACTTTAGAAGGTATTCCAAAGGTTATGAAGAAAGAAATGTTAAGCACAGAGTATCTCATGAGACATTTATTCGATGACGACCAAAAGGAACCCATTGGTGAAAAGTTTGTGTCTGGCTTCTTTGTTCTCATTAAGATAACAGAGATTTGAATACATAGACACTTTCCTTTAATAGTTTGTGACCCTGAACTAAATCCAGAACTTAACGTTCCCAGAAGTTCAAACACTTGCTGTTTAATGTATGTTGACCATATTGTCATAAGACGAAATGGTGGAAGTGAGGTGAAGTCAAAAAGTGACATCTATTTGGCCGGCTAAATTCCCCTTTAGTTTACATGTCAAAATTACAATAAATTAATTATTTTGCTTAGCAATTAGCTATGTATTAAAACTAAAATTATTACTATTCAATTCTTTACATTCAAATATTAAACAATTCAAATTTAATAACAAAGATATTACAATAAATAAAAAAATGATTAAAAATGTCCCTGAAAATTTTCTGAAAGCTATCTCGTGTTTAGGTCTCAATTTTTTTAGAAATAGAAAAAGATTGGATTTAACTTTCAAACATTATATATAGTTTTGTATATGGAAGCCTTTAAATACAAGTTAATGATATGGAGTTGTATTGCGAGGAAGAGGGAATCAAAGAAATTGACGAAGTTCCAGAATTTTATTCAACAATTCTTAATCAATTAACAAAAACTATACCGAAACTTATCTTACCATCCAAATCAAATCACATTACATACGGAATAAACATTTAATCTTTTACCATTAAAATTATATTTATACGTTATTTAATTTTTTTACGTCTAAGTTGAATAGGATAATAGCCGAAGATATAAAGTAACTATAGTTTACAAGCTAAGGAACAAATCAGCATTGAAACTAAAAAATGCTGAAATATTATAATAAATTGAAGAAATACTGTGATAGAATACCTAGTTATACTAGATACTATTATAATATGAATTCATTTATATTGAATATCGATAATAAAAAATCGATGAAATATTAAAATGAGAATAAATTAATAATGAGATTATAGATTAGAATTATTTCTCTTTTATTTAAAATAAAAACTTAGTTCTATTTAAATTCGATAAAGAAGTACGAAAAAGTTGTATTATACGTATGATGTTGCCCGATGTTTGGAAACAATATTGTAGAATATAAGCATATATGATAGAAAAGCAATATGCTTAATATCGAGTAATTCTAATTTTTTACGAAATTATTCAAATACGTTATTTTTTAGTTTCAATGCTGATTTGTTCCTTAGCTTGTAAACTATAGTTACTTTATATCTTCGGCTATTATCCTATTCAACTTAGACGTAAAAAAATTAAATAACGTATAAATATAATTTTAATGGTAAAAGATTAAATGTTTATTCCGTATGTAATGTGATTTGATTTGGATGGTAAGATAAGTTTTGGTATAGTTTTTGTTAATTGATTAAGAATTGTTGAATAAAATTCTGGAACTTCGTCAATTTCTTTGATTCCTTCTTGAAGCGTTGAAATTTCTTATTGACTCTCTTTTTATAACTTTTGAAAGAAACCGTAAAAATTGTGAAACATGCTTTTTAATAAAAAACAATTTTGATGAAAACCATAAATTAATTTAAAATTGAAATAAATTTTTGAAATCTATGATATTGAATAAAAAAATTTATAGTGTAGATATTGATATAGATATAGATGTTAATTTTAATATGATATTTGATAAATTTTTTTTATCAAAACATACTGATAATAGGTTGACATGTAATATGATATTTTGCCTTGTAAATATATTTGGTCGGCAAAATAACCTAATTACTCTTATTTTGAGTTCACTTCCACCATTTCGTCTTATGATAATATAACATTACAAGACCTCATAAAATATCAAGGTGTCAAATGTGAAGTGTTGCAAGGATACTATTACGATGGAAACAGAGATATTAGAATAAGAGATGAATTAAAGAAGTTGTTTGAGTTAAGGTTAAAGTATAAGAAAGAAGGAAATCCTTTGCAAGAAAATATAAAGCTCATTCTGAACAGTATTTATGGCAAAACTATTATATCTCCTATTGAGTCAAAAATAACCATAGTAAATGACAAAGATGCTATAAGATATGCCATCAGAAACTACAACCATATAGTGAAGTTCGAAGGTTTGGATGGTTCAGATAAAACTATTTTCAAGCTAACGAAAAGCATTTGCAGACACTTTAACTTCTGTCCACTTGGTGTTAACATTCTGTCTATGTCGAAGAGAATAATGTGTGAAGTATTCTGTACTGCTGAGGACTTAGGAATGAACATCTTTTATAGCGATACGGACAGTATGCATCTCTACAATGAAAATATCCCTCGTTTAGCTGAAGAGTTTGAGAAACGTTATGGAAGAGTTCTCATTGGTAAAAACCTTGGTCAATTTCATAGCGACTTTGCAGAAATCACAAAAGATAAACAAAGTTTAGCATACAAGTCAATATTTTGTGGAAAGAAGACTTACATAGACTTACTCACGAATGATTTAAATGAAGTTGCATTTCACTGCAGAATGAAAGGCGTGAAGCAAGATGTTATTGCTTTAACCGCTAATGAAATGTTTCCTGACTCTGTTCAGTGTTTCTATGATGAAGATAAAGGTTTAATGGTTCCGCAAGGAACATATGACAAAGACTCTGAGTTCAGTTTAATGAAACTTTACAAAGCACTTTATGACGGTCAAGAGATTGGATTTGACTTATGTAAGTCTTCTAGTCCTTGCTTTGCTGAAAAGTTTAACTTCTCAATAACGACTAAAACAAGCTTTATTCGTAAGTTGAAGTTCTGAGGTCATTTATTTTTGTCAGCAATGAGGTCATTCGTGATAAAAATAAAACTAGCGGCAAGGGCGAAGCCCATGTGGTCATTTACAATACTGCGATGGTAGAGTTTAAGAGTTGTGCTTCAATGTAGAGACAGTCCTTATGGTCTGGAGGTAAGAACACTGGGCAGTTATGGTCATGAGTGGAGAACATGTCTATCCAAAACTCACGATTGAAGCCAGTTAATTTATAGTATTTAGGGTTAGGAAGTGGTGAAGTTCTTGTATGACCAATGAACTCATTTTCAACTCCCTTACTTAAGTTTGAATATAATATAGCTTGCTTTCTATCCCAAATACCTGGAAATCTAATTTCGGAAAATTCATTTTTCCTCGGAAGCATTGCATCATAATTGAAAACATTCTTGAAATCATCACTTGGTTCAGAGATTTGAAATCTTATACTTAATGGATTTTTTTCTTTTTAGCTACTTCATTGAATGGTGAGAATACAATGAATTGACAGTCATGAGTTCCATCAGCATTTGCTACAAACTCGTAATGAAAAGCTATTAATCTTTCTACAATTCCTTCTTCTTTCAGTTGTGCAAGAAACTCACGTAAAGGCTGTAAAGTTTGTCCTTCAATGTTAAACTTCTTTTGAAAATTTTCGTAAAATGTAATTATACAGTCTTCTAACGTCGTACTGTCATTGAAGTATTTGTATATGTGAATGTTTTGGGCGCTTAAAGATTGTTCGTCATTTTCTATCTCGACTTGAAGTATAAAGTCAACCTTTCTGAAAGCATGTGTTATATACATAGATGTTATGCCAATGTACTTCTCTTCATTTATGTTCACAATCCAGTCTGTTGGAAACTTAAACGTTACTCTGTTCCCCTTTATTTTGACGTCAGGGTTTTCACTACTGAACGCAACAGATAAAGGTATTTGTCTATACATTTAATTCGGATAAAAATAAACCATTTACTCTTTCTTTGCTTCAGCTTCTTTAGCTTTTGCTTCAGCTTCTTCTCTAGCTTTCTTCGCCAGCAAACGTGGGTTCTTTTGTCTTCCAGCAGCTAATGCAGCAAGTTGTTTTTCACTAAGTTTTCTCTTTGGTCTCTCTGGCTTTTGTTTTTGTTTTTGTTCCTTCAGTTCGGATAAAATTTGCTCACGAATTTCTTTCTTCAATGCTTCAACATCTATGACCCCTGGGTCTTGTCCGTAGGGCTTGTCTGAGTCATTTGACTGCAGATAAAAAACAAAATTAAAACTTTAACCGATGTAAAATGAGCTTGTCAAAATCAGAGCGAGAGTCTATTATATTAAATGACGCAAGAGGAATACAACATCCTTTCTATTACGTAAGTCAGAGTAAAGATGGTAAAATATACGTAAGAAAAAGAAAGGTTCCATTAGCGAATGCAGAAAGCGACAACATTAAGGTGTATGGTAAGGGTGAAGTCCACGAAGCCCATATAAAACCTTCTGTTCAAACTGAAAAGTCAATAGAACCAGAAGAAAAAAAGCCAGATGTACTTTCAATAACGAACCAAGAGCTTATTGCAAAGTTCGTGAATTTCATTGAAAAACAAACCGAGTCAAAGAATCCTGACCCGCCAGTGAAAGAAGTTGAGACAAAAGAGAATGTACAGTTCATTGAAAATATCAAGAAACAACTTCCACCACGAATGCCAAGAAGAAGAGTGAGAATAATGAAGTAAATAGATATTTTTATCTGAAGTAAATACATGCAGAACGAACAGTTAAACGAATTTACTCCAGCAGAGCATATTCATCAGATTCGCTCATATTTCGATATCATAGACAATGCAGTTCAAATTGGTGACACTAATAGAAAATATTCTGACGCAAAGATTCCATCACAACCTGGAACTGCTAAAGATAACACATGGGTAACATTCAATCTCTCACCTCCTGGTGAAAATATGTTGGACCTTTACAATACATTCATTACGTATAAAATGGAAGGTCAATTTATTGTAGATAAAGAAATTGGTTCAGGTTCCAATAAAACAAACCCACCAGGATTTTGGATTGGTTTCGATGACGCTTTCTATGAAGTTGCTGGATATCAAATCCTTGCAAATGGTCGTATCGTATATTCTCAAGACAACGCAAGAGAAGAAGCATATATAACTTCAAACTCACAAACTACCGAACAAATAAAGAAAGTAGATGTTTTCTCAAAGACTCGACATGAAGATGTATGGAGTCATTCGGGAACATGCAGAACAGGACAAATTGTTAGTGGTCCAATTACAGCAGGAAAATCATTTGATTTTAAGCTTCGTTTAAGAATTCCTGTTAGAAGATTCCTTCCATTAGAAGCTATTCGATTTATTCCAGCTTTTGCAGGAAACATTCAGCTTAAAGTAAAGTTCAGTAGCGACGCCTTACAATGCACATCTATATCTGTAAATGATATCATTGCTTTCAATCCAACTCTTAAAGTTGCATTTGCTTCAGATTCAAATCCACCGACAAATAAATTTGTTCCATGGAATGAACCATTCACTATGATAACGAAGGCAGTAGAAGCTAGTGGAACAGTTACTATTACAACTGTAAACCAGCAACTATTTCGAACAAAGATGGATTTTAATGAATGTTTCATTCATCCAAAGTCATTCTCTTTAGACCCTAACATTTATACAGAACTTGTAGAACATTATACAAACGAGGCTTTATGTTTTCCTGTTAAAGTTATGGATTGGATTCCTATGGACGGTTCATTCTCAAAGAATACAGATAGTTCAAGTGCAACATTTACAGCAGCTTATACACCTATTAATGTTAAAAGTATTTGGGCACTATTTAGAAAGAAAGACAACTATTATGTTAATTTTGAGAACCCTAAGTTTAAATATCTTCAGCTTTCCATGGGAGCTTATGGAAATATGCCTGCAGAACCTGAAAAATCATATGGACCTGTATTTTATGAAATGGTTGCGAACGCCTGCAATACAAACAATGATATGATAGGATTTAATGAAGATGTTATGAGGTCATTGGTGGATGATGGTAGTGTGGAACATAAATGGGATAGCTATGACAACACACATTTCTTATGTGGTTTTCCAACAGAAGTGGACTTTTGCTTCCAGCAAGGTCAAACATCTACTGCTCCAATAACATACAAATTGTCTGTTAAAGGACCTATTGAACTAGCAACTGAAAATGTACCAAAGCCACTTATTGGATTTATGAGGATTGTTGCTTTGCCATTCAGGTGCGTGCTAATGGAATCCCAATAATAAGATTAGATGACTATAACTTAGCTACGGACGACGGTGAGGAATAAAGGATGAACGTTTATTTTTAAAGCTTATAAATGAGTTCTTCATCAAACTCTCGTGAACCTTCACCATCTATGAAACAAACTTTACCAAACGATTATGGAGCACCTATTGAATATTTCTTACGAGCTGCACAATGGCAAAGAGCAGTCTCACCAAGGTTAGGTGTTCCACCAGCTCCTGTCAAAAATAGCATTTGGTCAAGTCCTTATATAAAATATGGTCTCCCACTAGGTTTGCTAGCTACAGCAGGAGCAGTTATGATGTTGAAAAGAAATAAAGCAAATGTTGTAAATAATACTGAAGTAGCTGAAGTTAAACAAACTCCAACACCTTCGCCAAAACCAACGCCTTCACAAGCAAAACCTTCAATGACTCCTGAACCTATGGAAGTACAAACTCCTGTTCAAAAGTCAACTCCTAAACTGACTCCAACATTTAAACCAGAACCTACTCCTCAAATAAATCGTAAAACTCCTGCGTTTCCTTATTGAAAAAATAACGTTATTTTTATTTAATATTAAAATTTTTATTTGATTGAAATGACAAATAAAGTCACTGAAGCAATGAAACAAAAGTTTTTGGTAGAATACATTAAATCAGGAACTATTCCAGAAGGTTTTTACATTCATACTATGAAGGATGGTAGAGTTCAGTTTAGAAAGATAAAGCAACCATTAGATAAAGAAGGAATTTTGAGAAAGATTAAACTTCATGAGGACAACATTGCTAAACTTAGGAAGAAGCTAGAAGAGTTGGAGAAAGGAAGAGAGTTATAAAGCAATGAATTCAACAGGGTGAAAAAAGAGGTGAAAAAAAGAGGTGAGATCTCACCACTTCACCTAAATTTATTTTTGTGCTATGTTTTCATACGTGTGGGAGTGGTGATATCATTAATTTTTAAGTTTATTTTTTATTTTATTTTTATATAAATGACAGAACAAAAGCAACTCATACAAATTCCACAGTATAACAAACATACATTTAAACATTTATTCTTCCTTCCTGAGTATAACATGTTCTTTACACTTCATCCTAAACCAGTTGACTATACATTGACTGTGTATAAAGATTGTCATGGTAGTTTTATAAAAACTTATGATGATGAAGGTAAGTTAACAAGACTATGCATTTCAAAACTTGAGAAACTTTATGACTTCAAGTATGACTATAATAGGGTTAACATTGACGATGAAGATATAGAAGAAAATTTATGAGAACGTTTATTTTTTCATTAGTGAGTTCGTTAGCGAAGTCGTTAGTGAGGTGAAATGGTTGATGCTTTGTAAATATTTAAGGTTAAGTTAGTGTTGTCGTTTGTGTTGTAAAATATATGTTAGCGGTTTTGTAAAGTGTCAAATTTACATATAATGGGTAAGTAGGTGCGCAGTGCCTCCGTACACGACTAACCCATACTAACTTAAGGCTTTTGGAAAATTTACAAAATAAATTTAATATTTTGTAAATGTTATCGGTTCTTACGCTTTTGGAAGGAGGGATGGTATTTTTGGAGCATTTATATTACATTGGTACTAAGGCTTTTGGAAAATTTACAAAATAAATTTAATATTTTGTAAATGTTATCGGTTCTTACGCTTTTGGAAGGAGGGATGGTATTTTTGGAGCATTTATATTACATTGGTACTAAGGCTTTTGGAAATTTACAAAATAAATTTAATATTTTGTAAATGTTATCGGTTCTTACGCTTTTGAAGGAGGGATGGTATTTTTGGAGCATTTATATTACATTGGTACTAAGGCTTTTGGAAAATTTACAAAATAAATTTAATATTTTGTAAATGTTATCGGTTCTTACGCTTTTGGAAGGAGATGGTATTTTTCTCGTAAACGAAAAATGGGATTTGACGGAGTCTAATCCCCGCTAACAAAAAGTGGACTTTACATGTCAAATTTTATATGCATGTAATGTCCACTTTTATGAGTTTTAGGAAGGAATTGGAAGCCATGAGTTACTGACATTGCATCAGTATCTCATAGCCTCCAATTCCTTCGCAAAATGGGAGAAACTTTGTCCGAATAGTTTAACATTCGGACAAAGTTTCTCCCATCTTTCAATGTAATTGCTACCTGTGAGGTACTGACTTGAAGTCAGTGCTTCACAGGTAGCAATATCCAAAAATTTAAAAACATTTTATCAGTTCGTTAGAGAACTAGAGCCTCCTAGGTACTGAACCAGAATCAGTGCCTAGGGGACACTAGTGATCTATATAAATCTGAGTTTCTCAGCAATTTAGCGAGGAATGTTCGTTATCGTGTAGATATTTATAATATATACATGATAACAAACATTCCCCGCTAAAAGATGTAAAATCTTATAAGAAATAATTGCAAAAGAATAACAAATTGCAAAAAATTTTATATGAAACTGAACCTTATGAAGTAGTGATTCAAGATCACCGCATCATAAGATTCAGTTTCAATCTCAAGTATCTCAAAAGTAAGGCTCTATTTTTTGCCATGTAAAGTGTCACTTTTCTGTCAAACTATTTTTATCGTTTTCGTTTACAACATTTTTGGAGCATTTATATTACATTGGTACTAAGGCTTTTGGAAAATTTACAAAATAAATTTAATATTTTGTAAATGTTATCGGTTCTTACGCTTTTGGAAGGAGGGATGGTATTTTTGGAGCATTTATATTACATTGGTACTAAGGCTTTTGGAAAATTTACAAAATAAATTTAATATTTTGTAAATGTTATCGGTTCTTACGCTTTTGGAAGGAGGGATGGTATTTTTCTCGTAAACGAAAAATGGGATTTGACGGAGTCTAATCCCCGCTAACAAAAAGTGGACTTTACATGTCAAATTTTATATGCATGTAATGTCCACTTTTATGAGTTTTAGGAAGGAATTGGAAGCCATGAGTTACTGACATTGCATCAGTATCTCATAGCCTCCAATTCCTTCGCAAAATGGGAGAAACTTTGTCCGAATAGTTTAACATTCGGACAAAAGTTTTCCCATCTTTCAATTAATTGCTACCTGTGAGGTACTGACTTGAAGTCAGTGCTTCACAGGTAGCAATATCCAAAAAATTTAAAAACATTTTATCAGTTCGTTAGAGAACTAGAGCCTCCTAGGTACTGAACCAGAATTAGTGCCTAGGGACACTAGTGATCTATATAAATCTGAGTTTCTCAGCAATTTAGAGGAATGTTCGTTATCGTGTAGATATTTAATATATATACATGATAACAAACATTTCCCCGCTAAAAGATGTAAAATCTTATAAGAAATAATTGCAAAAGAATAACAAATTGCAAAAAATTTTATATGAAACTGAACCGTATGAAGTAGTGATTCAAGATCACCGCATCATAAGATTCAGTTTCAATCTCAAGTGTAATGCATGAAAATTCGGTTCACTTCATTTTTGACACTTTACATATCGGATGTATTATCTAAAATTTATATAAATAATAATTTTGTGTTTTATAAGTTTATTTGTATAAATTGATTCAAAAAAATGGAAAGACAAGAAGTGGATCTGCCAAATGAAAATCAGATTTATGTTTTAGAGAGTTACATACATGAAATATGAAAATTGAACTTTGTATAAGGAATTGTTGGCTATGATGTACTGATCATGAATCAGTACATCATAGCCAACAATTCCTTCGCAAACAGCGGGAAACTTTGTCTGAATAGTTTAACATTCAGACAAAGTTTCCCGCTGTCAGAGAGGGAATGGAAGGGTAAGAGGTATACATTATGAATATATACCTCTTACCCTTCCATTCCCTCGAGAAAGTTCAAAAACTTGGGTGCAATCAGAACTGATTGCACCCAAGTTTTTGAACTTTGTATAAGGAATTGTTGGCTATGATGTACTGATCATGAATCAGTACATCATAGCCAACAATTCCTTCCCAAACAACCCGAAATTTGTCTGATTCCACACTAATTTTATTAATTTATCTAAACTTTTATCCTCGTCTACAATTTAATCATCAATAATTATCTCTTGTTCTATTTCACTATTATATATATATATTTATATGATTTGATTTAAAAAAAATAAATAAATAAATTAATAAATCATTTACTCAAGTTAGTATACATATCTTCAGTACGGTGGCACTGCGCGCCATCTTACCGAAGATATGTCAACCTGACACTTTACAAAACCACTAACGTATATTTTACATCGCAGATGCAATATTTCTAATAACCTTAAACTATTTCTGCCACGTAAAGTATTTATCACATAAACCACCTCATCTCACCTCTCTGTACGTTATATATTGTGCGCAGGTCATTGCCCATGGCAACTCCCCGCGACACAATGCACGTGCATGAAAAAATAAACGTTCTCACTAACGTTCTCACTAACGTTCTCACTAACGTACACACTAACGTTCTCATTTACAAAAGTATTGCAACTCTTTCCATTGTTGTGCTTCACATAATAGTTCATATTCTTCAGTATCACTACTGTCGCTCCAATCGTCTGAGTCAAAGTCACTGTCATAATTAATGTTAGTAAGTTTTGACAAAGCTAATGAAACACGCTTACCGTTTGTATCTACTGCTTGTATATATCTTCCATTATGTTTGCTATCATAAACGCTCAAACTAACTTTACCCTTTCTCCCTCGTATCTGATAGAATGTATTTTCACGAGGAACGAAGAACAAATTCTTGAACTCATGACCGTTGTAGTTTGTTATTTCAATAGTTTTCGTCATTACATCCAAATAAAAATTTTCAGTAAAAATAAAACTAACGTTAAAAATTTCTCATAACATAAACGTTCTCATTGCTTTATAACTCTCTTCCTTGGTTTCTTTTTAGTTGCTTTCTTCACGTCTGTCTCCAGCTTAACTGTCTTTCTTCTTCGTCCGTAATGATACCAGTTACTTCCACCAGTCAATGGGTCAAATGGTCTTTCGTAAGGGTTTCCATACATTCCATAGGGACCATACGGAAGAACTACTGGTGGAGGAAGAGTTCCATCGACTCTATTTAAATGCATTGTTTCACCTTTCATCTGGTCATTAAAGTCTTTTGCATGTTTTGCAAACTCATCGTCCTTTCCTAAAGCATTTTCTGACTCAGTCGCAACCAAATTGGATGCTTTATTTATGAGCCCTATTTTATTTAATCTTAACTTCTTTGCAACCCAGCCTCCAATCTTCCCTTTATTTGCATCTAATGTCTTCGAAACTCTTCCTCCACTCATTTTATTTACTGCGTCATAAGCTCCAAGTGCTTTTGCTCCAAATGCTAATGCTTTTGTTCCCATTGCGCCTAAAGCTGCCCAAGCTACCATTTACACCATATTAAAATCATCTCTCTTCAATATTATCTCATAAAAGTTCTCGTTACTGGAGAAAGTCAATGAAACATAAACATTCTCATGGACTTCGTCCTCGCCGCGTTGCGGCTTCATAAACTTCTTTCTTATATCATCTATTCGCTTCAAAATGTCTGAACAATTGCTAACATCTTCTACAACAGTTATTTCATCATGAATGACCTTCAAGAACAAGCTCATTTAATATGCTATTAAAATCATTTCAATAATGAGTCCATCCTTTCCATCTTTAGGTAGCACAACATCTTTCATTGAAGAAGGTTCGACAAGTCTTATGTTAAACTTACTGACAAAGTTTGTTATACTATAATGCTTCGGCGGCGAATACATGTAGTTTGAAAGACATAATATAGATTCTTCAGCAAATTCACTTATACTGGATTTTATAACAATGTTCTCACGAGACCAAATACCACCAATTGACAATCTTGTAAGCAATCCTGCTGAACCTTCTACTGTAAACGTCGATGGTAACATTCCACGAAGGTCATCTATTGACATCGTTGAGTCACTGTATTTAAAGATTTTCTTAAAGCAATCGTCATTATCTAACCATGCAATAGCTTTGAAGTTTTCATTCGAATATACATCTGCTTCATTAAATGTAAAACCTGACTTCTTTGCAGAGACGACTTTAAAATCTATTGAGTTTGTTTCAAAATTATATGCTATGCTAACTTCTGAAGGTAATGGGTGTCCTTCCGCAGTCAGTTGTTCTCTCACTACCGTTTGAAGCTTTGTGTTAAAAACTTTCATGTCATCTCCTGTGTCTAGGTTCACATACACAGCAATAGGAAAACTATCTTGCTTCTTTGTTTCATCATTATATCTCAAAACATTAAAGTTCTTCAATAATATTGTCCTTCCTGCTGGAATACTTCGAACCTGTCTTATTTCAATAGCTTTCTCACCTCCTACATACTCTACCCAGTGTCTTGGATATTCATAAGTATACTGACTTTCTTGAATTTTGGTAGGTTTCATCATAACGTGTTCATAGTATATCTTTATACTCTTGTCAGTTAGACTCGGTGCTATGTTCTGAATATTTCTGACTTGCATTTTTAATGGAGATAAAATGAAGCATTTAATACATGACGTAGATGAAGACATGAATGAAACTACAGACAAACTTAACTCTTCTCTCATTCTTCCTTTCAGTAAGGACTATGAGTTCTGTTCAAATGGTGTTTATTTCTATTGTGGAAAGATGGGGTCAGGAAAGACATTTAACCTCATTCGTCATATACTCATAACAGAGCGTTTAGGTCAAGATTCATATTATGACCAAATCATTATATCAGCAACTTCAGACTCTATGGACTCAACAGCGAAAACATTTATGTCAAAAGTTCAAGCCTCGGTCGTTAAAGTTCCAGATAGCGAACTCATTGAATTTCTTCAACGTTACATTCGACGTAAGAGGAAATATTATGCCATCGTTGAATTTATACAGTCAGGAATGCAAAAGACTTCAGAAGAGATGGAAAGAATTATTGACAAACACCACTTACGTCAATACTCAGGAGTTTACGATATGAAACGACTTACAAACTACATTCTATCAAAACTTTCAAAATACCCCTTCAAAAAATATCCTTCAAACACTTTATTAGTTTGTGACGACTTCGCTGGTAAAGGTTTAGTGTCAAAGCCTGACTCACCATTAGCTAACATCATTACTAAAGTCAGACATTACCACTTAACTGTAGCAATACTTATGCAAACATGGAGGTTTTTAGCTTTAAACATAAAACGTCTCATAACTGACTTCGTTATCTTTCAAGGTTTCTCACGTTATGATATTGAACTCATTTGGAAACAGTCAGGTATAACATTACCTTTTGAAGAAATTTGGGAAGCATATAAGTCTCTCATCTCTCCTCGTTCATACCTTGAGATTCATATCATGACTAATACCATTAAAGTCAAAAATATTCCATGGGAACGACCAACATTGTTTTAAAGTTTAACCTTCAATTGACTGATGGTAAACAAATTCCATGCATCTCTGTCGCCATTTCTGTTAATATTTTTGCTGTCATTCATATCATCCACTTCCCCATCCGTTAACTTTTGAGGATATGCGTTAGAATAGCTGTTCTTAAATGAAGGCTTTTCACCTTTTAGCGCATAAACTCTATAACTTTCTGCATACTTTATGTTTGAACCTCCTGAGCCATCATTGACATAAATTTTTATAGGCTTCCACCCTTTGTTCATGTTCCTGCTTCTTCCCTTAGCTCTTTTGTTCAGTAGTTCTACATCTTTATACACAGCTCCTGTCTCAGTGAATTCAACAATATTTTCATTCGTTAGCTTTACATTCAAACCCTTGTCGAGTATATTGTTCATTTCATACATATAAAAGGTTTTTATTCTATATGAAATGAGAAGCAAATCCATCTTAGCTGGTGCCGTTAATGTTCCAATTGAACCAACATCAAATGTTGACTCACGAACGACAAACAATATTGTCATAAAGAACTATAGTTCAGAGTGTTTGAAAGAAAAAGAACCAGAGCTGAAATCCGTGAATTTAAACACAGCTTCAAACGCTAACGCTACATCAGATGTTAAGTTAGAGTATCCACCACTGGACCAAATTCTTTCAAGAGAAGCCAACGACAATCCTTACACAAATGTTCAAACAAATCCTTCAGATAACGTAGACCATTACCTTCTTCAGTTATACCAAACAATTTTACTCAAAGACGATAAGAAGCTTTTGACAAATCTTATAAGCAAGAACCAAATAATTCTAACAAAGGAGGACCTTGAAAATGTTATCTCACGAATAACAGGGAAACAATGTGTCATTGACTATCTCGACCCTGAAATCGAATGCTGTGGTCAAACTCCACCATTCATGAAAATAGGTAACATCCGCATCATTGAAACACCAGGAACTACAGGAGTTGAGTTTAAGTATAAATATTCGAACGAGTATACAAAACTTTCAACAGAATATAAACTTTGCTTGAAATATGTTTTAGTAAATTAAAGCAATTTGTAATATCTATCCAAAACTTCTTCAACAGTATCGAACTCATCTTCATAATGCAAACCTAATCTTATTGACTTGGTGCAGTTTTCACTAACACAATATAGCGCTTTGCGCTCGGCGCCTTTGACGCCTTTTTCTGTTCTCTTGACTGACATAACTAACTCATTTGTTTCATCAAACAGCAACAACCAAAGTTCATGACCTAATACATAACATTCATACTTTATATTTTTATCTCTGAGTTCTCTTGTAAGCTGTTGCATTTAATATTTTCTAAAAAGTCAACTTCAACAGTCATTCGCACTGGTGCCTTCAGTTCTACAGGCTCGCCTTGAAAGTCAACAAGTCTGAATTGCATGTCTTTCAAATTATGAGGACTAATGCGAATCCATTTACCTAAATGAGTTGCTATGACAGGAACGTTTGGAATGAACATTGAATTGACTGCATAACAGAAAGACTTATATTCTACTGAACCTTTACTATTAACTCCTGAAATACCTGTGACATTAGCTATTTTTGACTCAATGTATAAACAATTGCCATAACATACGTATGGAACAGATTTCATCTCAATCGTTTTGTCAATACTTTTCAAAGGAAATGTCATATGGTATGCTCCCAGAAGCAATTGAACTCTATGACTCATTCGTGTTATCTTAAACTCCTTCGCATAACTGAACTTCAAAACTCCTGCAATAAGTTTAACATTCATTAAGTTTTCTTCGTTATCCTTGTTTATTGTAGTATTTATGAGCGCATTTAACACTCCAGCTAATGTTTCCATCTTATATTCTACATTATTGTGAAATCTTATTTCATGCTTCTTTCCATCTATTTCAATCTCCATGAAATCTGTTTCATCTGTTATAACGAATGAAGCGATAGTATTGAAGTCAACAACTCTGAAAGCAAGCGCTTCATTCTGAAGACCTAAGTTTGTTTGTAGCTTTACTGTCCCGTATTCGTTTGGGTCTGTACTTTGCAAATAGAACAACATTTTATTCTCATTAAAATATGACTATTGCTGCATATGCGTATGAAACTGACAGAGCTAAACGTTTATATTTTGGTCAATACTCTCTCACACTTACTGACAAATATATTGTTATTTCTGATGGAAATACCGAGAAATACATAACATGGAAAGACTATGAAAAGTTTGACCCTATTTTAACTCCATGTACAATGCCATTCATTGTAAATGGTGAAGTTGTCATGAAGAACGACACAACAGTATATAAGTCTGTATATGAAGCATTAGAATATATGTTGAATTATAATCCCGAAAGATTTGACCCAAGCACTACACCATGTGCAATGCCTTTTATTAAGGACGGTGAAATCGTAAGAGTTCCGAATTCAACGGTTTATACTGCTGTTCAAAACAGTTTACAAAACATTTTAGCGAATATCTTTAATTCAGAAACTACAGAAATAAAATTACCGTATATAACAGATGCTAAAGAAATTAAATCAAAAACGACAACATTATTTACGTCACTTAATGATTTAATGACTTATATCATTAATATTCCTGCACCAACTACAGCATTTGATCCAAACTCGACGGTTTGCAGGGTACCTTTCATTAACGACAGTTCAGTAATTGTTTTAAGGGATTCAACAGTTAATGAATCATTAAAGGCGTCATTAATGAAAATCATTGATTTTAACTCATTCACGAATACATATAATTCATTCATTAATGTTTCATATGCTTCTAAAGAAGGTGAGCCAAAAACTATTGATAAAGCGGTGTATGAAATAAAAGCATCAACGACGAAATTGAATTCGTTAACTTTTGACGGTGATAGTTTCGTTAATGACATAACATCGGGGAAAACAATTTTAACGAAAGAATATTTAAAATCTCATGTTAGTGAGTTCGTTGAAATTGAAAAAGAAGGTGGAATTAAGTTCGATCCACTGAGTTTCATTTTCAGCTTAGCGAATGCGGGTGTTAGTTTCGCTGAATGGACAACTATACAGAGTGAAATAAATGCAATATGGACGTTTTTGGGGTCAAAAGCGGGAATGGGTGAGCTTGTAAATGCTGCAAGAACATTAGGTGAAACAGGAAATTTTGTAGATGGTTTTAAAAGACTTGTTTCAAATGTTTTAACAAACACAAAGAAATTATTTAGATATACCATACATAACGGACGGATTTTCGAACAGGTAGCAACAAACCCTCCGGTTATGGCTGCGTTGATGATGGTTAGAGATATAAAACCACGTAACGACGGGAACGAAGAACATGAACAACAGAGCCCAACGGGCTCAGAGCCACATAGTGGCGAGGATACTGGTCGGGTTATTCGAGACATTAAAAACGTGTATCCTGAAGTTATTGATTTATTTAGAGGAGTTAATGATTCGATTTCAAATCATTCTATAACCCTCGATGAAGAGAATAAATTAACAGATTATATATTCGTCATTATTGCAGAATTAATGAAGAGAATAAATGAAAAAGGAATTGGTGATATCATTAATGTCAGCGATGTAATGATGAAAAGAAATTTTGACTCATTATTTACAAAACCGAAAACAGAATATAGTCTTTATGACGTAATTACCGAATTAATGAAAAAGATTAATGATAATAAGAGTTCTGGCGGAAGAGTTGAATTAGAAGTGAATGATGTTAATGAGAAATTAGCCGAAAAAGCAGACAAAAACCATGTTCATTATATAAGTTCAGACGAACAGATTATAACGGACTACCATGGATATTTAACACAGAATGAACAAATAAGCACTGAAGATGTTAATGAAAGAAGATATAAATACATTCGTGCTAAAGGTTATGACATAAGCTGTACTGTACATTATGACACAGGTAAAGCACAAGAAGCATTTGGTTATACCGGTGAAATTTATGCCTCTACTTTCAATGTTAACGGTGTATTAGTTGAACCAAGATTTACTTTGAGAGTTAAGTCAAAAATAACGTTTGAAGATGCTATTAAAAGTAAAGCTGACAAAGTTGAACTCGAAGCAATGAACAAAGTTTTGAAATCTCATAAACACAACATCTCCGATATAAATGAACTTCAAACTTCTTTAGACAGTAAAGCCGACAAGAACCATACACATAAATCCTTCACTACTGTTAGAGCAGACGACATAATATTGAACTATACCCTTGGTTCAAGTGCACCTTTAGAGAATCCAAGTACAAGCGTAAAAGATACACTAAACTCCTTAAATAACAAATGTATGAATATCGAAGGTCATGTCAGAAACTTTGAAACACATGAACTACCAGCAATGTTAGATAAGAAAGCAAATAAGACTCATACACATGATTTCTTCACAACTGTTGGTATAGAAAGTATTGAAGGAACGGTTGAAGGAACTGGTGGGGATGCATTATATTGTAAACCTCCTAACTTTCCACAAGGTTTAACATCGGATGACGACATAACGACGATGAAAAACATTAGATGTAAAGATGTTTATGTCATGAAGGATGAACATAATATTAAATTCACTGCTCAAGATTTATATGACAAGAAAGCAGACAAAACAGAGCTTCAAACATTAAAGACAGAAATACTTCAAACATTATATCCTATAGGTTCTATTTATACGTCAATGAACTCAACAAATCCAGCAACAGTTCTGGGTTTCGGTACGTGGGAACAGATTGTAGATAAATTCTTATACTGTGCTAGATATTCAAAGCAAACAGGAGGTTCGAAGAAAATTACTGAAGCAAACCTTCCACCGCACACTCATACAGGAACTACAAACACAACAGGTAGTCATTCACATTCAATAACAAAAAGAGGTTATACAAATCTTGCAGCAGGTTCGGATAGACAGGGAATGCATAGATATGATATTTCAAGTGACCCAGTAGATTCAAGCGCAGGTATTTTCTGTGGAACCGCAGGAAATCATTCACATACTTTCACAACAAATCCAACAGGCTCGGGTGCAGATTATATGCCACCATTTGTGACTGTATTCGCATGGTATAGAGTTCAATGAACGCGCTTGAGCCTAGAATAAAATCTTTAACTTTACATAAATGAGCTTGAAAGAAGTATTCGAACAACATCCATGGAGGTCTTTTAAGAAATTCAATGAAGCTGCAAAGAGTTCGGGATTTACTAACAGAGCTGAAGTGAAAAGGTTCTTTGACAAAAATGTTGTACATCAAACAAAAATAAATCCTTACGACTACTTTTTACCAATTTACTCCAACACTCCTGACGCATACCAATTTGACACTCTCATTCAAAGCAGAAAAGGAGGACATAAACCATTCCTCATCTTCATTAATGTTAACACTCGCAAAGCTTTTGCGTATATAATGAGAAATAAAGGAACTCATGAAGTGTTAAGAGTTTTACAAAAGTTTGTAGCAGAACATAGCCCAAGTATTTTAACATCAGACCAAGACGGTGCATACCTCAGCAATGAAATCACAGAATTTCTCATTAAGCATAACATAACTCACTACACTACTGAAGACCATAACCATAACATACTCGGTATCATTAACCGCTTCATAAGGACTCTCAGAGATTTAAATCAAGAGCGAGACTTTACCGAAGAAACAATGAAACATTTCATCGAAGTTTACAATTCCTCAACGCATTCTACAACAGGACATACACCAAATTCAATGACACAACAACAAGAAGAAAAGTATATACAAAAGAAACTAAGTCAAACACAAAAATATCAGAAATTCAACACAATTTACCCTCATTCCTGGTACAAAAGTTCGTGTAGTTCTTGACGACAAGCCGTTGACAAAGAAACGTTTAAGGTTAAGTCGAAATTATTATATCGTAGACTCTACGCAAGGTAATGGATATCTTATAAAAGCTGCTGACGACTCCATAGCATTTTATCCTCGACATAAATTAGTTCGAAAGTAGTAATGGCAAACTTGCTGAAACCATTGACGAAGCAAAGCGAGGAGTGGTTATTGAAATACTTGACTACAACATAAACGATGACACTTATAAAGTAAGATATGAAAGGAGGCGTTGAAGATGTTATACCATCTAAGAACTTGAGAGAATCTAAAACCAACTCATCTGGGACCATTAGAGCGGGAGTACTGGAAAGATAAAAACATGCCAGAAAGAATAAGAAAATTCTTCTAAACTTTTTCGTTGGATGTAAATCAGACAAAATATATTATAGGTGAAGAGGTGAGATGTCACCCGTTTTCTCACCTCTTTTTTCACCTCATGAATTTTCGTGAATTTCCTTATGAAATAAAAAATAACGCTAATTTTATTTTTATTTATTTTTTTATTTTGTATGTAAAGACAATAATGTCAGTCGAAGCAAAAACATTCACTAACAAATCTAATGGTGAAACATTCACAAAAGGCACTTATAACGGTATTGAAGTCTTACGTAGAGACAAGGATGGTTACATTAATGCAACAAAGATGGCAAGAGAAGCGGGAAGGTTAAACCATTTAAACAGATTTCTCAATAGTACTAAAATGCAGGAAATTCTTGAGTTTTGGATGAACGAATACGGTGGAGCCAAAAGTGGCTCGACCTCAAACAAGCATTTTATGAGCTTACTAAGGGCGTTATGAATGAATTCAAAGGTATTTACATACATGCTGACCTCGTTCATTTTGTTGCTGAATGGTGCTCTGTAAAGTATGCATTTTATGTCAAAGATATTATGGACTCCATAGACAAGAAAGTTCATGAGAAGTTAGATGAAGAAGAACTCGAAGATACAGTGGAGAATGCTAAACCTTTGTTCGAAGAAGAAGTTGGAAAAAATGTGGGAAAAACAATTAGAACATGAACGTGAGATATATTATGGTTATAGAGATTCTCCATACGAACTAGACCAATGGGAACAAGAAGATTTAAAGAGAGAATTTAGAGAATATGAACTCGCTAAGATAGCATTTGAAGCTGCAGAAAAGAAGTTAAAAGTTTGGGGTCGTTTTGTACAAAAAATATTGTGAGTAAATGAACCATTTATTTTTATTGAATTCAATAAAAATAATGTTTAGGTGAAGAGGTGAGATGTCACCCGTTTTCTCACCTTTTTCTCACCCCAGTTTTTCACAAGCGTTTTACATGAATTGTACGATGTATATTTGAAATCCTAAACAATTTCGTAGCTTCTATTTCTTCTGTCAGTATGTCAAAATTTAACAATACCGAAAGTCTCTTTATATTTCTTCTTGACGTCAGATAGAAGGAAATCTTCTGCTGTTGGATAGTTTTTGTTCAGAAATTCTAACATGTTCATTTTATCTTCTGCTGGCTTTTCTGCTTCTTTCTTTAAGTCTGCATAGTCGTTTCGCATTCTTTCTATCTCTTTGACGGAGTAGTTATATTTCCTAATTGCTGCTTTACATTTAGAACATTGCGGATTCATTTTTGCGTTATATTCTGAAACCTTACCTGCTAAAAACAACTAAGGCGTCAATGGTTTTCTTTAACTCAAAAGCAGTTGGTCTTATCTGTTCGTTCCATATTTTACCTCTTCTATCTTTATCTCTTATCTGCCATACACATTCAGCAACTAACGAAACAAAGTTATCGTAGGTCTTAAACTCCCCGGATTTATATATGTCAGAAACATTCTTATATACCATGTCGCAATCTTTGTCCATAACCTTATGGTTGCAATGAAATCCTAGAAACTCATAGTTTACCTTTCGAATGAACTTCTTTATTTCTACTGAGTCAGTTGGTTTCACTTCTATTTCATCGAATTCAGGAATAGTTAGTTTTTGATGCTGAATTTCAGGTAGTTTAGGTAAATGGTCATAATGTCCTGCATTTCATAAAGATACTGTTCATTTGTTTCATCTTTCGCACTACAGTCTAAATTACTTGTTAAAAGTTCTTGCTTTATCTTCTGGATTTTTGTTTCGAAAAGTATATGAAGAAGGAATGAAGTTTTTCATCTCTACTAACATAGATGTTGGATTCATGACTAACGAGTTTGGTGAAGTTGTTGTGGACAGAGTCCCGCCGTTCGCGGCTTGAATTGTTGTTGTGCCGATTGTTGAAATCATATCTTTACATACAAAATAAAAATAAATAAAAATAAAACTAACGTTATTTTTCTATCTTAAGGAAATTCATGAAAATTCAAGACCCTTTGGTCTCGCCGCTAGCGACTGAGGGTGAGAAATTAGGTGAGAAAACAGGTGACATCTCACCTCTTCACCTAAATTATATTTTAGGTTAAAGCTTCCACGAGAGAAAAGATTCCTCATTCGCTAAGGATTCCAAAAATGAAAAAAATCATTGATTTTGGCTGAGAAAAAACAGCAAAACCCTTCTTCCACGGGAACAAGAAATAAAGAAGAAATAAAGTAAATTTTTTATTTATTCCCGTGGAAGATAGAGCACTTTTATGACACTTTTTATTCACGACAAACAAGACAAATAAAGAAAATAAGAAAATACGGCGCTGTCGCGGTTCGAACCACAGACTCTGACCCCTCCATAACACCACCTTAGACCACTGTGCTACGTAGCCTGTCGACATAAGATTTTATAAATTGCATATTTGACGTAAATTTATTTCCATCTGGCTTCCCACTGCATAAGATATTCATACGTGTTTGTAAGACATTCATTAAACTTCTTTTCTATTGCATCTAATCTTGCGTTATTTTTTTCAATAACTTGTCTGTATTCTTCATCATCTCCAGCAGTGTTTGGGTCTTCACGTTTAAAATATTCATTGTTAACCAATTTTTTATCTACAAATTTTATTAGTGTTTGATTCACTTCGTTATGATAACGGTCATATTCTTTCAATACGTAAGTGAAGACAAAATGCGTCGTACCTTCAATCTTAAAGCTTAAAGAACTTTCAACACAGTTTTGAGGGTCTGTCAGTGCGTCAATGAGATAGTATTCGAAGTCAGTCAATAATCTTTTTAAAGTCATTTCATACAGGATAAAATTTAATGTTGTGAAGAAATAGTGTTTATCTCAAAAAAAATAAAGTTAGTTTTTATTTTATTTATTTTTTTATCCTGTATGTAAAGACAGATATGTCAACATTAGAGAACACAACAACTGCTATCGTTCATGAAGTCATAAATGAAGAATACGAATACATACAGTATAACAAACAATTGAGACTCATTCGTTCTGTCAAAGATGACATGTACCAAATGCAAAGTATAATGAACGCTCTTCGTTCTACAAAGCAAGCATATCATTGGTTTGAAAACCAACAGGCAAAAGAACTTTTAGAAGAATTTCCTCATATGATTGCTTCCCTCGGAAAACCGAGGGAAGAGATTCCGTACGAAAATCGCAAGAATTTGGCACCTGGTTTGAAAGGTTATTATGTTCATAGACTTTTAGTAAATGCTGTAGCAATGTGGGCTTCACCTCGTTATGCTTGTTATATTTTCATGATGTTAGATGAACTATATAAAGCAGAACGCGAACAGATGGAAAAGAAACTTCAAGCAAAAGATGAAGTCATTGAATCCAAAGACAAAAGCATACAGAAAAGAATACCACGTTCAGTACCAAAAGGAAAGGAAAAGAGTTATAAGTATATGATTTACGCTGAAGAGATGGAAAATGAAGAAGACAGAGATATGGTTATGTTGCATTTAGTCAGAAGAAACAACAAAAGCTTTTATGACCTTGCTAAGATTTACAAATCTGACAGAAACTGGTTCTATCGTGAAAACTTACCGATTTCAATGACACCGAATGAGCAAATAAAGGAAATTGTCAAAAATACTCTTCCTCAAACACACTATGACATCAAAGGTTGCACAATACTTACCTTCAAAGAAGACTTAACATTACTGAAGGAAAAAATAACAGAATATTTCGATAACTTCAAAGAGGAAGAATGAAGTCACGACAACATTAACGAAGAAGTCACGACAACATTAACGAAGAGAGAATGAGGTGAAAAACAGGTGAGATTCTCACCTCTTCACCAAAAATATATTTTTGGTTAAATAGCTTCAGGGTCAATTTCTTCAACCATTTCACTTCCTTCGTCAATGTCAATTGAAGCTTCTTCAACCTTTGGTAAGAACTTTTGTATAACATCTTTGTTCGTTATTGTCTTCAGAGATGAAGGATAATATTTCACAGATGTTTCACCCTTCTTATATTCTTTCTGTTCGGAAAGATTCATAGCAATACTGAAGAAGTCAATGTTGGAGTTCTTTATAACAGTATAATGAGTATCTTTGACATTCACGAAGAAACCCTTTTGTTTCAAAACTACTGCTAACTCTTGTGAAGTATAACGTTTGCGGTCAATGACGATAGCTAATGGTCTGACATACTGACCAAACTTAGATTCTTTCACAAACTTCTTGTTAAAGATAACATTAACGTTTGAAGCATTATTGAACTCATTCTTGATGGCAGTAGCGAGAGCATTGTATGAAAAGAACTTGCAATCTTGCATGTGTTTCATTAAAATAAAAATATTAAATTATTTTGAAAAATAACTTAAAAAAAATCTAATCTAATTTTTTCAAAAATATTTTTTTTATTTCCTACTAAAGATGTATCGGAAGTTGTCTAAGTTAGAACACTCGGAAATAAAACAACTTCTTACAGAAGCTAATATAGATGTTGCAAAGCATTACGCAACAAACAAAAAAGCACTCGCTGACTTCATTAAAGACTATAATGGTGCAATAAATTATGATAGAATTCATGAGTTCATAAAGCCGCAACGCGGCGAGGACGAAGTCCATGCAATAGCATTTCCTTTAAATGACGTTGCTATTGACTTATATCATAGACGTTCAGTACCTCATGAAGTAAGAAGAGAGATGTTTGACATAACAAATGCAAACGTTGGTGAAACAAGAAGAAGAGACGACACACTGAAACAACAGAGAAGAGAGATGTTTAAAAGTGCTATAGAACAAGTTCGCAAAGCTAACGATGTCATTCGTTCCATTGACGACAAACCAAAAGAAGGTGAGAGATGGTTAAAGAAAGATGAAGAGAATAGGAAGAGAAATGTGAAGTCAGGCAATAGACTCATTGACTTTAACATCGAAGCTTTAGATGAACCAAACAGAGACTACTTACACAAACATTTCGGTAAGGTTTTCATGAGACTCTTAGAGAAATTAAAATAAACTCCCAACAGAGATGGATGGTATGTTATAAACTTGGTGGAAAGTATGAATGTTCTACGTTAAACCTCAATAATATTGGAACATTACTACATCAGCTCTTGAAGGAGAACTTTATATCAGAGATAGAAGCAAATGCTGCAGGTATTGTTGAAATGCACTATGACTTCTTCTTGACAAACATAAAGAATCTTACCGAAATAAAGATGTATGATTTAACAGAATATGAAGGCTTAACGATGTCAGATGTAAAGAAAGGCAAACCAAAAAAGAGACCATATAGAGATGAAAGCACACTGACAAATGACCAGAAAGCCATTTTGGAAGCTCTTAAGCAAACAGGAAACAGCACTTATAGAAAGCTTTTGGAAAGAAATGGTGAAAAGAAGTTTTATAAGAAGAGAAGCGGTCAGTTCTGGAAGTATCTTTGCACATTACCTATAAATCTTGAACGCTACCAAATCTTCAATGAACTGAACAAAAGAACTGCAACACTTATGACAGAGACAATTGTTTCGTTTATGCTTGCATTCAGGCTGGAGTAAATGAAGAAACTATTGACCACATGAGAGAAGTCATTCGTGTTAGAGACTTTCCTCAAAGTAAAGTACAAGAAATTTCTGACGCAACAGGTATAGCATTTAATGTTACCATTGGTTATTTCAAACTCCAAATGAAATAAAGAATATATACAAAAGAATGTGAAACTGTTAGAACTATTGACTTACTTCTTGTTGAAGACCACTACATGCTAAATGAAAGATTACCAATGACAACATATTCATTCGAACTATATAGAAATTCTCAAAGCTTGTGGTGGAATGAACATTGAGAAACAGATGAAGATTTATACAAAGAGAGAGAAAAATATGTAGTTCGTTATGATAGAACAACACCGTTATGGGATGTTATGAAAACATTGTGGGAGTGCAAATATTTCGAACCTATTTCTTATGGAGAACTTTTCACATATACGACTGACTTATATAAACAGAACCTTGCACCATTTAAAGATTTGACATATGCTCCAAAGTATTGTGTACAACTGAAGAAGAAAGCAGAGTCAAAAGAAGTAAATAAAAAATGTAAGTTCATTCCTGAGCACGTTTTCTTTGCTGACTTTGAGTGTAGCACAGATGGCTTTCATAAAGCTTTTAACATCTGTTATGACAGTGAAGATGGTTCAGTGAGTGAAAGCATTTGGGGTCAAAACTGTGCAACAGAATTTTTGGAAAGACTTCCTGACAAGAGTTTAATATATTTCCATAACCTCAGTTATGACATAAACTTCATCTTAAGACACATGACAGAAGTGAAAGGAACTCCCATCATTAAAGGTTCACGAACAATGCAAATAACTGGTTTATATAAAGGACGGGCAATTATTATAAAAGACTCTTACAGTGTTATAAATAAGAAGCTTAAACTATTTCCTGCTATGTTTAACTTACAAACAGGACCGAAAGAAGTATTTCCATAAACTACTACAGCAGTGTTTTGTTAGCAAATGACAACAGAACTGGTGTCATTTCTGAAGCATGTAAGTTTATCCGATGCAGATACATTCATGAAAAACATAGATTCCATCAAAGGTTGCAGAATAGATGAAAACCACTTCGACTTAGAAAAATATAGCACGTTTTACTGCAAACAAGATGTAAGAATTTTAAGAGAAGGTTTTGTAAAGTTCCGCAATGACTTATTGAAAGAGTTTGATTTAAACGTTTATGACTACGTTAGTATTTGTTCATTGCTAACAAATTGTTTGAGAACAGAGTATACTTCCCGAATGGAAATTTATATGACCTCTCAAATAAACCAAGAGAATTTATTTCACGCTGTATTCAAGGTGGAAGATGTATGTTGTCAGATAACATGAAACAAAAGAGCAAAAGAAACTCATTGCTGACTTCGACGCTGTTTCATTATATCCTCAGCTATAGCAAGACTTTATACTTTAGAAGGTATTCCAAAGTATTGAAGGAAGAAATGTTAAGCACAGAGTATCTCATGAGACATTTATTCAATGACGACCAAAAGGAACCCATTGGTGAAAAGTTTATGTCTGGCTTCTTTGTTCTCATTAAGATAACAGAGATTGGTATACATAGACACTTTCCTTTAATAGTTTGTGACCCTGAACTAAATCCAGAACTTAACGTTCCAAGAAGTTCAAACACTTGCTGTTTAATGTATGTTGACCATATAACATTACAAGACCTCATAAAATATCAAGGTGTCAAATGTGAAGTGTTGCAAGGATACTATTA
This sequence comes from Trichomonas vaginalis G3, assembly GCF_026262505.1. Taxonomy (NCBI): domain Eukaryota; phylum Parabasalia; order Trichomonadida; family Trichomonadidae; genus Trichomonas; species Trichomonas vaginalis. The sequence continues at coordinate 15,399,185 of NC_067206.1, read as the reverse complement.
CGATGGAAACAGAGATATGAGAATAAGAGATGAAGTAAAGAAGTTGTTTGAGTTAAGGTTAAAGTATAAGAAAGAAGAAAACCCCTTACAAGAAATTATAAAACTCATTCTGAACAGCATTTATGGCAAAACTATTCTATCTCCTATTGAGTCAAAAATAACCATAGTAGATGACAAAGATGCTATAAGATATGCTATAAGAAATTACAACCATATAGTGAAGTTCGAAGGTTTGGATGGTTCAGATAAAACTATTTTCAAGCTAACGAAAAGCATTTGCAGACACTTTAACTTCTGTCCACTTGGTGTTAATATTCTGTCTATGTCAAAACGTATTATGAATGAAGTATTCTGTACTGCTGAAGACTTAGGAATGGACATCTTTTATAGCGATACGGACAGTATGCATCTCTACAATGAAGATATCCCTCGTTTAGCTGAAGAGTTTGAGAAACGTTATGGAAGAGTTCTCATTGGTAAAAACCTTGGTCAGTTTCATAGTGACTTTGCAGAAATAACACCTGGAAAACAAAGTTTAGCTTATAAAAGTATTTTCTGTGGAAAGAAGACCTACATAGACTTACTCACTAACGATTTAAATGAAGTTGCATTTCACTGCAGAATGAAAGGCGTGAAGCAAGATGTTATTGCTTTAACCGCTAATGAAATGTTTCCTGACTCTGTTCAGTGTTTCTATGATGAAGATAAAGGTTTAATGGTTCCGCAAGGAAAATTTGACAAAGACTCTGAGTTCAGTTTAATGAAACTTTACAAAGCACTTTATGATGGTCAAGAGATTGCATTCGACTTATGTAAGTCATGTCAACCTTGCTTTGCTGAAAAGTTCAACTTTTCAATAACGACTAAAACAAGCTTTATTCGTAAGTTGAAGTTCTGAGGTCATGGGCTTCGCCCTTGCCGCTAGCGGCTTATTTTTGTCAGCAATGAGGTCATGAATGAGGTCATGAATGAGGTCATGAATGAGGTCATTTATTTTTGTCAGCAATGAGGTCATTCGTGATAAAAATAAAGCTAGCGTAGATTTTACAATACTGCGATGGTAGAGTTTAAGAGTTGTGCTTCAATGTAGAGACAGTCCTTCCCATCTGGAGGCAAGAACACTGGACATTTATGGTCATGAGTGGAGAACATGTCTATCCAAAACTCACGATTGAAGCCAGTTAATTTATAGTATTTAGGGTTAGGAAGTGGTGAAGTTCTTGTATGACCAATGAACTCATTTTCAACGCCTTTGGCTATATTAGAGTAAAGTATTGCTTGCTTTCTATCCCAAATGCCAGGTGTTACAATCTTTGAAAATTCATTTTTCCTCGGAAGCATTGCATCATAATTGAAAACATTCTTAAAATCATCATTGGGTTCAGAGATTTGAAACCTTATACGTAATGGATTTTCTTTCTTTTTAGCGACTTCATTGAATGGTGAGAATACAATGAATTGACAGTCATGTGTTCCATCTTCATTTTCATTAAATTCATAATGAAAGTCTATAAGTTGTGGCTGACTACCTTCTTCTTTCAGTTGTGCAAGAAACTCACGTAAAGGCTGTAAAGTTTGTACTTCAATATTGAAACTTTTTCTCGAACATCTCATTAAATGAAATCATACATTGCAACAATGTTGTATCGTCTTTAAAGTATTTGTATATGTGAATGTTTTGGGCGCTTAAAGACTGTTCGTCATTTTCTATCTCGACTTGAAGTATAAAGTCAACCTTTCTGAAAGCACGTGTTATATACATAGATGTTATGCCAATGTACTTCTCTTCATTTATGTTCACAATCCAGTCTGTTGGAAACTTAAACGTTACTCTGTTCCCCTTTATTTTGACGTCAGGGTTTTCACTGCTGAACGCAACAGATAAAGGTATTTGTCTATACATTTAATTCGGATAAAAATAAACCATTTACTCTTTCTTTGCTTCAGCTTCCTTTGCTTTTGTTCTTCCTTTGCTTTTGCTTCTTCTCTAGCTTTTTTCGCCAGCAAACGTGGGTTCTTCTGTCTTCCAGCAGCTAATGCAGCTAGTTGTTTTTCACTAAGTTTTCTCTTTGGTCTCTCTGGCTTTTGTTCTTGTTTTTGTTCCTTCAGTTCGGATAAAATTTGCTCGCGAATTTCTTTCTTCAATGCTTCAACATCTATGACCCCTTGGGTCTTGTCCATATGACTTGTCTGAGTCATTTGACTGTAGATAAAAAACTAACTTAAAACTTTAACCGATGTAAAATGAGCTTGTCAAAATCAGAACGAGAGTCTATTATATTAAATGACGCAAGAGGAATACAACATCCTTTCTATTATGTAAGTCAGAGTAAAGATGGTAAAATATATGTAAGAAAAAGAAAGGTTCCATTAGCGAATGCAGAAAGCGACAACATTAAGGTGCATGGCACCGAGGGCGAAGCCCACGAAGCCCATATAAAACCTTCTGTACAAACTGAGCCACCAAAAGAACAAGAAGAAAAGAAGCCAGATGTTCTTTCAATAACGAACCAAGAGCTTATTGCAAAGTTCGTGAATTTCATTGAAAAACAAACCGAGTCAAAGAACCCTGACCCACCAGTGAAAGAAGTTGAGACAAAAGAGAATGTACAGTTCATTGAAAATGTCAAGAAACAACTTCCACCACGAATGCCAAGAAGAAGAGTGAGAATAATGAAGTAAATAGATATTTTTATCTGAAGTAAATACATGCAGAACGAACAGTTAAACGAATTTACTCCAGCAGAGCATATTCATCAGATTCGCTCATATTTCGATATCATAGACAATGCAGTTCAAATTGGTGACACTAATAGAAAATATTCTGACGCAAAGATTCCATCACAACCTGGAACTGCTAAAGATAACACATGGGTAACATTCAATCTCTCACCTCCTGGTGAAAATATGTTGGACCTTTACAATACATTCATTACGTATAAAATGGAAGGTCAATTTATTGCAGATAAAGAAATTGGTTCAGGTTCCAATAAAACAAACCCACCAGGATTTTGGATTGGTTTCGATGACGCTTTCTATGCAGTTGCTGGATATCAAATCCTTGCAAATGGTCGTATCGTATATTCTCAAGACAACGCAAGAGAAGAAGCATATATAACTTCAAACTCACAAACTACCGAACAAATAAAGAAAGTAGATGTTTTCTCAAAGACTCGACATGAAGATGTATGGAGTCATTCGGGAACATGCAGAACAGGACAAATTGTTAGTGGTCCAATTACAGCAGGAAAATCATTTGATTTTAAGCTTCGTTTAAGAATTCCTGTTAGAAGATTCCTTCCATTAGAAGCTATTCGATTTATTCCAGCTTTTGCAGGAAACATTCAGCTTAAAGTAAAGTTCAGTAGCGACGCCTTACAATGCACATCTATATCTGTAAATGATATCATTGCTTTCAATCCAACTCTTAAAGTTGCATTTGCTTCAGATTCAAATCCACCGACAAATAAATTTGTTCCATGGAATGAACCATTCACTATGATAACGAAGGCAGTAGAAGCTAGTGGAACAGTTACTATTACAACTGTAAACCAGCAACTATTTCGAACAAAGATGGATTTTAATGAATGTTTCATTCATCCAAAGTCATTCTCTTTAGACCCTAACATTTATACAGAACTTGTAGAACATTATACAAACGAGGCTTTATGTTTTCCTGTTAAAGTTATGGATTGGATTCCTATGGACGGTTCATTCTCAAAGAATACAGATAGTTCAAGTGCAACATTTACAGCAGCTTATACGCCTATTAATGTTAAAAGTATTTGGGCACTATTTAGAAAGAAAGACAACTATTATGTTAATTTTGAGAACCCTAAGTTTAAATATCTTCAGCTTTCCATGGGAGCTTATGGAAATATGCCTGCAGAACCTGAAAAATCATATGGACCTGTATTTTATGAAATGGTTGCGAACGCTTGCAATACAAACAATGATATGATAGGATTTAATGAAGATGTTATGAGGTCATTGGTGGATGATGGTAGTGTGGAACATAAATGGGATAGCTATGACAACACACATTTCTTATGTGGTTTTCCAACAGAAGTGGACTTTTGCTTCCAGCAAGGTCAAACATCTACTGCTCCAATAACATACAAATTGTCTGTTAAAGGACCTATTGAACTAGCAACTGAAAATGTACCAAAGCCACTTATTGGATTTATGAGGGATTGTTGCTTTGCCATTCAGGTGCGTGCTAATGGAATCCCAATAATAAGATTAGATGACTATAACTTAGCAACTGACGACAGTGAGGAATAAAGGATGAACGTTTATTTTTAAAGCTTATAAATGAGTTCTTCATCAAGCTCTCGTGAACCTTCACCATCTATGAAACAAACTTTACCAAACGATTATGGAGCACCTATTGAATATTTCTTACGAGCTGCACAATGGCAAAGAGCAGTCTCACCAAGGTTAGGTGTTCCACCAGCTCCTGTCAAAAATAGCATTTGGTCAAGTCCTTATATAAAATATGGTCTCCCACTAGGTTTGCTAGCTACAGCAGGAGCAGTAATGATGTTGAAAAGAAACAAAGCAAATGTTATAAATAATACTGAAGTAGCTGAAGTTAAACAAACTCCAACACCTTCACAAGCAAAACCTTCAATGACTCCTGAACCTATGAAAGTACAAACTCCTGTTCAAAAGTCAACTCCAAAACCGACTCCAACATTTAAACCAGAACCTACTCCTCAAATAAATCGTAAAACTCCTGCGTTTCCTTACTGAAAAAATAACGTTATTTTTATTTAATATTAAAATTTTTATTTAGAGTAAAATGACGACTAAAGTCACTGAAGCAATGAAACAAAAGTTTTTGGTAGAATACATTAAATCAGGAGCGGTTCCAGAAGGTTTTTACGTTCATACTATGAAGGATGGTAGAGTTCAGTTTAGAAAGATAAAGCAACCATTAGATAAAGAAGGAATTTTGAGAAAGATTAAACTTCATGAGGACAACATTACTAAACTTAGGAAGAAGCTAGAAGAGTTGGAGAAAGCAGACGACAGTGAGGAATAAAATTTTTAACGTTAGTTTTATTTTTACTGAAAATTTTTATTTGGATGTAATGACGAAAACTATTGAAATAACAAACTACAACGGTCATGAGTTCAAGAATTTGTTCTTCGTTCCTCGTGAAAATACATTCTATCAGATACGAGGGAGAAAGGGTAAAGTTAGTTTGAGCGTTTATGATAGCAAACATAATGGAAGATATATACAAGCAGTAGATACAAACGGTAAGCGTGTTTCATTAGCTTTGTCAAAACTTACTAACATTAATTATGACAGTGACTTTGACTCAGACGATTGGAGCGACAGTAGTGATACTGAAGAATATGAACTATTATGTGAAGCACAACAATGGAAAGAGTTGCAATACTTTTGTAAATGAGAACGTTAGTGTGTACGTTAGTGAGAACGTTAGTGAGAACGTTAGTGAGAACGTTTATTTTTTCATGCACGTGCATTGTGTCGCGGGGAGTTGCCATGGGCAATGACCTGCGCACAATATATAACGTACAGAGAGGTGAGATGAGGTGGTTTATGTGATAAATACTTTACGTGGCAGAAATAGTTTAAGGTTATTAGAAATATTGCATCTGCGATGTAAAATATACGTTAGTGGTTTTGTAAAGTGTCAGGTTGACATATCTTCGGTAAGATGGCGCGCAGTGCCACCGTACTGAAGATATGTATACTAACTACTCAAATATATCAAAAGTTTTATTTTTATATATAAAGATAACTACTTTTAAAAAAAATACCCTATATATTTTTGCCATGTAAACTTGTCACTTTTTGTCAGAAGTGACGTGAACCGAATTTTCATGCACAACAAGTTTCAATCTCAAGTATCTCAAAAGTAAGGCTCTATTTTTTGTCATGTAAAGTGTCACTTTTCTGTCAAACTATTTTTATCGTTTTCGTTTACAACATTTTTGGAGCATTTATATTACATTGGTACTAAGGCTTTTGGAAAATTTACAAAATAAATTTAATATTTTGTAAATGTTATCGGTTCTTACGCTTTTGGAAGGAGGGATGGTATTTTTGGAGCATTTATATTACATTGGTACTAAGGCTTTTGGAAAATTTACAAAATAAATTTAATATTTTGTAAATGTTATCGGTTCTTACGCTTTTGGAAGGAGGGATGGTATTTTTGGAACATTTATATTACATTGGTGTTATATACGAAAACGATAAAAACAGTTTGACAGAAAAGTGACACCTTTACGTGTCAAAAATATAAAAAGTGATATTTTATTCATCATTATCTTCTTCATAATTTATTTCATATTCTTCGTCTTACCAACAAAGATGGGAATGTGAACAATTGCGGGCAATTTTTAGCCATTTTGGCTTGGAACTAGAGCCTGCGAGGTACATGGCTAGTATCAGTACCTCACAGGCTCTAGTTCTCTATATGGCGCCGAGAAATTTTGGTGAAATGTGGTCGCATTTCACCAAAATTTTTTCGGCGCCATAGGATGAATTGGAGGGTGAGAGATATTATTTCATACAATACTACTCTCACCCTCCAATTCCCAGCCAAAATGGCTAAAAATTGCCCGCAATGTGAACAATTGCGGGCAATTTTTAGCCATTTTGGCTTGGAACTAGAGCCTGCGAGGTACATGGATAGTATCAGTACCTCACAGGCTCTAGTTCTCTATATGGCGCCGAGAAATTTTGGTGAAATGTGGTCGCATTTCACCAAAATTTTTTCGGCGCCATAGGATGAATTGGAGGGTGAGAGATATTATTTCATACAATACTACTCTCACCCTCCAATTCCCAGCCAAAATGGCTAAAAATTGCCCGCAATGTGAACAATTGCGGGCAATTTTTAGCCATTTTGGCTTGGAACTAGAGCCTGCGAGGTACATGGATAGTATCAGTACCTCACAGGCTCTAGTTCTCTATATGGCGCCGAGAAATTTTGGTGAAATGTGGTCGCATTTCACCAAAATTTTTTCGGCGCCATAGGATGAATTGGAGGGTGAGAGATATTATTTCATACAATACTACTCTCACCCTCCAATTCCAGCCAAAATGGCTAAAAATTGCCCGCAATGTGAACAATTGCGGGCAATTTTTAGCCATTTTGGCTTGGAACTAGAGCCTGCGAGGTACATGGATAGTATCAGTACCTCACAGGCTCTAGTTCTCTATATGGCGCCGAGAAATTTTGGTGAAATGTGGTCGCATTTCACCAAAATTTTTTCGGCGCCATAGGATGAATTGGAGGGTGAGAGATATTATTTCATACAATACTACTCTCACCCTCCAATTCCCAGCCAAAATGGCTAAAAATTGCCCGCAATGTGAACAATTGCGGGCAATTTTTAGCCATTTTGGCTTGGAACTAGAGCCTGCGAGGTACATGGATAGTATCAGTACCTCACAGGCTCTAGTTCTCTATATGGCGCCGAGAAATTTTGGTGAAATGTGGTCGCATTTCACCAAAATTTTTTCGGCGCCATAGGATGAATTGGAGGGTGAGAGATATTATTTCATACAATACTACTCTCACCCTCAATTTTAATTACTTAAACTCATTCTATTTTTTTGACATGTAAATGTCACTTTTACTGAGATCTGACACAATGTCAGATCTCTTTTTTTCGTATATAAGATTGGTACTAAGGCTTTTGGAAAATTTACAAAATAAATTTAATATTTTGTAAATGTTATCGGTTCTTACGCTTCCTCTCTTCATCAAGATGCTTCCTCACTCCATCATGCATCCATCATGCAGCTTCCTCTCTTCATCAAGGTGCTTCCTCTCTTGATCAAGATGCTTCCTCTCTTCATCAAGATGCTTCCTTTCCTGATCAAGGTGCTTCCTCTCTTCATCATGCAGCTGCTTCTTTTCTTCATCAATTCCTCTTCACCCTGGAGCTCCTCAGCTTTATATCATTTTAATTGGATTTTTTGAAATCCACCTGCAGTAGGATAAAGGAGATGTAACTCACGACTAAGAACCTGGCCATATGCTCCATTCCAGGCCAAAACAGATTGCATAGCCACAAACAGATTGAAATACCAATCCTGTTGCTGCATGGGGCGTCCATATTCCATTTGGAAGACTTGCATCATCACATTTGGATCTGTAAGGACTTTGTCGTTGACAAAATTGGGCCTTGCAGGAGGAACTCCATTTGCTACAATGTATCTGGAAGCAAGAGGTTTGTTCATATCCAATGGATAGATTCATGTTGCTTTAAAAGCATTTTCGATGTTTGTAGCTGTGCAAGACACACTACATGCATCAAGGAAGCTGCGAACCATGATATAGCGCAGTTCTCTGGCGTTCCATACATAATTGATCACCATCTGCCCTTGCTGATCGTACCGGATAGTCGCCATATCAAACAACTTCTTGAATTGGGCCTTCAAGGGAGAAAAAATCCCAACATCAAGAGGTTGTAAGATATGAGATGTATGGCCTGGGAGAACAAGAAGCTCGATATTGAAGGCGCTCAAGAGGCGAACGGCCAAGAAAGAGAGCCTGGATGGATGACCATCTACAATTAGGAGAAAAGGTACCTGGGCATCAAACACATTCATTTGAGACCTTTTCTCCTGTACTTTGCAGATGAACATGATACAGTATACCATAAAAAGGTATTTGTTCATCCATCCACTCTCGGAGCGAACAAAAAAAGCGTCCAGATCTTCCAATTCCGCATCAAGGGTCTTCTTTTGTGGAAGTATCACCATTGGCTTCATAGTTGTACCATCTGCAAAGATGGTACAGACCCCTGTAAGATGTGGAAACTGAAACTTTTCAGCGCGAACTGGGCGATTCCGGCCAGCAGTAAGAACTTTATAGCGACGTTTGGAATAGAGCATTGTCTCATCCATATTCGCAATAAACTTCTTCTGCGGGCAAAGTATCTATGCTTGGAGAGGAAAAATTGGCGAATATGGTTTGCGTCACAGGTAGAGCGTCAGAGCATATCAATAGTTTGGGAGCTCACAATCCGAATTGACAATCTTGTGGCGATATGATTAAGCCAGCCACGGGATGGCGATGGGCAGTAATCATCGAGCTTCGCTAGAAGATGCGGGCATCTTGCAGCGATTAGAACCCGCGCCGCAAATTTTAATCTCCTATTTTGTAATTCTGTACAGACAGCAATGGCCATTGATGTTGTAATACAGTTCAAGTCGTCTGCCATCTCTTGAACAAGTTTTTTGAACTGCATTTCATCTGGTAGTGACAAAAGGGTCATACCACCCCCTGACTGACCTTTTGTCCATCAACGACAAGTAGCAGTGCACATGATTGCACGTGCTACTGTCGTCTTTGAAATTGAGTAAACATTCCGTATTTTTTGATAAGACTCGCCATTTACTCTTCGATAGAGTAAATCGAGTTGCATCTGGGTCAATAGCCCAAGATTTTTATAGTTTTCTAATTCTGCAAACTCGGGAATTCGTGTTCTTGGTTGCATTTTTTTTAAAACGGGAACTTCACAAATTTGGTTCATGGCCATAAAAACTCATTCAATTTTTCTGAATTTTTTTTCGTCACTCACTCAAAACGCAGAGGACCATTCTTCTCAAAATTGAATTATTTTCTCAAATATTGAGTGAGTAAAATGGGCACGTTGTGTAAATTGATTCAAAATTTTTATTGGTACACGACCTTTGAAATTGGTCTCGGGCTATTCAACCTACGGTAAAATTAGTTGAACCATCGAGCCTAAAAGATATTGTCCTTCCTGATGACAGAAAAGATAGTATTATTATCGAACTCATATTAATCGCTTATTAAAATTTAATTATATATAAATGAGTTCAACGACTGAAAGCGCATGGGCTAGTTTTGATGAAGACCCTAAACTGCGGAACTATAATAGAATTGTAATTCCTGTAGGTCTTTTATTAGCTGCGGGTGCTGTAGTGGGACCATATTTATATAGAAATTTATATAGAACACCGATTAATTCAACTGCCGGGGCTGATCTTATTCCAACAGGTCTGAAAAATCTACACCGATTCAAACAAGCCCGACACAGGAAAGGAACCGCGAACCACTCACACATATTAGGTCTTTTATTAATTATTTAAAGAATAGAAGAAATTAATTTGTAATAAATGACGTCGTTAAATGTAAAAATAATTTGTGATGATATTACTATCATTGATGATGTAAGTGAGTGTGCTAATATAATTGATAGAATTAATGAACTAATAAAGAGGTTCAGTGGTGAAAAAGTCAGAGTTTCATTAACGTTTAGCTCCGATGAAAAATTTTATGAGTTAATCATTATGAGAAATGATTTTAATAAGCATTAAATGGTATTTTCAACACTATCAGCTTTGTATGGAGGTTATAAAGCTATTGACGGTTTAACTGGTGGAGCTGTATCAAAAGCTTTAAAAAATAATGCTGGAATGCTTGTGGGAGCTGCTGCCAGAAAATTAAAATCTGAAAAGTTAAAGAAATTAGGTAACTGGGTTGCTGACCAGTCGCAAAACCTTTTAGGTGAAGATAATGAAATATCTAAGCAGCTAAAAGATTTTAAAGGTCAGTTGAATGGTGAAGAGTTTAAATTAAATTCACTTAAAGAAAAGGAGAAACAGCCAGAATATCCACCAATTGAGGCGCCGCCGATTAATTCAGCACCTGCGCCAGCCAGTAACTGCAGTCGCACCATATGACCCTGGCGGTTATGGAAGACCTTTTGACCCTAAAACAGGAGGTTCGAATTGGTTCCATTACGGTCGAAGATATATTTTAGCTAAAATCGCAAAAGCAAAGAAACTGTTAAAAACTAAAAAGAAACCAAGAGTTTTAAAGTAATTAAATGGTTAGAGATGTTCTCGAATACCCTGCACCACCTGAAACGCCTAACAATAATGATTTATATAATCGATTGAAAACTTTAGGTAAAGCGTATTTATGGTTTAATTATCCTTATCATATGGCGGCTTATAAACTTTATAAACACTATAAAGAAAGTAATAGACCTTCAACCGACCTAGTTGATCCGCAGGAATTAAGGAAAAGACGACGATAAAAAATAAAGTTAATTTTAAAAATATTTTTTATTTTTTACTTTTAATAAAATGAGTACTAAAATTACTGAAGCAACAAAACAAAAGTTTTTAGTTGAATACATTAAATCAGGAACTATTCCAGAAGGTTTTTATGTTCATCAAATGAAAGATGGTAGAGTTCAATTTAGAAAAATTAAGCAGCCATTAGATAAAAATGGTATTTTGAGAAAGATTAAATTATATGAAGATAATATAGCAGAACTGAAGAAGAAGTTAGAAGAATTCGAAAAATCAGATAATCGAGATTCATGAAATAATAAATTTTATTTTTATATAAAATGAATTTTACTAATAAATTATTAATTATTGTTTCATTACTTCTCATCTCCCGTGAAGCTCGTTTATGGTATGAATCTATATAAGAGTTTGAAGACAGCAGCGATGACATTCCTGAATCATGCCAGCATATTTACTGTTGAAAATTCACAAGGTTAGAAATGAGGTTAGATATCGGGTTAGATATACCGTAAAATTAATTTTATCATTTATGAAAAATTTAGTATATACAGAAATTAAAAAATTTTTGAGTTAATTTATTTTAAAAAAATATTTTTTACTCTGTTGCATGCTAAGTTCGGTCAACGATAGAAATTGAGTGGAAATTAATCGTCGAGGAAGTACGATTATGTAAAGTAAAAAATGTTGTGGGATTTTTAATATTATATATTATTTTATAATACATTTTTTTGAGTCATTTTAAGAAGCACATATAATTTTTTGAATTTAAAAATTAAAGTAGTGTCAAACGAATTTATCAGTTAATTTAATACTCAGATTTCTTAAAATTAATGAAAAAAAAGGTTTTCTGAGAACTTTTGAGAATGGTTTGTAATGCATGAAAAATAGCGTGACTTCATTTTTGACAGTTTACAAATGTAAAGTGTTGCATCCTTAAAAACTTGGAAATATATACATTCATGAATTATCTTGTATATTAATTGAAAATCCATAAAACCCTAACAATATTTTTTCTTAAAAAAACTATAAAAATATAAATAAAATTAATCGTTAAATAAAAATATTTGATATTAGAATTTTATTGGAAAAATAAAAAACTTAATATTTTAAAGAAATACTTAAATACTTGAATGTTTTAACTTTTACATTGTCATATAGACTCTCAAATTATTGATTGGAAACAGTTTGAGGGTTATCAATTTAAAAAATTGTGAGTTTTTTAGATTTTTGGCAATGTTAAACGGTTAATTTTTTCTCAAAAAAAATTATTTCGAATTTCCGAAATTTTTAGCCATTTTGGCTGAGAACTATGGTCTGCGAGGTACATAGATAGAATCAGTACCTCGCAGACTATAGTTCTCTATATGGCGCCGAAAATTTTTGGTGAAATGTCGTCGCATTTCACCAAAAATTTTCGGCGCCATAGGAAGAATTGGAGGGTGTGAGATACTATTACATGCTATAGTACTCACACCCTCCAACTCCCAATCAAAATCGCATAAAATTTGCTACTTATCTTCAGATTACCTCCCATTATAAAATATATCATTGCTATCTCATCGTACTATACTTCCACCCTATTGTATTTAAAAATATAAAATTTTTTGATAATATATTTTTATATCTTGAATTTTCAAACAATATATTCACAGATAATATAATGGGAAATCTATCTCAACCTAGCCTTAAAGTACCAAACTCCTGCTTGCATTCTCACTCACAAATATTAAACATCCATCTCCAAAAAACTAAATTCTTCACAATTTTTTTAAAATTGAGAACATAAAAAACGTATGCATTCAATAATTTAAGATACTAACAAATATTAAAAACTTCAAAATATCAGATATTAACGTTTTTCAATTAAAAAAAATATCATTTTGCTTTTCAATTCGAACATAAATCTTAAATATTTTTAATTAATATCTGATTTACAGCATTATTATCCATTTATAAATCTGACAAATAAATGACAAAACCATCAGAAATAGTGTCACTTTTTGTCAAAAGTGAAGTCACGCTATTTTTCATGCCCAACACTTTTGAGAATGGTTTTCAAATTCCATTATTGAAAATATATAGGTATTGTATGAAATTCAAACTCTATATTTATTAAAATTCTAAATTTTTAATAAAATAACTTTTCAGAGGAATATGATTTTGAATGGTTGATTAATAAGTATAAAAATGTCTACGATTTTAAGGAGGGAATTGTTCCTTATGAGGTATACATCATAACTATATACCTCATAAGGAACAATTCCCTCTTGATAGCTGGGAAACTTTCTCTGAATAACTTATCATTTGGAGAAAGTTCCCCAGCTATCTATTAGGAACTAAAGGCTATGAGGCACTAATATATAATCAGTGCCTCATAGCCTTTAGTTTCCTATTAAAAACGAGAAACTTGTTCGAAATGATAAACAATTTCGAACAAGTTTTCTCATTTTAAGGAGGGAATTGTTCCTTATGAGGTATATAGTTATGATGTATACCTCATAAGGAACAATTCCCTCTTGATATCCTGGATATTTTTGAATATATTTTTTTAATTAAAGTTCTCAAAAGTATTATCAAAAGTGATTTTTTAAAAATATCTCCAATTAATTAACTAATTAAAAGTATTATATTTTTAAAATTAAATAGTTTTTCAATTTTTTTGAAGGAATTGAGATACTTCCCACGACAATAAAATTGAGAGGTTTACATTATGACTGATCTTAGCATACAACAACTCTGGGTGTTAAAATCTATGATAAAAAAATAAATAAAAAAATTTAACGTTAATTTTTTAAAGTTTATTTTTTAAAAATTATTTTTTATTTTGTGAAGTGTCAAAAATTTTAACGTTAATTTTTAAGTTTATTTTTTAAAAATTATTTTTTTATTTTTTGTAAATGTCAAATGTATTTTACTTGTCAAACGGTTTTTGTCAAATTCAATAATTTTGGTTCCGAGGGGCGTAGACCCTTGGTACCGAAGTTATGGATACTAACTTCTTATAATGAATAGGAATTAGAACCTAGAATCCATAAGTTCAGCTTCTTATATGAATATAAGAATATATGTACAAATGATTGATCCATATTCATACCTGTAAGAGTTGAATAGCTTCTTTCATGACAAAAATTTTAATTTTTGTATCTCTCTATGCCTTTATTAGCATTTTGTTAGTATGTCCGAAAGTGGTAAGTCTCTCTATATTATTAATGTATAATCCATTAAGTTATTGAAGTACATTTCAGATTTTACTCTAATTTATTGCAAGTTAATAAGCAGATCAAATAAAACTTAATTTATGAAATCAAAGAGAGCATTGGGCCGAATTAATTAAGAAGCTACAGTAACGGATACTCATAGATATAGGAAGACACCTTAATGCACCTTGAGACTAGGTGATTGTTGAATTTGAATCATAATGTTATATACGAAAACGATAAAAACCGTTTGACAGAAAAGTGACAACTTTACGTGTCAAAAATAGAAAAGTGACATTTTATTCGTAATATTAAAATGAATCATCATAATCTTCTTCATAAGGGTCTTCATAATCTTCTTGATATTCTTCTTCATAATTTACTTCGTATTCTTCTTCATTACTATCTTCTTCTATTTCAACCGGATTCGCCTTATTTTCTTCTTCTTCAACTTCCTCGCCTTCTTTTTCCCATTCATCTTCTTCGATTCCTTGGAGCTCTGGCATCTCATTGGCCATAAGTGAACCTGGAAGAAAATCTTGAGAGACTCCATCCACAATCCATTTTGCCGGCATTCCCCTCTTCCAAATTTGAAGTTTCTTCCACATTTCAGATGGGCTATAGTGAATTTGTTTTCCATTCACATAATGAGGAGTATATAAGAATTTCCGAAAAAGTGACACCCAAAAAGTGACACTTTCAATAGGGAGTAACACTTAAAAAGTGACAATTTAAAATTCACAATATATAAAAATAATAAATTTTTTAGTCTATTAAATTATTCTTTTCTTTGAAATCCTCTAAAAATTCTTCGAAATGTTCTAAAATATAATCTGGAGAATTATAACAAAATTCATTAATTTCTAACATATACGTATCTAACAATTCATTTGGAATTTCAAACGATCTTAAATATGTAATTGAATTTTGTATCTTCTCATTTATTTGAGAAAGTTTTTCTTCAGCATTTTCCAATAAAAATCTTAATGGATTCAAATTGGCTTCTTGATTCTGAACAAAATTTAATACTTGGTATAAACGTGATTGAACTTCTCTTTTCAATTTTGTTTTATAATCTGTCAATCGAGGCTCGCGAATTCTAATTGAAGGAATAAAACCTGTTTGAAGTAAATCGTTTTTAATACGATAAAAGTAATTGGGTGCAACTTCTTCTAAAAGATTTTTGACAAAAACATCAATTCTTTGATTTTTAACGCAGCCAAAATCGTGATATTTTATCTTTTTAAATAAAGATTCAGAAACGTTATTCACAACGGTTAATTCATTTGGTCTGGCAGCGGCTATCCACATCATAGCCAACAATTCCTTATACAAAATTCAAAAACTTGGGTGCAATCAGTTCTGATTGCACCCAAGTTTTTGAACTTTCTTGAGGGAATTAAAGGGTGAGAGATTTATAGTCTATCTATATATCTCCCACCCTCTAATTCCCTCCCTGACAGCGGGAAACTTTGTCTGAATGTTAAACTATTCAGACAAAGTTTCCCACTGTTTGCGAAGGAATTGTTGGCTATGATGTACTGATTCATGATCAGTACATCATAGCCAACAATTCCTTATATAAAGTTCAAAAACTTGGGTGCAATCAGTTCTGATTGCACCCAAGTTTTTGAACTTTCTTGAGGGAATGGAAGAGTAAGAGGTATACATTATGAATATATACCTCTTACCCTTCCATTCCCTCTCTGACAGCGGAAAACTTTGTCTGAATGTTAAACTATTCAGACAAAGTTTCCCGCTGTCAGCGAAAGAATTGTTCCATCTGGTGCATAGAGTGTGAATCTATGCACCAAATGGAGCAAGTCCCTCGCGAAATTGCCCAAACTTGCGTCGCATTTCAAAGATTGCGACCCAAATTTTGGCGATTTCTAGTAGAGATGGAGTATTTTGAGTCACTGACCTATATGCAGTGGCTCAAAGGGCTCCATCTCTACTTTGAAGCAAGGAAACTTTCTCGAAATTTTGATAATTTGAAGAAAGTTTTCAAGCAATTAACAAAGGATTACTCGCTATGAGGTAAAAATTCTAGATTTTCACCTCATAGCGAGAGCTTCCCTTTCATTGCTTGAAAACTTTCCCAGCTTCAAAATTGGGGAAAGGGCTGTAAAGTCGACTCCGATACCAGCAGGTACCAGAGTATTTAAAAGAGAAGCCCTCGTACGAGTTTCTATCAAGACCTTCTCATTCAAGAAGATCTTAATAGAAAATCGTACGAGGGCATTGGAAACTCGCGTCTGGTACATGTTGGTACCAGAGTGTTTGAGATTTGAAGACTCTGGTACTAACATGTACCAGAATTTATGATGAATTTAAGATGGACCATTATAAAATGGTAGCGGTTTGTTTCAAAAAATTTTAGATGAGATTTGCATAGATATAGATTATATGATTTATACATATGAAAAATAATATATAAAAATATAATTTTGAGATAATTATGTAAATAATATTTTAAATATTTGAATTTGAGGTATAATTTTATAGTAAAATATATTATAAAGAGTATTTATATAAATATTGTAAAATAATATAAGTAATAAAAATTGAGACCCCTCCCTGTTTTTGATGTTTTGTCACTTTTTCGGTAATTCTTATTGTTTCCATTCCCCTCTTCCAAATTGGAAGTTTCTTCCACATTTCAGATGGGCTATAGTGAATTTGTTTTCCATTCACATAATGAGTTGGTAAAGCTAGATGAGGTTTAGCATTATACTACTCAACCCATTGTTGAATCTTTGCCCATGACAACTCTCTGCTCTCTATGTTAGGGCACAAGCGCTTGATTTTCCCATTTTGGTATGGGCAATGGGAGACAATATATACATTATTGATCCCCGAACCCTCATAGCCTTTAGGAACTCGCCTTTATTCTCGCCGCCATTATCGGACCAAATTGTATGTAGTGGTCCATAACGGGCTATTGCTCTCTTAATTACTTTCACTGTTTGGCTAGCATGTTTTGACGAAAGATGCTGCCATTCTATGATGAGCCTTGTGCAGTCATCAATCACAGCATAAAGAATCTGACTTCTCTTTTTGCCAAGAAAGTGGATATCAACGTGCCATATTTGGTTAGGAAAGGCAGCTAAGTATCTTGTCTTTCCTTTTGGCCGATAGGGTCCCCTTGGACGTGCCAAGCCTAGCTCTCTAAAACCTCTTTCTACCATATGTCTTGAGGGGGATGTGGAAGAGGGTTTGTAAGATATTTAATGTTCCTCAGCTCAGATGGAAATGATAATGGAGACTCTTCAATCATAAGTCGGGAAGGAATTGTGGAAGAAATTTGATTCAGGGGCTTAAAACGTTCAATAGCGGAGAACCATGCTTGGGTAGGCGTTGGCTGTGGAACAATACCCGTCTTCATGTCCAAAAATGCCTCAAAATGAGATTTGGCATATTCGATATCTTTATTTATTTGGTTATAGGCGGAGATTATTCCAAGATGGCCATGCTGCTCAATTAGGTTTCTAATAGTTACCTTAAGATCTTTTGGTACATTAACTTTGGGTCTCCCGCGCTTAAGGGGAATAGACACAGATGGGTGAGGCTGAGGCTGAGGCTGAGTATTGGCAGAGAGTTGTTGCTGTGCCGAGGTGTTGGCAGAGAGCTGGCGTTGAAGAGGAGTGTTGGCAGAGAGTTGTGGCTGTGTGGGAGTGTTGGTACTGCTGGCTAATTAAAGCTGGCGTTGAAGAGGAGCGTTGGCAGAGAGCTGGCGTTGTGGCGGGGTGTTGGCAGAAAGTGGGCTTTGTAGAGGAGCGTTGGCTGTTGAGAGCTGTTGCTGTGGAACAGAGTTGGTAGCGCTGGCTGATGAGGGTTCTTCCTGTATACGAGAGTCGTTTGAACTTTGTAATATCAAATAATCGGTAAGGAGAGTGTCATATCTGTGTTTCAAAATGGATGAACACTCGTAGAGTCGATTATTATATTTAATGTAGAAAGTAGTAAACTCTTGAAGTTTGTATGTATGATGTAAGTACTCTTCAATAGTAATTAGTCTATTACATAAGAGAGCTTTGTAAAATGTTATCTTGTTAATTGATGAACGAATAGTGTTGTTGACTAATGGAACATTTGTGAGAACAATGGCTAACGGTGTGCGCCTTTGAATCTGTGCTAGAGCTGTTTCAAGCCAAGCTGAATCAACTAAGGTGTACAAATTCATTTTAAACAAATTTGAAATGAAATAATTTGTGAGAATTTGAGAATAATTTAATTATTTCAGAAGTCTATATTGAAAAAATATTCTTGACAAAATTAATTTAAATGGTTCAGAAAATAAAAAATTAAAATTAATGGAAAAAACATGATTAGGAATTGTAATGCATGAAAATTCGGTTCAATTCATTTTTGACACTTTACATATCGGATGTATTATCTAAGAATTATATTATAAAATAATAATTTTGTGTTTTATAAGTTTATTTGTATAAATTGATTCAAAAAAAATGGAAAGACAAGAAGTGGATCTGCCAAATGAAAATCAGATTTATATTACGGCATATCTTGAATATTCTATTGGCAAAAAGACAGCAGACCAAGTTGCAAAAGATTTTAAAATATGATGTATGAATAAGAGTATGATTGGTATAGATTTGGGTTGTATAAATGTGATTGAAAAATTGTTAATGGAAAGTTCAAAAACTTGGGTGCAATCAGAACTGATTGCACCCAAGTTTTTGAACTTTGTATAAGGAATTGTTGGCTATGATGTACTGATCATGAATCAGTACATCATAGCCAACAATTCCTTCGCAAACAGCGGGAAACTTTGTCTGAATGTTAAACTATTCAGACAAAGTTTCCCGCTGTCAGAGAGGGAATGGAAGGGTAAGAGGTATATATTCATAATGTATACCTCTTACCCTTTCATTCCCTCGAGAAAGTTCAAAAACTTGGGTGCAATCAGTTCTGATTGCACCCAAGTTTTTGAACTTTGTATAAGGAATTGTTGGCTATGATGTACTGATCATGAATCAGTACATCATAGCCAACAATTCCTTCCCAAACAACCCGAAATTTGTCTGATTCCACACTAATTTTATTAATTTATCTAAACTTTTATCCTCGTCTACAATTTAATCATCAATAATTATCTCTTGTTCTATTTCACTATTATATATATATATATATATTTATATGATTTGATTTAAAAAAATAAATAAATAAATAAATCATTTACTCAAATATATCAAAAGTTTTATTTTTATATATAAAGATAACTACTTTTAAAAATACCTTATATATTTTGCCATGTAAACTATTTTTGCCATGTAAACTTGTCACTTTTGTCAGAAGTGAAGTGAACCGAATTTTCATGCACAACAAACATGATTAGGAATAATTAACAATAATAAATATCATGGTTTTGGATTATTTAAACAGCTATAAAAGAACGAATTTTACAAATTACGATAAAAAATATTGAAAAATAATGAAGAGGATAAGGATTTGAATCGAAAATTAAAAGGATGATTATGTGTCAAATTAAATTAAAATAAAAATTTTAGAAGATTTAGACAAGAAATAGTGCAAAGAATTAGAATTAACATAAAAATCGAAAATTTAATAAAGGAGAGATAAAATTATTGTAGTATTCAATTGAAAAATTTTATAAAATAAGGAATATTGGTAAACAAATAAGTTTCATCTAAAAAAGGAAAATAAAAATATAAAAATTGAAATAAAAACAGAAATATCAAATATTTTTAAAATGCAAAAAAGTTTCATACTAATCGTTTTTGTATAATATTTATCATTGAAAGATTATTGAAAGATATTTTGAAAGAAATCGAAAGAGTTAAGAAATATTGAGAAGAAGGACAATTGAATGAATTTTTGGCCGATTGTGCTATGCAAAGTTGATGATAATTGCAGGAAATTTTGAGATTTTCGAGATTTTGGAGGGTGTGAGTACTATTATATGTAATAGTATCTCACACCCTCCAATTCTTCCTATGGCGCCGAAAAATTTTTGGTGAAATCCGACGACATTTCACCAAAAATTTTCGGCGCCATATAGAGAACTAGAGTCTGCGAGGTACTGATTCTATCTATGTACCTGGCAGACCCTAGTTCTCAGCCAAAATGGCTAAAAATTGCTCGCAATTGTTTGCCATGTAAACTGTCACTTTTTGAGGAGATTTGACATTCTGTCAAATCTCCTTTTTTCGTATATAAGAATAATTCTTAATTTTCAAATTTCAGTTATAATTTTGAATCTATATGGTTTCAACATCACTTTTAATAAATAAAGTCTTAATATTATATGCAGTTAATAATTCTGCTAAATTTATCTCGTTTATATTTAGTTTTCATATATTTTCAGAGAATAACTTGTTTTAGAAAATTTAGCTTTGCGAGTTTTGAAATGTTTTTTATTGATTTTCATAGAACTAATAGTTTCATCATAATACGAAATTGTTATGTTATAATTAATGAATTCTCCATTTGTATTGCAAAATATTTAATGATTAATGTTATATTTAATGACATACTTGATTATACGTAATAATTTTTATCATGCTATCAAATTATCATATTATGTCTTTTTCTTATATATTTGAATAATCGCTTTAGCAGTTTTTAAGAAAAAACCAGAATTTTCGAAAAAGTGACACCAACTATTAAAGTTATTTTATTACTAGATTTATTTACAAATTATAAGATAATATCATTAACCGAATATATTTTTAATATAAATAAAAAACTTTTTTATACAAAAAATTACAATCAATCGATAAATATTATAAAACATTTATTCCAAAAAGATTAAGTAATAGGTGGGATCCTGCATATAATATAATTTTATGTCATAAAGTTTACAAATTTTAGATGGACCACAGTGAGAATGTGAGTGGTTAATTTAAAGGTGGTCTGATAAAGATATCGAAGCTTACTCAACACAGCATGAAGCAGTTTCTAATACACAATCTTACTAGTTGTGTTTCGGTCGCCAGCGCTCTCATAGGGGTGCTGATTTCAAAAACCACTACTTCAAATTATTCAACAATACTCAATGCAGCATGAAGCAGCTACTACTGCTGTATCTTACTGGTAGTGTTTTGGTCGTTGGCTCTTGCACAGTCTCTCAGATTTTCAATTTTTTTTCAACACTATCTTGTTTCGCTCTCAGAAAGCTATCCTACAAAGACATCGAAGCTTACTCAACACAGCATGAAGCAGTTTCTAATACACAATCTTACTAGTTGTGTTTCGGTCGCCAGCGCTCTCATAGGGGTGCTGATTTCAAAAACCACTACTTCAAATTATTCAACAATACTCAATGCAGCATGAAGCAGCTACTACTGCTGTATCTTACTGGTAGTGTTTTGGTCGTTGGCTCTTGCACAGTCTCTCAGATTTTCAATTTTTTTTCAACACTATCTTGTTTCGCTCTCAGAAAGCTATCCTACAAAGACATCGAAGCTTACTCAACACAGCATGAAGCAGTTTCTAATACACAATCTTACTAGTTGTGTTTCGGTCGCCAGCGCTCTCATAGGGGTGCTGATTTCAAAAACCACTACTTCAAATTATTCAACAATACTCAATGCAGCATGAAGCAGCTACTACTGCTGTATCTTACTGGTAGTGTTTTGGTCGTTGGCTCTTGCACAGTCTCTCAGATTTTCAATTTTTTTTCAACACTATCTTGTTTCGCTCTCAGAAAGCTATCCTACAAAGACATCGAAGCTTTCTCAACACAGCATGAAGCAGTTTCTAATACACAATCTTACTAGTTGTGTTTCGGTCGCCAGCGCTCTCATAGGGGTGCACCGAAATTCAATTGTTAATGATATCAATTCACAAATTGGAATCGAAGATCAGTATGAAATTTAAAATATAAATAAATTTTAATTATATTATTTTTAATTTTTTTAAATAAATATACATATATAAATACATGCATATATACATATATAAATATATACATATATAAATATATACATATATAAATATATACATATATAAATATACATATATAAATATACATATATAAATATACATATATAAATATACATATATAAATATACATATATAAATATACATATATAAATATACATATATAAATATACATATATAAATATACATATATAAATATACATATATAAATATATTTATATATATAAATATATAAATAACAAAATACAATCAAAAAATAGTGTTTGGAAATTTAAGGTTAAGTGTCACTTTTTCGTAAATTCTACCACACTCTAATAATTTTTATCATGCTATCAAATTATCATATTATGTCTTTTTCTTATATATTTGAATAATCGCTTTAGCAGTTTTTAAACTTTTTTCATAAGATCTACCTTGATAAATTTGTTACATGAACTAAATTATCATAATTTTTTAAAAAGACAATATTTTTAAGAAAGATTTGAAAGGAACTCTCAGAGGATGAAATTTTACATTTAAATTAAACTTTTGTGTGTTATTCATCAGCATTTAATGTATTCATATCAGAGAGAATGTTTTAACTATAGGACTATCAAAACAATCAATACACATATGTACATTTGAGCTTCTTCTCTTTTAGATTCCTCATCAAACGATGTGAGATCTCATAGTAATGTGGTTTCAATTAAATGATCTACTCAATCTAACATCTTACTTATGAAAAACAATTTGCTTGCATTCTTAAATGTCAGAATGAAATTGCTCATGTCATCAAATCTTAAAGTGAGAAGAAAAGGGAAAAATGAGATGATTAATTCAATTGGACATTTCTAATTAGTTTTATTTTCACATTATATTTCATTTGGAAATTCTAGATATTCAATCAATTATGTATAAAGAACTCAAAATACTCTGGTTTATCCTATTTCCAAATATAATGTTACGCATTAAAAAGAAATTTTATTTCGAATTTCAAAATGAATTATTATTTGGAAAACTTATTCTGAATTCCAATCTCGAGCAATTTTCATAATAGATAGCTTTTACAATTAGATTCAATTTATCAATATATTATATTCAATCTACCCAAATACATATAATTCATTCTATAATAAATTTTATATCATTATTGCTTCATATATTTTAATTAAAAATTCAAGTTAGTAAATATTAAAACTTTTTATTTAATCAATCAATATATTTAATACAATTTAACATTGGATAAGGCCTTTCCGAAAAATATTTATGATGAATTGCTTCATTCAATGAAATTCTTTGAGCAGGATTATAAATAAGTTTTCTTCGAATTAAATCGAATTCTTCTCCAAAATATTTTTTTCCATTCACGATCAATAATTCCATTAGCTTCTATTTCATTATAAGAGTTAGATGAAATAATATCATCAAATAATTTCCGTGTTGTTTCACTTCTGATTTTTGCGCTAAGGTTTCCATTAAATCTTCCTAATAAATAGGATAATTTATTAATCATATAACTTCTCATTTCACAACCGCTGCAATTTATCGGAATATCTTCGAAAATATTCCCTAATTTCAATTGTAAAAATATAATTCAAATAGACCAAATTAAACTTTTTGAATCCATTTCTTGAATATCTAATAGTTTTTCAGGTCCAATAAATCTGATATCCATATTATTATAAGATTTCCTTTGGATAATTACTGATCCTTTTTTATCATTTTCAAACACATCATCTTCTTTTAATATTATAATATTACATGGAACAATTCAATTTTCAATTGATTTTTGTCTCCAAAATTTATACAATACCTGAAACATAATTGATTTAAAAGTTATGTCATTCAAAATTATTGATTGATTATTTATAATGCAACTTAATGATAATGCATTAATTGTTCCAATCCATTCAATTTCTTCTTTAATGATTGTTAAATCATCATTAAATCTAAGGTTGTCATCATCAGAAATAAAATTCTCATTTGGAATATTTTCTACATTTCCATTATTTTCAATTTGACATAATTCCATATCTTCTTGTGTTTGTTTTTCAATTTTCTTAATCAATTCAATAATTTCATGATCGGCAATAGGAATAATAGAGTCTCTATTATCAATTTCTAAGTCTAGATTTTTTGGTGGTAATAATATACATAAATTTTTGGGATCTTTGATTCTACTTAATGCGACATATAACATACCATGTTCGAAAAATTTTTCCCTGAAATCTATCACAACACGCTGTAACGTCATGCCTTGGCTTTTGTGAATCGTTCCCGCAATAACATTTTTTAAGGGAATTTGTTTGCGTTCAATAGTTAGGCCGGATAATTCTTTTGGTATTTTAATCTTTGGCAGTATTGCTTTGTTTCCATCATCAAACTCAACGATTACTGATTCACAAGCTCGACCGATTACCCAGCATCTCTTATTTTTAACTAAACCATCATGTATGTTCAAATTTCGCATTAACATCATTGGCATTCTGTATAGTCAATGTGTGACATGATCAGGCAAATCAGAAAATTTCCATTTACTAATCATATCTGACAATTGGCTTTCATCAATTCTGAATTCACTTTTTTGTTTATTATCCTCAGTGTGGCGTACGGAAATGGTCCCCAAAAAGTGACACAAAATCTTATTTTTGGGGCAAAAATTTGACTAGTTAAATTTTAAAAATGAAAATTAAAAAAATTAATTTAAACACTTATCACACAATGTGAAAATAAAATAGAATTTCTTTTCAAAACATATGATTCAACGATCGTATTTTTTGTTTCTCATCATAGGATGTTCCGTACCGAAAAGAGGAATAAGGAAAAGTGACACAAAACCTTAAATTTGGCGCGAATTTTAAATACTATATATTTTGATTTTTTTGGTTAAAAAAGTATTGCTGTAAAATAGAGTTTAAAATTAAAAATATATTGATGGTAAAAAGTTTAAAAATAATAATAAAAAAAAGATTTTATGATTGGTAATTGGAGGGTGTGAGTACTATAGCATGTAATAGTATCTCACACCCTCAAATTCTTCCTATGGCGCCGAAAAATTTTTGGTGAAATCCGACGACATTTCACCAAAAATTTTCGGCGCCATATAGAGAACTAGAGTCTGCGAGGTACTGATTCTATCTATGAATCTTCGCAGACCATAGTGCCAAGCCAAAATGGCTAAAAATTGGGCGCAATGCAAAAAAATTGCACCCAATTTTTAGCCATTTTGGCTAGGAATTGGAGGGTGTGAGTACTATTGTACATAATAGTATCTCACACCCTCCAATTCTTCCTATGGCAACGAAAATTGTTTCTTAAATTTAAATATTATTAAATCTTTTATTTTATTTAACAAACTCTAATTTAAATGTTATTTAAATATTAAATTTATTAATAAAATGCATTTTTATTTATAATTTAAAATTGGCGCCAAATGTCACTTTTCGTTATTCCTCTTTTCGGTATGAGATAGTTTCTCATCATAGGAAGAATGGAGGGTGTGAGAGACAGCGACATTTTTCGAAAAAGTGACATTGAGTGAGAAAACAGGGGAGGAGGTCTCAAAATTATTTTTTAAAATATTATCTATATAATATCTCTCTCTTATTTAAAATCAATTCTCTCATAGAGTGTGGGACAAATTATCCAGTGTCACTTTTTATTAACCTTATTTTAAAAAATTAATAAAATAATAATAAAAAATTATTTGAATCTTTTACATTAATTGTTTCTTTTTTAAAAGTACCTTTAAAGTACAATAAACAAGATTTGAATCTATTGATCCTTGTTGCAAACTTGAATATATTGCTTCAAGCATTTTCAAACATTCGACTTTTTTGTTTTCCAATATTTGTTCATGGTCATTAGCTTTTCGTAATATACGAACAACTTTATCACTATTGATTAATTGAACTTTAAATTTAATCAATAATGCTGGAACAACCGTTGTGTATAATTCAACAACAAAATCGTCTAATCGAATATTCCTTCTCTCTGGGAAATAATAATGCTTGAGAACTTTGAAATGTGACTCACTGACGTTATTAGTCGCGTCACCTCCGTTGCGATAGCGCTTATTCCAACGATCTAAATGATGCCTCCATTGCCTATCGAAGTACTTTTGGGCTTTCGGTTCAGTGGAAAGAATTTCAAGAATTCGATCATAAACTGCATCTAGGTCTGCAGCTTCTTCTTGAGTGAGGTGCTCTGGAACTTCTTCACTTGTTTCAAACGTTTCTTCTTCTGGAATAAATTCAGAATCGTTTGGATCATCAGAAGATTCTCGTGGTAAAAAGATTTGAGAAGGTTGAAATTCATTTTCGATGAATTCTTCTTCATATTGTTCCTCTTCTTCAATTTCTTCTGCTTGAAGTAAGTGAGATTGAGCTGGTTCCTCTCTAGGATTTTCTTCTTCTTGGTTCTGTTCTTCCTCGGGAGATTCTTCTTTAGTATCGAATACTAATAATTTCATTAGATTATAAAATTCTTCAAAATTGTCTCGTGATTTAAACTTATCCGCTTTTCTTAATATGGCGCGAAGGACATGCACGCCACACCAAAGAATATGACAGTTTGGAATACCTCGCTCAATTGCCTCGGCTATTTGTGGGGCGCAGTCCATACTTATCATCTCGGGTTCTCTATTAATATATTGAAAATAACGACAAACACAATATTGAATATTTTCGCTTGTGTCAGGAGAAATAAAGAAATACAAAAAAGGAAAAACAATAGTATGTTCTGTTTTTCCTGTGAGTGCATATAATGGAATGTTAGCCCTTAGAAGTTTATACGTTGAATCGATGTGAAACGTAGAAATTTGGTGACCAAGGGCCTTCGCTTCGAAAGGTGCATATAAAAAAACTAGTTTTCCCGGCTCAGAGATAAATTCAATTAAATCTTCTGGACAACTTTCTTGAACAGATTCGACAAAGATAGCTAAAGAAACTTTTTCATCCGAACTAAAGCGTTTGGAAACAATTTCAGCTCTTTGAGCAAATTTACGTAATGCATCTGGACCTTGTGCAAATATTGAAAGTAACTCTTCGTCTGTATATGAAATATTTAAGTCTTGGAAACACTTAAATTGAGCTGTAGCATGATTCATATTGTTTTCAAAGTAATGTTTAAGATAATTTCTGACAAATAATGAGGATATTGTTTTTGTTGATTTCGGAGGTGCAGAATGATCATGAGAGTCAGAGTGGATTAGTAGTTCATATTTATCTTGATCTATTATCCGGACTTTGAATTTAGCTTGACATTGTGGATACTTACATTTGTATTCGATCGTGGAGTATTCTTTCCTGCATTTTTGAGAGTAGCCCATGCTAGCTTTTATCTCTTCTTGGATACCAAACTGGAGGAGCTCCATAGTGTTGAATATCACGGGCTCCATACAACAAATTGAATAAGGTATTTCAAAATTTGAAGGAAATGGTCCATCATTGAATGTAGTGGCCGGGAATTGAATGACATACAGATAGTTTGAGGAAATTTGTTATAAATTATAATATAATTGAAGAATTAATTATCAAAACAAGTCTAAGAGCCATTTGTCAGATGTTCCCGAAATGCAAGGTTAAGATTTTAGCAGCGACTAACTTTGAGTGTACATATATAATTGTTATACTGAGTACTTTCTATCTGTGTTACTTATTTGAGTCTAAGAGTCATTTCTACCATAGAACTAGATATTGTCTCTCATTAAATATATATAACTGTAAACTACTTAATTCATTTATCTATTTAGATAAAATTATATTTATATAAGATTTCATGTTATTATTTCATCTTTATTATTTTTTATTCCTTTGAAAAGTGACACTGGATAGTTTGTCCCTTTCTCAATTCTCTCATAAAAATATCAAAAAAATTCATATTTTCAAAATAAAAAAATATATCTCAATTTCTAAGATATTATATATTTAATTTAACATTTGCATCTCTCAAATATCATATATTTATCATAATATCTTATTTTTAAATTTCAAATAAACCGCCATCAAAAATGATGATCCACCTCACATTCTTCATCTACTCCGGTACATGTTGGTACCAGAGTCTTCAAATATCAAAAACTCTGGTATCAACATATACCGGAGACGGGTTTCCAGTGCTCTCACGTGAAGCTCTAAGAAGATCTTCTCATTCGAGAAGAACTTCTTAGAGCTTCTCGTGAGAGCATTTTAATATAATACTCTGGTACCTATTGGTACCAGAGTCGACCTTACAGCCCTTTCCCCAATTTGTGATTTGGGGAAAGTTTCCGAGCCTTGAGAGGAAATTCTCGCTCTGAGGTGCAAATCTAGAATTTGTGCCTCAGAGCGAGTAGTCCTCACATCAAGTCTCGGAAACTTTTCTCAAATTCTAAAAAATTTTGAGAAAGTTTTGTAATAAACAGAAATTCATCAAAAGTGACAGCTCTCAATTTTTTGCCATTTCTAAATTCTAAATTGAATGAGAAAAATGAAATAATACTAAGCATAATACAATATTCTAGATTTAATTATAATTAGGAAAAAGTTAGTTTTGAGAGTACTTTTCATAGGCATATAGAATGAAATCTTCTGAAAAATAATATCACATAAACTCATATTATTTTCTAATATATAACTATTTTATATAAAAATCAAATTCAATGATCTTAAAAGCGAATGATAAACCTCAAAATTTACGAATATAATGAGTGGGAATATAATGCTTATCTATCATAAAACCATATGAAATATCAATTTTTGCTTTACGCCTAATTTTTGACGACAATTAGCAAAAAATGTTAAATGTTAACACTCAGTCCATTTGAATATGAAAAATAAAATTGACTTTGATTAAATGTTTTTATTTATCATGCAATTCTTCTTGCGACCAAAGATTTGAATAAAATTTCAAAAAATAAGATAGCTTAAAAATAATATACGGTAGTGTTTACTAATAGATAAATAGTATATAAATTCTATTAAAATGGATTTGATCCAAAAATATATACAATTTGATCATAAATAAAATCGTTTTAAATTACTTCTTCATTTAAATTATAACAATTATTTTTGATTTTTATTTATCATCCACATTCAAATTTGAATCTTATCACAAAAGAAGCACCACTTTTATGACTACTGCCAAATCTATAAACAGAGAATGGCTATTTGAAGCTAAAAGAAGAATAGAAGAAGGTGAATCTTACAAAAGTGTGGGAAAGGAAGTTGAATTGGAAAATGGTAAAATTAAATTGAATGTTGCCGAAAATACAATAAGAAGAGCATTCCAACTTCAAGAAATCGAATTACCAAAAGGTAGTCGTGGCAGAAAACCAAATCCACCAACATTTGAGCAAAAACAATTAATTAATTCTTGTGTTTCACTGTTGTGCATGAAAATTCGGTTCACTTCACCTCTGACAAAAGTGACAAGTTTACATGGCAAAATAGTTTACATGGCAAAAATATATAGGGTATTTTTTAAAAGTAGTTATCTTTATATATAAAAATAAAACTTTTGATATATTTGAGTAAATGATTTATTAATTTATTAATTTATTTTTTTTAAATCAAATCATATAAATATATATATATAATAGTGAAATAGAACAAGAGATAATTATTGATGATTAAATTGTAGACGAGGATAAAAGTTTAGATAAATTAATAAAATTAGTGTGGAATCAGACAAATTTCGGGTTGTTTGGGAAGGAATTGTTGGCTATGATGTACTGATTCATGATCAGTACATCATAGCCAACAATTCCTTATACAAAGTTCAATTTTCATATTTCATGTATGTAACTCTCTAAAACTATAAATCTGATTTTCATTTGGCAGATCCACTTCTTGTCGTTCCATTTTTTTGAATCAATTTATACAAAAAAACTTATAAAACACAAAATTATTATTTTATAATATAATTCTTAGATAATACATCCAATATGTAAAGTGTCAAAAATGAAGTGAACCGAATTTTCATGCATTACAAATTCTTGTGTTTCACAATATAAAGGATGAATTTCAAAAACTTATTTATTGATTAAAAGGTTTCAAAATATTGCTCACAATCCCGATTGTGATAAAGAAAAAGAAGAAAATGCAAAAGAATTTGAAAATATAGAAGATTTGACAAAAGATCAAATTTTTGGCAATTTACAAAAAATAAAGCATCATCAAGTGGAAAAATTTATGATGGAATCAGGTTTATCTTCAAAAAGAGATTACAAACCAGCAGATCCACCTACCAAATATCGTGCCATATCAAAGAATTTGATATGGCACTGCGATATTCATTACCTTCACCGTAATGTTTCTTTTCCATTTTTTGCCATATTGGATGATATGACACGTAAAGTTCTCAAAACTAAATTATTGAAAAACAAGTCTTCCAACTCAACAGCGAAGGTTTTAAGAAAACTTTTAGAGGAGTTTATTCCATAATGCATCTGGACCGATAACGGCGGTGAAAACCGCGGTGAATTCGGCCAGGTTATGCAGGAAAACGGAATAGTTTGGAAGCACACCTTGCCGTATATGCCAAGACAGAACGGCAAGGTGGAGCGCCTCTGGCCAAGCTTAGAAAAGTTTTTGCCAGACGAGTTGGATGATATTCAACAAATCAAGGACTCAGTTCAGCAGTTCATTGAAAAATACAACAATACACCACATTTATCTCTCGATATTAATCCAAAAACGAATAGTAATTACATTCCTAACGAATTATTCGAAGTTTCAAAATTTTGTTACGAGCCAGAAATGCAAAAATGGGAGTTATATATCAAATACGAATGGGTCTTAGCAAAATTTGAATAATTACATCATTTTAAATGACTACTAAACAATTTTATTTATGATCAAATTGTATATATTTTTTGGATCAAATCCATTTTAATAGAATTTATATACTATTTATCTATTAGTAAACACTACCGTATATTATTTTTAAGCTATCTTATTTTTTGAAATTTTATTCAAATCTTTGGTCGCAAGAAGAATTGCATGATAAATAAAAACATTTAATCAAAGTCAATTTTATTTTTCATATTCAAATGGACTGAGTGTTAACATTTAACATTTTTTGCTAATTGTCGTCAAAAATTAGGCGTAAAGCAAAAATTGATATTTCATATGGTTTTATGATAGATAAGCATTATATTCCCACTCATTATATTCGTAAATTTTGAGGTTTATCATTCGCTTTTAAGATCATTGAATTTGATTTTTATATAAAATGGTTATATATTAGAAAATAATATGAGTTTATGTGATATTATTTTTCAGAAGATTTTGTGTTCTTCTTCAAAATTCTATTTTTTTATTAAGAAGAATCTTTAC
The DNA here is from genome assembly GCF_026262505.1 of Trichomonas vaginalis G3. Lineage (NCBI taxonomy): Eukaryota > Parabasalia > Trichomonadida > Trichomonadidae > Trichomonas > Trichomonas vaginalis. The sequence goes on along the minus strand of NC_067206.1, from coordinate 15,367,704 downwards.
AAAATATACATTTACTTTAATTAATATTTAAAAACGTGCTCTATCAAAAGTTCCAAAAATTCAATATTTTAGCTTTTCTGAGGTGTCACTTTTGATGAATTTCTGTTTACAACAGTTTCCTTGCTTTAAAGTGGGAATAGAGCCTTTTGAGGCACTACATATGAATCAGTGCCTAAAAGGCCCTATTCACACTAGAAATTGCCAAAACTTGCGTCTGATTGCAAACAATCAGACGCAAGTTTTGGCATGTTAAAGAGGGAATTGTTCCCTCTGATGTATATATTAAGAATATATACATTAGAGGGAACAATTCCCTCTAGAAAGTGAGGAAACTTTCTCCACGATATTACTTATTTGCTGAAAATTTCGTACATTATGAATGAAGATGGAGTTTTTTGATACACTGATAATATTTCAGTGCTTCAAAAAACTCCATCTTCACTTCAATGTACGGATCGAGAAACAGTGACACCCCCTCATGAAAGTGTCACTTTTTCGGGGTGTCACTTTTCGTAAAATGTCCATCACTCAAAATATAATTTCTTTTCAAAACATATGATTCAACGATCGTATTTTTTGTTTCTCATCATAGGAAGAATGGAGGGTGTGAGATACTATTATGTACAATAGTACTCACACCATCCAATTCTTAGCCAAAATGGCTAAAAATTGGGTGCAATTTTTTACATTGCGCCAAATTTTTAGCCATTTTGGCTTGGCACTATGGTCTGCGAAGATTCATAGATAGAATCAGTACTTCGCAGACTATAGTTCTCTATATGGCGCCGAAAATTTTTGGTGAAATATCAACAAATGCACCGAATTTTTAGCCATTCAGGTAAGGAATTGATGTCTTGCGACCACAAAACTATATTCCATGTTACTTCAATTCCTTCGCTAAACTTATGAAATCTTGTTGCAATTGTTCTCAATTGCAAGAAAATTTACAATATTCAACAGACACTGAACCACATTCCTTATCCAAATCTGACATGTAAACTTTATTTTGTCATGCAAAAGATGTCACTTTTTGCCAAAAGTGAAGTCACAGCTTTTTCCATGCATAGCATGCTTCAAAAAATTAAGCTTCTTCAAAACCATCTTTCTGAATCCTTGTGAACTTTCCCTTGAACTCGGTGTAATTCACTTTGGTTTTGATCCTGAATGCGTTATAGAGTTCATCGATCAGGATATAATAGTCTCTTTAAACAGTGATCTTTTTATATGGAACTGCATACATGAACTTTTGTCTCTTTTGAAACGCTTTGCTTTCAAACGCCTCAAATTTGAGCTCCTTGACTTTTTCTTTAAGTCGTTTGATCTCACATTCGTCGTTATCGATCGTGTCATGTAGCCTTTCGAACTTGTCTTGGAAGTGAATAATCATAATTTTTTCATCGGGAAGGAAATTGGTGATGTAAATAAAAACGATAAGAACAGTTTGACAGAAAAGTGACACTTTACGTGGCAAAAAATGGGGCCTTGCTTTTTCGTTGTTCGGCAAAGAAACCGAATCTTATGAGGCAGTGATCCTGAATCACTCCCTCATAAGGTTCAGTTTCATATAAAATTTAGAGTAATTTGTTATTCTTTTACAATTAATTGTTATAACATTTTACTTCTTTTAGCGGGGAATGTATGTTATCGGGTATATATTTGTAATATATACCATATAACAAACATTCCCCGCTAAATTCCTGAGAAATTTTGAGGAAAGGCCGAACAATTTCCTCATAGTTCTCAGTTTTATAACTCGCAAAAGTGGAACTTACATGCATATAAAATTTGACATGTAAAGTCCACTTTTTGTGAGCGGGGATTTGACTCCGTCAAATCCCTTTTTCGGGTATTACATGCCAGAGACAAAATTATATAACCCATATAGCTTTGGGCGAAAAAGTATCATAAAATATGATTATTAATATGTTTTTAAAATAAAAAATTTGAAAGTTAATTTGAGATTCTCATATAATTTTTTGAATGAAAAAATAAATATAGTCTATATGAGTTTTTGAATAATCACACTTGAGATATATCTAAAAATAATTAAAAATAGAGTTTGAGAAGACTTTTCAAGGTGTAATGAAAAGTGTGATATATAAAATAAGAGTGGGGGACAAACTCGCCCATTGTCACTTTTCATTAACCTTAAACTTGTAATTTTCATTATTTTTAATTAACCTTATTTCTTTCCCAATTTCTGATTTATTTTATTCACTTACTATTAAAAGTCACATTTTAATAAAATATAATAATTTATTTATAGCATTTTTTACTATACTGTAATAAAAAATTAATTATAATAAATTAAATGTTTATTAAATCAAATGTTTTCTTTGCAATAATATTTTTAATGTTGAGTAAACAATGTTGGGATCAAGTGTATCATTTTTCAGACCTTTCTGAACAGCTTCAAGCATACTGATGCATTCGACTTTTTTAAATTGTGTCATTTCTTCGAAATCTCTTGTGACTTTTTTGATAACTTTAACACTTCTCTCTGAATCCAGACCTTTAATTTGCAACTTAATCAGGAATGAAGGAACAACACTGGAATATAACTCGATGACAAGTTCATCGAGTCGAAGATTTGGTTGTACACCACTTGTATGTGCCGGATACCATTGTGTCAAATTTTTTCTGAAATTAACTTTAAAAGTACTAAGTAAGATCATGAGATATAGCAATATATGTTTAAACCAACTTATATTTTGGTTGTACACCACTTGTATGTGCCGGATACCATTGTGTCAAATTTTTTCTGAAATTAACTTTAAAAGTACTAAGTAAGATCATGAGATATAGCAATATATGTTTAAACCAACTTATATTTTGGTTGTACACCACTTGTATGTGCCGGATACCATTGTGTCAAATTTTTTCTGAAATTAACTTTAAAAGTACTAAGTAAGATCATGAGATATAGCAATATATGTTTAAACCAACTTATATTTTGGTTGTACACCACTTGTATGTGCCGGATACCATTGTGTCAAATTTTTTCTGAAATTAACTTTAAAAGTACTAAGTAAGATCATTTATTTTTGCATAATATAATGCCAATATGGTTTCTTTTGATTTTATTTCATTTATAAGCAAATCAGATTTACCCAAAAACTCCACTCCATAAGCGTTCATTTGCTAAATTAAAAAGTGACAATGGGCTAGTCTGTCCCTTTCTCATAAAATAATTATAGATATTTTAATTTTATATATTGTGCTAAGCATTATATTAAATTTTTAGGAAAAACACTTTTCATAAGTATTCAATATTTGAAAATATGTAATGCATGAAAATTCGGTTCACTTCATTTTTGACACTTTACATATTGGATGTATTATCTAAGAATTATATTATAAAATAAGAATTTTGTGTTTTATAAGTTTTTTTGTATAAATTGATTCAAAAAAATGGAACGACAAGAAGTGGATCTGCCAAATGAAAATCAGATTTATAGTTTTAGAGAGTTACATACATGAAATATGAAAATTGAACTTTGTATAAGGAATTGTTGGCTATGATGTACTGATCATGAATCACTACATCATAGCCAACAATTCCTTCGCAAACAGCGGGAAACTTTGTCTGAATAGTTTAACATTCAGACAAAGTTTCCCGCTGTCAGAGAGGGAATGGAAGGGTAAGAGGTATATATTCATAATGTATACCTCTTACCCTTCCATTCCCTCAAGAAAGTTCAAAAACTTGGGTGCAATCAGTTCTGATTGCACCCAAGTTTTTGAACTTTGTATAAGGAATTGTTGGCTATGATGTACTGATCATGAATCAGTACATCATAGCCAACAATTCCTTCCCAAACAACCCGAAATTTGTCTGATTCCACACTAATTTTATTAATTTATCTAAACTTTTATCCTCGTCTACAATTTAATCATCAATAATTATCTCTTGTTCTATTTCACTATTATATATATATATATATATTTATATGATTTGATTTAAAAAAAATAAATAAATAAATTAATAAATCATTTACTCAAATATATCAAAAGTTTTATTTTTATATATAAAGATAACTACTTTTAAAAAAAATACCCTATATATTTTTGCCATGTAAACTATTTTTGCCATGTAAACTTGTCACTTTTGTCAGAAGTGAAGTGAACCGAATTTTCATGCACAACAATATATTTATAATCAGCATATATCTCCTTTAATAGTCTCATATAGAGCGCTGTGCTAAACGCACCTTAGGAGACCATATATTGCATGCTATAGTACTCACACCCTCCAAATCCCAATCAAAATCGCATAAAATTTGCTACTTATCTTCAGATTACCTCCCATTATAAAATATATCATTGCTATCTCATCGTACTATACTTCCACCCTATTGTATTTAAAAATATAAAATTTTTTGATAATATATTTTTATATCTTGAATTTTCAAACAATATATTCACAGATAATATAATGGGAAATCTATCTCAACCTAGCCTTAAAGTACCAAACTGTTGTGCATGAAAATTCGGTTCACTTCACTTCTGACAAAAGTGACAAGTTTACATGGCAAAAATAGTTTACATGGCAAAAATATATAGGGTATTTTTTTTAAAAGTAGTTATCTTTATATATAAAAATAAAACTTTTGATATATTTGAGTAAATGATTTATTAATTTATTTATTTATTTTTTTTTAAATCAAATCATATAAATATATATATATATAATAGTGAAATAGAACAAGAGATAATTATTGATGATTAAATTGTAGACGAGGATAAAAGTTTAGATAAATTAATAAAATTAGTGTGGAATCAGACAAATTTCGGGTTGTTTGGGAAGGAATTGTTGGCTATGATGTACTGATTCATGATCAGTACATCATAGCCAACAATTCCTTATATAAAGTTCAAAAACTTGGGTGCAATCAGTTCTGATTGCACCCAAGTTTTTGAACTTTCTCGAGGGAATCAAAGGGTAAGAGGTATACATTATGAATATATACCTCTTACCCTTCCATTCCCTCTCTGACAGCGGGAAACTTTGTCTGAATGTTAAACTATTCAGACAAAGTTTCCCGCTGTTTGCGAAGGAATTGTTGGCTATGATGTAGTGATTCATGATCAGTACATCATAGCCAACAATTCCTTATACAAAGTTCAATTTTCATATTTCATGTATGTAACTCTCTAAAACTATAAATCTGATTTTCATTTGGCAGATCCACTTCTTGTCGTTCCATTTTTTTGAATCAATTTATACAAAAAAACTTATAAAACACAAAATTCTTATTTTATAATATAATTCTTAGATAATACATCCAATATGTAAAGTGTCAAAAATGAAGTGAACCGAATTTTCATGCATTACACTTAAAGTACCAAACTCCTGTTTGCATTCTCACTCACAAATATTAAACATCCATCTCCAAAAAACTAAATTCTTCACAATTTTTTTAAAATTCAGAACATAAAAAACGTATGCATTCAATAATTTAAGATACTAACAAATATTAAAAACTTCAAAATATCAGATAATAACGTTTTCCAATTAAAAAAATATCATTTTGCTTTTCAATTCGAACATAAATCTTAAATATTTTTAATTAATATCTGATTTACAGCATTATTATCCATTTATAAATCTGACAAATAAATGACAAAACCATCAGAAATAGTGTCACTTTTTGTCAAAAGTGAAGTCACGCTATTTTTCATGCACAACACCTTTCCTAACCAAATATGGCACGTTGATATCCACTTTCTTGGCAAAAAGAGAAGTCAGATTCTTTATGCTGTGATTGATGACTGCACAAGGCTCATCATAGAATGGCAGCATCTTTCGTCAAAACATGCTAGCCAAACAGTGAAAGTAATTAAGAGAGCAATAGCCCGTTATGGACCACCACATACAATTTGGTCCGATAATGGCGGCGAGAATAAAGGCGAGTTCCTAAAGGCTATGAGGGTTCGGGGGATCAATAATGTATATATTGTCTCCCATTGCCCATACCAAAATGGGAAAATCGAGCGCTTGTGCCCTAACATAGAGAGCAGAGAGTTGTCATGGGCAAAGATTCAACAATGGGTTGAGTACTATAATGCTAAACCTCATCTAGCATTACCAACTCATTATGTGAATGGAAAACAAATTCACTATAGCCCATCTGAAATGTGGAAGAAACTTCCAATTTGGAAGAGGGGAATGCCGGCAAAATGGATTGTGGATGGAGTCTCTCAAGATTTTCTTCCAGGTTCACTTATGGCCAATGAGATGCCAGAGCTCCAAGGAATCGAAGAAGATGAATGGGAAAAAGAAGGCGAGGAAGTTGAAGAAGAAGAAAATAAGGCGAATCCGGTTGAAATAGAAGAAGATAGTAATGAAGAAGAATACGAAGTGTTGTGCATGAAAATTCGGTTCACTTCACTTCTGACAAAAGTGACAAGTTTACATGGCAAAAATAGTTTACATGGTAAAAATATATAGGGTATTTTTTTTAAAAGTAGTTATCTTTATATATAAAAATAAAACTTTTGATATATTTGAGTAAATGATTTATTAATTTATTTATTTTTTTTTAAATCAAATCATATAAATATATATATATAATAGTGAAATAGAACAAGAGATAATTATTGATGATTAAATTGTAGACGAGGATAAAAGTTTAGATAAATTAATAAAATTAGTGTGGAATCAGACAAATTTCGGGTTGTTTGGGAAGGAATTGTTGGCTATGATGTACTGATTCATGATCAGTACATCATAGCCAACAATTCCTTATACAAAGTTCAAAAAACTTGGGTGCAATCAGAACTGATTGCACCCAAGTTTTTGAACTTTCTTGAGGGAATGGAAGGGTAAGAGGTATACATTATGAATATATACCTCTTACCCTTCCATTCCCTCTCTGACAGCGGGAAACTTTGTCTGAATGTTAAACTATTCAGACAAAGTTTCCCGCTGTTTGCGAAGGAATTGTTGGCTATGATGTAGTGATTCATGATCAGTACATCATAGCCAACAATTCCTTATATAAAGTTCAAAAACTTGGGTGCAATCAGAACTGATTGCACCCAAGTTTTTGAACTTTCTTGAGGGAATGGAAGGGTAAGAGGTATACATTATGAATATATACCTCTTACCCTTCCATTCCCTCTCTGACAGCGGGAAACTTTGTCTGAATGTTAAACTATTCAGACAAAGTTTCCCGCTGTTTGCGAAGGAATTGTTGGCTATGATGTACTGATTCATGATCAGTACATCATAGCCAACAATTCCTTATATAAAGTTCAAAAACTTGGGTGCAATCAGAACTGATTGCACCCAAGTTTTTGAACTTTCTTGAGGGAATGGAAGGGTAAGAGGTATACATTATGAATATATACCTCTTACCCTTCCATTCCCTCTCTGACAGCGGGAAACTTTGTCTGAATGTTAAACTATTCAGACAAAGTTTCCCGCTGTTTGCGAAGGAATTGTTGGCTATGATGTACTGATTCATGATCAGTACATCATAGCCAACAATTCCTTATATAAAGTTCAAAAACTTGGGTGCAATCAGAACTGATTGCACCCAAGTTTTTGAACTTTCTTGAGGGAATGGAAGGGTAAGAGGTATACATTATGAATATATACCTCTTACCCTTCCATTCCCTCTCTGACAGCGGGAAACTTTGTCTGAATGTTAAACTATTCAGACAAAGTTTCCCGCTGTTTGCGAAGGAATTGTTGGCTATGATGTACTGATTCATGATCAGTACATCATAGCCAACAATTCCTTATATAAAGTTCAAAAACTTGGGTGCAATCAGTTCTGATTGCACCCAAGTTTTTGAACTTTCTTGAGGGAATGGAAGGGTAAGAGGTATATATTCATAATGTATACCTCTTACCCTTCCATTCCCTCTCTGACAGCGGGAAACTTTGTCTGAATGTTAAACTATTCAGACAAAGTTTCCCGCTGTTTGCGAAGGAATTGTTGGCTATGATGTACTGATTCATGATCAGTACATCATAGCCAACAATTCCTTATATAAAGTTCAAAAACTTGGGTGCAATCAGTTCTGATTGCACCCAAGTTTTTGAACTTTCTTGAGGGAATGGAAGGGTAAGAGGTATACATTATGAATATATACCTCTTACCCTTCCATTCCCTCTCTGACAGCGGGAAACTTTGTCTGAATGTTAAACTATTCAGACAAAGTTTCCCGCTGTTTGCGAAGGAATTGTTGGCTATGATGTACTGATTCATGATCAGTACATCATAGCCAACAATTCCTTATATAAAGTTCAAAAACTTGGGTGCAATCAGAACTGATTGCACCCAAGTTTTTGAACTTTCCATTAACAATTGTTCAATCACATTTATACAACCCAAATCTATACCAATCATACTCTTATTCATACATCATATTTTAAAAACTTTTTTGCAATATGATGTTATTGCAACAAATTTTTTTCTTTTCTACTTCCAATTAGCACCTTAAAAACATTAGACACAATCACTGGCTCATATGCTCCTATTCTGAATCTAACACTATGCAAATTTATACAATTTCTCCACAAATCTTACATTCATTTTAATTTCAACGACCATTATTACCACAAAGAATCTTACCTTCCCCTACAAAATCTAACTATCTATCAATTTAAAAAATGTTACAAAATATTAAATGAATTTTTTTTCTATACGTAATTTAAAGTTCTTAAACTCTCAGCATCAGAATATCCTTACATAGCTTAGCTATATATCGTATTACTTTATGAATAAAAAAATTATTTAAATTATAATAAAATGTTTATTCGTATTTTTACTTTATTTTTAGTTACGAGGCTGTATTTCGAACTCAGGATTTGGGTTTAAGTCCTTTGTCCATTTAGGACCCTGGTCCCAAATTGATTTTGGAGTAGGTTTTCCACCGAAAAGATCTTTAAGAGCTGTATGAACCCATACTGTGTTGTATTCTTCTATTGCGTGAGGTAAAAATTCTCTTATTTCGATAAAATCTGGGCGAGCCGAAAAGATTGTTTGCCAAAAACGTTCTATTTTACCATTTAACTGTGGTGTGTAAGGTTCTGTCCGATGGTGTTGAATGCCATTTACTTGAAGAACGTTTTTGAAGTCCTTTCCTGTAAATTCGCATAGATCCACTTCTTGTCTTTCCATTTTTTTGAATCAATTTATACAAATAAACTTATAAAACACAAAATTATTATTTTATAATATAATTCTTAGATAATACATCCGATATGTAAAGTGTCAAAAATGAAGTGAACCGAATTTTCATGCATTACAAAGAAGAATACGAAGTAAATTATGAAGAAGAATATCAAGAAGATTATGAAGACCCTTATGAAGAAGATTATGATGATTCATTTTAATATTACGAATAAAATGTCACTTTTTCTATTTTTGACACGTAAAGTTATCACTTTTTCTGTCAAACTGTTTTTATCGTTTTCGTATATAACACTTTATTTTAAAGATACTAGGTTATATATAATTATTCTAAATATATAATAATAATTTTGAGAGAAGATTTGAGAAAGACATAGAATAATTTGTGGAAATTTTGGATATATATTTATAATAGAGAAATATGCCAGATATTAAAATTTTAGAGAAAAATGACTTTTCTATACATTTTTGATAGGAATTCACAAAAAAAATCTCACAAAAATTTATAGGCTAGACGCATTATTTGACGGATTGTATATATGATTTTGTCATAAGACGAAAGGTGAAAGTGGGGTGAAGTCAAAAAGTGACACATATTTGGCCGGCTAAATTCCCCTTTAGTTTACATGTCAAAATTACAATAAATTAATTATTTTCCTTAGCAATTAGCTATGTATTAGAGTGGGGAACAAACTCGCCCATTGTCACTTTTCATTAACCTTAAACTTGTAATTTTCATTATTTTTAATTAACCTTATTTCTTTCCCAATTCCTGATTTATTTTATTCACTTACTATTAAAAGTCACATTTTAATAAAATATAATAATTTATTTATAGCATTTTTTACTATACTGTAATAAAAAATTAATTATAATAAATTAAATGTTTATTAAATCAAATGTTTTCTTTGCAATAATATTTTTAATGTTGAGTAAACAATGTTGGGATCAAGTGTATCATTTTTCAGACCTTTCTGAACAGCTTCAAGCATACTGATGCATTCGACTTTTTTAAATTGTGTCATTTCTTCGAAATCTCTTGTGACTTTTTTGATAACTTTAACACTTCTCTCTGAATCCAGACCTTTAATTTGCAACTTAATCAGGAATGAAGGAACAACACTGGAATATAACTCGATGACAAGTTCATCGAGTCGAAGATTTCGCCTTTCTGGGAAGTACTGGTGCTTCAAAACCTTGAAATGTGATTCCGAGATGTTGTTTGTTCCATCTCCTTCATTTCTATAGCGAAGCATCCACCTGTCAAGATGATGGCGCCACTGTCGGTCAAAGTATTCACGGGCAGCAGGTTCCTCATTTAAAATTTCTTCTAAATTGTTGTAAACTTCATCAGGATCAATTTCTTCCTCTTCAGAACCAAAGACCAATAACTTCATTAAGTTATAGAAAGTTTCGAAGTTGGAACGATCTTGAAACTTTTCAGCCTTTCTCATGACAGCGCGCAACACATGAACGCCACACCAAATGATCTGGCATAAGGGGATGGCTGTTTCAACAGCATTTGTGATTTGAGGTGCGCAGTCCATTGAAAAATAAGATGGTTCGCGATTGATGGAGCCAAAATATGCTGTGAACAAACTTGTATATTTTCACTTGTGTCGGGCCAAACGAAAAAATACAAAAACGGAAAAACAATTGATTCCGCGAATTTGCCAGTGACGGCATAAAATGGTATGCGAGAGCGCAAGAGCTTATAAGTGGAATCAATGTGATAAGTTTGTATTTGATGTGAAAAAGCATTTGCTTCGAATGGGGCGTAATAGAAAATCATACGATCTGGGTCGTGAATAAACTCGATGAGATCATCCGGAGAATGACTCTTAACCATGTCGACAAAAATTGCAAGAGATGTAACATCATCCACTGAGAAACGGGTATTGATTGCATGAAGGCGTTTAGAAAACTTTTTTAAAGCATCTGTAGATTGTTGAAACATTTCCGCAATGATCCCACTATCAAATGGGATATTAAGATCTTTGAAACACCTTAATTGTGCGTAAACACGGTCTTGATTTGATTCAAAATATCTTGTTAAATAAGATCTATAAAAATATGATGTAATTTGTTGTGATTTGTTTGGAAAAGGGGCAGAATAATTGTGGGTGTTAATACATTTTCGTATGTGGTAATTGTCATCGGGAAGTGTATCAACAAGGAAGCGACATGGACAATTCGGCCACTTACAATTAAATTGGATTTGATTTCTTTCGTTCCTAGTTTTATATGAATAACTACAACCTGCTTGGATTTCTTGTTGCACTCCATACTTAAGCAACTCGATATATGTGAGTTCGTGATCTTGGATCTGCATTAAAATGAAATGATTTGAAAGAATAAAGAATTTTGATTATATTGGTCTTATTTTGATAAGCTTGGTCGTGTTTTGAATAGCTTGGCCATCTAATTCAATTATGATCTTTGAAAATTAGGTGAAATAAAACTAAACATAAATGTAAAACTAGGGATATGAAATTTTGGTTGTACACCACTTGTATGTGCCGGATACCATTGTGTCAAATTTTTTCTGAAATTAACTTTAAAAGTACTAAGTAAGATCATGAGATATAGCAATATATGTTCAAACCAACTTATATTTTGGTTGTACACCACTTGTATGTGCCGGATACCATTGTGTCAAATTTTTTCTGAAATTAACTTTAAAAGTACTAAGTAAGATCATTTATTTTTGCATAATATAATGCCAATATGGTTTCTTTTGATTTTATTTCATTTATAAGCAAATCAGATTTACCCAAAAACTCCACTCCATAAGCGTTCATTTGCTAAATTAAAAAGTGACAATGGACTAGTCTGTCCCTTTCTCCTATGTATTAAAACTAAAATTATTACTATTCAATTCTTTACATTCTGTTGTGCATGAAAATTCGGTTCACTTCACTTCTGACAAAAAGTGACAAGTTTACATGACAAAAATAGTTTACATGGCAAAATATATAGGGTATTTTTTTAAAAGTAGTTATCTTTATATATAAAAATAAAACTTTTGATATATTTGAGTAAATGATTTATTAATTTATTTATTTTTTTTAAATCAAATCATATAAATATATATATATAATAGTGAAATAGAACAAGAGATAATTATTGATGATTAAATTGTAGACGAGGATAAAAGTTTAGATAAATTAATAAAATTAGTGTGGAATCAGACAAATTTCGGGTTGTTTGGGAAGGAATTGTTGGCTATGATGTACTGATTCATGATCAGTACATCATAGCCAACAATTCCTTATACAAAGTTCAAAAACTTGGGTGCAATCAGAACTGATTGCACCCAAGTTTTTGAACTTTCTCGAGGGAATGAAAGGGTAAGAGGTATACATTATGAATATATACCTCTTACCCTTCCATTCCTCTCTGACAGCGGGAAACTTTGTCTGAATGTTAAACTATTCAGACAAAGTTTCCCGCTGTTTGCGAAGGAATTGTTGGCTATGATGTAGTGATTCATGATCAGTACATCATAGCCAACAATTCCTTATATAAAGTTCAAAAACTTGGGTGCAATCAGAACTGATTGCACCCAAGTTTTTGAACTTTCCATTAACAATTGTTCAATCACATTTATACAACCCAAATCTATACCAATCATACTCTTATTCATACATCATATTTTAAAAACTTTTTTGCAATATGATGTTATTGCAACAAATTTTTTCTTTTCTACTTCCAATTAGCACCTTAAAAACATTAGACACAATCACTGGCTCATATGCTCCTATTCTGAATCTAACACTATGCAAATTTATACAATTTCTCCACAAATCTTACATTCATTTTAATTTCAACGACCATTATTACCACAAAGAATCTTACCTTCCCCTACAAAATCTAACTATCTATCAATTTAAAAAATGTTACAAAATATTAAATGAATTTTTTTTCTATACGTAATTTAAAGTTCTTAAACTCTCAGCATCAGAATATCCTTACATAGCTTAGCTATATATCGTATTACTTTATGAATAAAAATTATTTAAATTATAATAAAATGTTTATTCGTATTTTTACTTTATTTTTAGTTACGAGGCTGTATTTCGAACTCAGGATTTGGGTTTAAGTCCTTTGTCCATTTAGGACCCTGGTCCCAAATTGATTTTGGAGTAGGTTTTCCACCGAAAAGATCTTTAAGAGCTGTATGAACCCATACTGTGTTGTATTCTTCTATTGCGTGAGGTAAAAATTCTCTTATTTCGATAAAATCTGGGCGAGCCGAAAAGATTGTTTGCCAAAAACGTTCTATTTTACCATTTAACTGTGGTGTGTAAGGTTCTGTCCGATGGTGTTGAATGCCATTTACTTGAAGAACGTTTTTGAAGTCCTTTCCTGTAAATTCGCATCCATTATCTGTCAAAAGTTCGTATGGAATAATTTTGATAGAGTCGATAGCATTTTGTAAAGCTTTTGAAGTTGATTTCATTGTTTTATCGGGAAGAATTTCGTAATAAATACAAAAACGAGATCTGTCATCGATAAAGGCAATTAAATGATAAGTATGCTTGGTATCATTTGTCTCTTCTTTGAAGCTTTTTAAATCAGTATGCCATTGCTGATTTACGTATTGGGAAACATACTGATTTGGATGTTCATCAATTTTTTCTGGATCTCGCCGAAATTTGAAAAGATTCTCTTTTTCGTATAATTTAAGCATATCGTGAAATGAAACTGTGTCATCATGTATGTAACTCTCTAAAACTTTTTTATAACCGAGATTGTACTTAGCTTTTATTTCGTGAATGGTTGGTAACAAATCTGTTCTAAGAGGAGTTTCTGGTCTTCCGAGCTTTTTTGGATTTAAACCAAGTTCTTGCCATTTTAATAATAATTTTTTTCTACCTATGTGCAAATCTTTTGCAACTTGGTCTGCTGTCTTTTTGCCAATAGAATATTCAAGATATGCCGTAATATAAATCTGATTTTCATTTGGCAGATCCACTTCTTGTCTTTCCATTTTTTTGAATCAATTTATACAAATAAACTTATAAAACACAAAATTATTATTTTATAATATAATTCTTAGATAATACATCCGATATGTAAAGTGTCAAAAATGAATTGAACCGAATTTTCATGCATTACAAATTCTTTACATTCAAATATTAAACAATTTGTTGTAAACAGAAATTCATCAAAAGTGACACGTCAGAAAAGCTAAAATATTGAATTTTTGGAACTTTTGATAGAGCACGTTTTTAAATATTAATTAAAGTAAATGTATATTTTGTAAAGATTCTTTTTAATAAAAAATAAAATTTTGAAGTAGAACACAAAATCTTCTGTTGTGCATGAAAATTCGGTTCACTTCACTTCTGACAAAAGTGACAAGTTTACATGGCAAAAATATATAGGGTATTTTTTTTTAAAAGTAGTTATCTTTATATATAAAAATAAAACTTTTGATATATTTGAGTAAATGATTTATTAATTTATTTATTTATTTTTTTTAAATCAAATCATATAAATATATATATATATAATAGTGAAATAGAACAAGAGATTATTATTGATGATAATTTATCTAGAACAAGAGATAAAAGTTTAGATAAATTAATAAAATTAGTGTGGAATCAGACAAATTTCGGGTTGTTTGGGAAGGAATTGTTGGCTATGATGTACTGATTCATGATCAGTACATCATAGCCAACAATTCCTTATACAAAGTTCAAAAACTTGGGTGCAATCAGAACTGATTGCACCCAAGTTTTTGAACTTTCTCGAGGGAATGAAAGGGTAAGAGGTATACATTATGAATATATACCTCTTACCCTCTAATTCCCTCCCTGACAGCGGGAAACTTTGTCTGAATGTTAAACTATTCAGACAAAGTTTCCCGCTGTTTGCGAAGGAATTGTTGGCTATGATGTACTGATTCATGATCAGTACATCATAGCCAACAATTCCGTATACAAAGTTCAAAAACTTGGGTGCAATCAGAACTGATTGCACCCAAGTTTTTGAACTTTCTCGAGGGAATGAAAGGGTAAGAGGTATACATTATGAATATATACCTCTTACCCTTCCATTCCCTCTCTGACAGCGGGAAACTTTGTCTGAATGTTAAACTATTCAGACAAAGTTTCCCGCTGTTTGCGAAGGAATTGTTGGCTATGATGTACTGATTCATGATCAGTACATCATAGCCAACAATTCCTTATACAAAGTTCAATTTTCATATTTCATGTATGTAACTCTCTAAAACTATAAATCTGATTTTCATTTGGCAGATCCACTTCTTGTCTTTCCATTTTTTTGAATCAATTTATACAAATAAACTTATAAAACACAAAATTATTATTTTATAATATAATTCTTAGATAATACATCCGATATGTAAAGTGTCAAAAATGAATTGAACCGAATTTTCATGCATTACATAATTCTTAGATAATACATCCGATATGTAAAGTGTCAAAAATGAAGTGAACCGAATTTTCATGCATTACAGAACACAAAATCTTCTGAAAAATAATATCACATAAACTCATATTATTTTCTAATATATAACTATTTTATATAAAAATCAAATTCAATGATCTTAAAAGCGAAGGATAAACCTCAAAATTTACGAATATAATGAGTGGGAATATAATGCTTATCTATCATAAAACCATATGAAATATCAATTTTTGCTTTACGCCTAATTTTTGACGACAATTAGCAAAAAATGTTAAATGTTAACACTCAGTCCATTTGAATATGAAAAATAAAATTGACTTTGATTAAATGTTTTTATTTATCATGCAATTCTTCTTGCGACCAAAGATTTGAATAAAATTTCAAAAAATAAGATAGCTTAAAAATAATATACGGTAGTGTTTACTAATAGATGAATAGCATATAAATTCTATTAAAATGGATTTGATCCAAAAAATATAAAATCAAAAATAATTGTTATAATTTAAATGAAGAAGTAATTTAAAACGATTTTATTTATGATCAAATTTTATATATTTTTTTTGGATCAAATCCATTTTAATAGAATTTATATACTATTCATCTATTAGTAAACACTACCGTACATTATTTTTTAAGCTATCTTATTTTTTGAAATTTTATTCAAATCTTTGGTCGCAAGAAGAATTGCATGATAAATAAAAACATTTAATCAAAGTCAATTTTATTTTTCATATTCAAATGGACTGAGTGTTAACATTTAACATTTTTTGCTAATTGTCGTCAAAAATTAGGCGTAAAGCAAAAATTGATATTTCATATGGTTTTATGATAGATAAGCATTATATTCCCACTCATTATATTCGTAAATTTTGAGGTTTATCCTTCGCTTTTAAGATCATTGAATTTGATTTTTATATAAAATAGTTATATATTAGAAAATAATATGAGTTTATGTGATATTATTTTTCAGAAGATTTCATTCTATATGCCTATGAAAAGTACTCTCAAAACTAACTTTTTCCTAATTATAATTAAATCTAGAATATTGTATTATGCTTAGTATTATTTCATTTTTCTCATTCAATTTAGAATTTACAAATGTCAAAAAATTGAGAGCTGTCACTTTTGATGAATTTCTGTTTATTACAGAACAAAAAAATTACATTTTTCTCATATTATATGATAAATCTCTAAATGAATTTTTATTCATATTTGATTTTTTGAATCTTAAGTATTAAAATTTTGGCTCCAAAAATCATTTAATGTCACTTTTCTATCACTTTTGGGGAATTATTTCGGTACATTACAATATTGCGAATAGATTTACTATAAATTTCAAGATTTCAATGTCAGTTAACTTTGGCTATTTCGTTTTCTGATATCATAAGACAAATTACGGAAAGTGAACTCAAACAAAAAGTGACACAATGCATTTGCCAACCAAATAACTTTACAAAGCAAAAACTTAAATTACTTGTCAAGCTTACTATTCTTATTTTAACAATTAAAAAATTAAATTTTATTTTTTATTTAAAAAAATCATCTTATATCATCTGATATATATATATAACAGCATTGTTTCGTACCGAAATGGCTCACAAAAAAGTGACAGAAAACCTTAAATTGCGCGGCAATTTTAATTAAAAAAATAAACAATAATTTTTGTGATTGATATTATGCATTTTATTTATATTATATAAGATTTAAATTTAGGGGAAAAATTGAAAAAAAATAAGATTGGAAGTCTTTAGGTAAGAAGGAAAGGGCAAGAGATATATAGTGTATCTATATACCTCTTGCCCTTTCATTCTAAGTAGAAATGGGAGAAACTTTGTCCGCATCATAAGTTATGCGGACAAAGTTTCTCCGATTTCTAATGGGAATTGCAGGCTATGAGGCACTGATATATAATCAGTACCTCATAGCCTACAATTCCCCTTAATTGACTTCCAAACTTTGAGTTAATGTCAAGACATTAACTCAAAGTTTGGAAAACTTCTCGTAAGAATCAATCGTCAAAAACCTCGATTGCAGTTATATTCATTGTGTTAAATTTGATTTATTTTGAAATTTTTATAAATTAAATTTTATATAACATAAAGCGTTATGAATTAGTATTTCCATATGAATTTTATCTCGAAAATAGTAATTCTGTACAGTTATATTTCGGTTAATTTTGGAAATTTCTAGGAATACTTTAAGATAGTATGATTATATATAACTCTGCCTTCATGATTTATTTTAGCTTTCGCGCAAATATCAGTTAACTTAACTCCATTATTTGATTTTGTGATGGCTTCACAAAGCCAATCAATATCAATCTCTTCTGGAGAATGTCTTCTCTTCTAGAATATTTTCAATACTTTACATACAAACATTTTTATTTCTAAAAAACTTTTTATTTTTTTCTAGGATATATGAATGAAAATAGTTAGAACAAGATTTTGAAGCTCAAAACATTAAAAATTATTAAAGATTTGTATAATATGATTAAAAATGGGAAATAATATGAGGCAATATAAAGGAATATGAATATTAAATAAATATATCTAAATAGAAAGAATCAGAAAAATCAAATTATTGGCGCCAAAAATGTCACCTTTTTTGTGAGCCATTTCGGTATGAGATATATATATATAACAGCATTACTATTTCAATGATTCACAAATCAACTTTTTCATTATTTTAAATAATTATAGAATATATACCGACTTTTTGTACATAAATATTTTTAGATTCAATAATGATTTACGGTTTTTTCAAAACTTATAATTTTCCAATGAGTGGTAGAATCTTCGATTTAATTGATTTAGAATGGTTAAATCAAGCTAATCAACAAATTCAAAGCGGTATTAACGTCGAAACCGTTCTCCAAAATGTCCCTTTAACAGATGGAAGAATTCTTCAGGTCAGGTAAGTGGGGCCTCCAGGCACTTCGTGCCCTCTAGCCCTGAAGATGAAACAGAAATGGTTTCACCGGGGACTAATACCAAGTTTCCTTCCCAGTAGTCTTGACCATTGCTAAAGAATATGCAAACCAATTCTTCGAATACAATTTCTTGTCCACTTTTGCGTTGGAAAATGACTCTTACACGGTCACCTGGAATGACTCCATCTTTTTCGTTGTCTTCATTCTGTAACGAAATAGTACGAACGAGGAAATGGTTGACAATTTCAACTTGGAATTCGCAAGGAGTTGTGCGAAAAACCCAGCCAACATTTTCGGCTCCGTACTCGTCAACTAGTTTCGGCGACAGTCCAATTCGAACAAATTTGTTCGAATTCAATTCAATATGCAGACGAACTTGTCCGCTATTGTCCCACTCTTGTAAGAGTACTTCAAGAACGACTCTTCAACCAGTTGCTTCCTACCTTACGCAGCCCAATTTAAATTCAATTTGCCCGTGCAGCCATAAACTTCACTCCGTACTCGTACAGCTATGACGAGGATGAACTAGTTGACGAGTACGGAGCCGAAAATGTTGGCTGGGTTTTTCGCACAACTCCTTGCGAATTCCAAGTTGAAATTGTCAACCATTTCCTCGTTCGTACTATTTCGTTACAGAATGAAGACAACGAAAAAGATGGAGTCATTCCAGGTGACCGTGTAAGAGTCATTTTCCAACGCAAAAGTGGACAAGAAATTGTATTCGAAGAATTGGTTTGCATATTCTTTAGCAATGGTCAAGACTACTGGGAAGGAAACTTGGTATTAGTCCCCGGTGAAACCATTTCTGTTTCATCTTCAGGGCTAGAGGGCACGAAGTGCCTGGAGGCCCCACTTACCTGACCTGAGGACATACATGACTATGAGTTTATATATGACAAGATAGAATATGAGAGAGGTCCTATAAACCGGAGAAAGTGTCACAATAAAGAAATTTTATTAGTAAGTAAATGTGGTTTGAAATCGGATTGTTAGTTTTAGGTTTTTTCCATTGTGTAATTTATTTATTTGACGTGGCAGAAAAGTACAGAGAATATGAAGATGAACCAATGCCTGCAAATGTTCAGTATATGTACTCGTAAGAGATATTTTTATCTAATATTAAATGGACGCACAGAACTTAGCGAATGCACAGCAACCTGGACAACCAAACCCAGAGAATATTCCAAATGAAGTTAGAATACAAACTGCAATGGCAAACTATGGTCAAGTGCCAACAGATGTACAAATGCAAAACTGCCATGTCAAATGACGCTGCGTTAGGTTTGCCACCATGGTATGCAAATATGAGATGGAAAGAGTTTTATACAAACCCTGAAGTGGGATATAAACAACTTTATGCAGATGACGCGAACACAGGAGTTGACCCAGAATATGTTTTCTACCAGAGGAGAAACAGAATGTATGAGCTCCAGTTAAAGAATGCTATGGAACTCAACAGGAAACGTAAGAGACTAGGCGGACATTAGATTTTACATATAGTAAAATGGGTTTCTTCAGTAAGATAGGAAACTTCTTTCGAAATGTTGGAAGAGGTATATGGAATGGAATAAAAACCGTAGGAAGAGGAATTTGGAACGGAGTCAAAAATATTGGTAAAAGAGTAGGTCAGTTTGTTGGTATTATACCTAAAGACCCTGAACCAGAAGAGCAAGCTCCTGTTATACAACAGCCTGAACCTGCACCACAGTCAAGTTGGCAACCAAATCCAACACCACAACCGGTATATTAAAAAATTATATTTTTATCGTTCGATAGTAGTTGTATATGAAACTAAGTTCTAAGTAAAACGCATGGTATAATGGAATTATTCTTTTTCTTCCATCTGTAGTAAACCATACTTGAAAGTCTGAAATACTTCCACTCGGCGGTTCATATAACTTTGTAGGTTTTTCGTAAAAGTCATTTGCCAAGCATAAGAAAGAGTTCTGGGCGCCAGAAAATGAAGCATGAACAATAATAGCAGCTGGGTCGAAAACATTTTCATATGTTCCATTAGGGTTTTCGACTTCATAAAAGTCTGGGTGTACTGGATATGCTGCAGGCTGATTTAACATCCTCATAAATCTATACCATGCCAAGTTGTTATATTTTGTAGAAATATAAACGTTTTCTCCAAGGTCTTCTATTTTATTGATTTTAACAGTTGCATTTTTCCTGTCATAAATAATATCGAGATGGTATTCTCCTTCGTCAATGTTATACTGGTTTGCATATTCGATATAGATATCGTTTATTTTTTCTTGAAAAGCTTGAAGAGTTGTTTCTAAGTTTACAAGCAAACTAACTTGTAAAAGTTTTCCCTGTTCAAATTTCTCATACATACGTTTTTCTTTGTTATAGTATCGAACTTCAAAACCGACCGTAAATGGGAAACCATGTATGGCTTCTGAAATGAACTTCATTCTACGAAAGCCAATAGCTTTTGTGACAGATGGGTCTCTTAGCCATCTTAATGGGTAGTCAAAACGATAGCCTTCATGCTTTACGGTCTCTGTCTCAAACTTTTGACCGACATTAGTAAAAAGTTCATCTAATGGTTTAGTTGTAGCAACTCTTGAATTTTCTTTTTCTATTGGAAGCATATTTTATCTATAATAAAAATGTCGAAAGATATTGCTTCCATAAGAGAAATACAAACAACCGACAACTCATTATGCAAGCTCTAAATAAGAACACAACAAACTTTTCAAACTATTCTAAGATATCTGAGTCATTGAAAGAAGGAAACTTAAAACTGACATTAAACCCAATGACAGATGAGTTTCTGTTTCAAGACAATAAGAACCATACTGTCTGTATAAATCCAACAAAAGGAACTTTAAACGAGAAACCTATAAATGAACTTCTTTTGAAAGCAGATGTTGACAACAAAGCTGACAAAGAATATGTAGACGATGCAATAACAAAAGAAGCAGAAAGAGCTAACAATGCTTATGCAACAAAAGAACATACTCATCCTGAACTAGCAGACAAAACATATGTTGACAATAAAATGTCAAGTGAAGTGACAAGAGCTGAAAACGAATATTCTAAAAAGACTCATATACATTCTATATCTGAAATAACAGACTTAAACGTTAGCCTTGAAAATAAGGTAGATAAGGGACTTATGGCTAGTGTGTTAGTGAAGAAGGCGGATAAGGAATATGTGGATGAAAAAGATAATGAAATTAAAGAAAGGGCTGAATGGTATCATGAATGGACATCGAAGATTTTAAAAACTAAAGCTGATACAGGATGGGTTTCAGGATGTTTAGACCTTAAAGCAGATAAAACTTATGTTAACGATGAGTTAGAGAAGAAAGCAAATAAGACTCATACACATACAAGTTTTACAACTTTTACAGCAGACGACATAATATTGAACTTTGACCTTGGTTCAAGTGCACCTTTAGAGAATCCGAGTACAAGCGTAAAAGATACTCTTAACAATTTAGATAACAGTTGCAGGAATATCGAAGATCATGCCAGAAACTTTGAAGCATATGAACTACCCGCAATGTTAGACAAGAAAGCAGACAAAACAGAGCTTCAAACATTAAAGACAGAAATACTTCAAACATTATATCCTATAGGCTCTATTTATACGTCAATGAACTCAACAAATCCAGAAACAGTTCTGGGTTTTGGAACTTGGACTCAAATAGTCGACAGGTTTTTGTATTGTGCAAACTCTTCAAAGGAAACAGGGGGAAGTAAAACGATTTCAGGTGAAAATTTACCTGCACACAGTCACTACATAGATTTAAGTACATCTCAAGCAGGTTGGCATAAGCATAAATTTTGGGATTGGTCAGCAATGACAAAAGGTAAAGGATATGATGTTAAAGACAATGTTCAGTTTGCTATAAATTGTTTCTGGGGTAACACTCAGGGAGATGGAAACCATACACATCGCGTTACAGGATATACCAAACAACGGGACAAAGTAAAGAATACATGCCACCTTACATGACAGTTTACGCATGGTATAGAAATGCTTAGTCGTCATTTTCAACTTCTTTAGCATATTCGTCAGGAGTTGTCTTATATTTGTTAGGAACGGTCTTTGAAAGTATACCACCTTGAACTTTGACAAGTTTGAAACGGGGTCTGGCAATAGTAGTTTTATCTTCTGCTTGCAGTGTGTACATTTTGCCATGTTTGCCTAAAACTTCATAATATTCTCTTGTATACTTTCTCTTCTATTTTTACGAACACGAATGTGAGTACCTATCGGGTTCCCATTGTTGTCATAGTCAATAGTATTTTCATATGGGTCGCGTTTAGGTATTTCTATTTTTACTTTGTCACCTTTCTGAAGTTTGAAGCCCGGATTCTTTCTTGTTTGTCTCTTTTGACTAAATTATTAAATATATAGTCTTTCTCTAAGTCAGGGTTGTTTTTCATTTCTTCGGGGGAGTGGTTTCCCAAACCTTTTTGTTTACGGTTATTGTAAATATTTAAAACTTGTCTCATCTTTGCCATGGAGAAGTGTCTATACTTGTCGTCATATGACATTTCATTTGCTTCACCACCTTGTGGTTGGTTTAAGTCTCTTAACATTTTTATACAACCGTCAATGACACCAAGAGCAGAATGGTTTTGGTCGACAATGAAATATTGGTTTACATTTTTTGAACGCAGATAGTTTTTTACATCATCTGATTTGAAAGAACTTTCACAGTCAGATGTCAGTTTTGTTGGATGGTATTGTCAACGAATATTGTCAAAGCAGTTTTCACATCTAAAATATTTTGGACCATAATGGTATGGCTTCACAGTATCTTGTGTTTTGACAACAAATATTAACCAGTATGGTGGTCCATCTGTTCTAACTCTCGGAATGTTTTCCAAGATATCCATAAACCAAGCAGTTGGTGTTGAACTAAAGATTTTTACCATGAGTGCTTTCTTTGTCGCTTTAGAAACATAGGGGTCCTTGTTTGGATTCGTCATTTTTTAACCCATAAGAAATGGGTTTATTTGGCGCATTAGCAGGAGTCGCATCTAGATTTTTACCCGCAGTGGGAACAATAGCCAGAGGTGCATTTGGAATTGGAAGGAAGATTTTGAGTACATTAGGTATACTGAAAGAGAAAGCACAACCTATTATACAAACTGTACAGAAAGGTTGGGATGTAGCACGAGATGCAACAAATCTTATTCCAAATCCTGAAACAAGAGGAAAAGTTCAAGGATGGATGGACTGTAATGCATGAAAATTCGGTTCAATTCATTTTTGACACTTTACATATCGGATGTATTATCTAAGAATTATATTATAAAATAATAATTTTGTGTTTTATAAGTTTATTTGTATAAATTGATTCAAAAAAATGGAAAGACAAGAAGTGGATCTGCCAAATGAAAATCAGATTTATATTACGGCATATATATTCATAATGTATACCTCTTACCCTTTCATTCCCTCGAGAAAGTTCAAAAACTTGGGTGCAATCAGTTCTGATTGCACCCAAGTTTTTGAACTTTATATAAGGAATTGTTGGCTATGATGTACTGATCATGAATCAGTACATCATAGCCAACAATTCCTTCGCAAACAGTGGGAAACTTTGTCTGAATAGTTTAACATTCAGACAAAGTTTCCCGCTGTCAGAGAGGGAATGGAAGGGTAAGAGGTATATATATTCATAATGTATACCTCTTACCCTTTCATTCCCTCGAGAAAGTTCAAAAACTTGGGTGCAATCAGAACTGATTGCACCAAGTTTTTGAACTTTATATAAGGAATTGTTGGCTATGATGTACTGATCATGAATCAGTACATCATAGCCAACAATTCCTTCGCAAACAGTGGGAAACTTTGTCTGAATAGTTTAACATTCAGACAAAGTTTCCCGCTGTCAGAGAGGGAATGGAAGGGTAAGAGGTATATATTCATAATGTATACCTCTTACCCTTTCATTCCCTCGAGAAAGTTCAAAAACTTGGGTGCAATCAGTTCTGATTGCACCCAAGTTTTTGAACTTTGTATAAGGAATTGTTGGCTATGATGTACTGATCATGAATCAGTACATCATAGCCAACAATTCCTTCCCAAACAACCCGAAATTTGTCTGATTCCACACTAATTTTATTAATTTATCAAACTTTTATCCTCGTCTACAATTTAATCATCAATAATTATCTCTTGTTCTATTTCACTATTATATATATATATATTTATATGATTTGATTTAAAAAAAATAAATAAATAAATTAATAAATCATTTACTCAAATATATCAAAAGTTTTATTTTTATATATAAAGATAACTACTTTTAAAAAAATACCTTATATATTTTTGCCATGTAAACTATTTTTGTCATGTAAACTTGTCACTTTTGTCAAAAGTGAAGTGAACCGAATTTTCATGCACAACACAAGGATGGATGGACAATGTAGGAAGACAAGCAGGAAACTATTATAACAAAGCAAATGACTACTATAACCAAGCAGGACACTATATGGACCAAGGTGAAAGATTCTTTAACAGAGGATATAACCATGCACAACAATGGGTAAACAATAACCAACCTCAACCGCCTCAAACGTGGGGAATGTAAAGTTTTTTATTGAGATGAAATGAACAATACAGCATTGAGACAAATGGTTCAAGATGGATTTGTCGGCTTCCAGCAGTTACACCACGTGTTTGTCAAGTTCTTCCTATACCTCAGGAAGTTTTAGACCGACTTAAAAAACCTAAACAACCAGTTGAAAACAAACCAAACTAAAATTTTTTACTGAGATGAAATGACCGAAGAAGTTGAAACGGTAGATTTGACACCACAAACAAAAAGTTCAGAACCATTGTCAAAACCCGTCAAAGAACTTACAGATGAAGAGAAAAATTCAATAATAGAAAGTGCCAGGTCTGGAAATACAAACCCTAACTACAAAGTCACTTTTCATAAAAATGGAACGGCTAGTATCTCAAAAAGAAACAGACTCTCACAAATAAAATATTGAAGTCTGAAGGAGCTTTCGAGACAACAGATGGAAAAGTTTACTTCACTGACCAAGTTCATTATAGAACATCTCATTGACTTAGAGTCGAAATATTCTAAACTTACAACAAACACAAAAAGTTGAAAGGAAAACAAAAACAAATGGCATATGATATTTATGAAGATGTTGACGACACAACTGTTCCTGCAAGTGAAGTAAAGTCAGAGGAACCGAAAAGTGACGAAAAACCGATAGAAGAAAGAAACCAAAAAACTGAAGATAAACCAAAACCAAAGTTTAGTTTCCAAACTAAACCAAGTCAACCTTCATTAGCTGGTATGGGTTGGCGTCAAAGACTTATGGCAGCAGGTGGTTATGTAAAGTAAAGAAAAAAAAATATTTTTTTATTTTTATAAAAATGCCCCCATATAGAATGATAGAAAGTCTGCTAGAATAAAAGCAGAGTTACAAAGATATGGTTGGAGAGTTTCGAAGAATTTTAAATATAGGAAGGGAAGACCCATAAAAGTCTATGACAATTGTCTGGTCTTCGCTACGAAATGGATTTGGAAACAGCACGTGCCAATTATCCAAACAGACTAGAGAGGTTAGAAGAAGAACGTCTTATGGACATGCCTTTCGATGTTAGTGAACATTGCATGAAGTAAAAATTTATTTTTAAAAAAGTGACATTTTATTTATTTGAAATGTACGCTGAGTTTTTGGAGAAGACCGTTGGGAAACTTGTTTGTTAGATGAGAAATATGAAATGGCATACCATTTTAAACAATATATTTTTACATATATTAAATGCTTCAGGTTGAAAAACAAAGAACAAAATAGCAGATACAAAACCGTTAGACTATATCTTTACAAATGCTGGTAGGACTATTTCAGATGAAGAAATTTCATCCCGAGCATACAGGTTTGACTATCCAATTCGTTGGCTTCAAAGTCCTTCAGATGCAAAGGCAATAGCATTTAGAAGAGTTTTGTTTTCAAATAGAAACTAACGCATTTATGTTCGCAGTATATTTTCATGGGCAGTATAAAGGTTCTGATGGTCTAATAGACAAATTTGACGAAATGAGAATCTTTACAGTTCGTTCAGACGAAAGTCTTGAGAAAACTCTAAATGACTTTCAAACTCAAATGAAGAAATATTATTGGGAATTTCAAGAAAAATACGACTCTTTACTAAATGGAACATACTATCTGAAACTAGAATATGACAAGATGAACTCCACCGTTTCATTTCAAAAGATTGAAATTAACCCTCCAAGAGATACAGAGTTTTTATTTTGGAAAGTAGACAAACGTTCTTGGGCACAATTTCTTCGGTTACTAAACCAGAACGAACCATTACCACCAGATGGTCCATTTAAATTTATACTTCCACCAGCAGATTTGACAGTTTATAGAAACGTGTTTGACCTCAAAATGTTATGTGTCATGCAAGTTTCAGTTCAAGCAACAATAGTTTTCTATGTATTGGTAAGGACTTTTATGACTTTGCTTCTAAATTCTACGAACCACTAGTAACAGTTTCTCTGACTTCAAGTTTGGTTCACAACAAATGGTGTGCAACATATTATTCCATTGTACTATGACTTTTATCTCGAATTGTCTTTCATATAAACTACGGAAAAAGTGCTGAAAAAGTATTGAAAAATAATGTTTATGTTAGCATGTTAGATCTAACACGTTTTCTAACCACTTTTCTAACATCTAGAAAACTCATGAAAACAATTTATTTTTGACACTTTCACAAAAAACATAAAAAAGTGAAGTTAAAAAGATGTTTACTGAACTGGTTGGATGTCGCCTTCTGTAGTTATGTAGAATGGTTGACCGAGAAGTGGAACAGTGCTCTGAGAATTTGTATAATTCGTGGAATTGGACTCTCTCGTTTGGAAGTTGTATCCAAGGACGCTTGGCAAAGAACTTATAATGGCTTCTTTTGCTTGCTTTATGTTGTCGAAAGGAGTGCCTTCTGGTACGTCAATTGGAATTCCAGTCGAAATCTCGAGATTCAAGGCAGCCCTCCAGAAATAGTGAACTTGACCTTGGGCTTCATGACCTTGCGCAAGTAGTCTTTTACGCAGTCGTTAATTTCAATTAGGTAAACTGCCTCGTCGGTAGGTTCGACCTCGACCATTGCTACTGTCAGTAAAAGTACTGCTACTGTCAGTAAAAGTACTGCTAGTAGCAGAGATTTTTATCGTTGGTGGTCCGACGGTTAAGCCACAAACGAATGTCCCACGTCCCACCAACCCTTGGTTGTTCCAGCAATTCCAATCTCAATCCAAATCCAAGAGAGACCAAGAGTTCGAAGAAGGTCTGAACCGCTTACGCAAAGAGTATGCTACAGCTCCAATTGAGAGAAAGTTGTTCCCGGACCAAAAAATAATGTTTAGGGTAGATGGTTAGATCTAACCTCATTTCTACCCTCATTTCTACCCTCATGAATTTTCATGAATTTTATATATTAATGTTTTCGTTAATTTAAATTAGGTAAACTGCCTCGTCAAATCCTTCTGGCATTCCGAGTCCTTCCATCCGACAGGAAAAAATTTTCCCGACAACAGGAAAAAATTTTCCAGTTGTCCGTCCGTAAACCATTCAAATTTTCCAAAATTGAGAACTTTTTGGTCGAACTTCAGAAAAAGTTTTTCCTTCCAACAGAAAAAGTTTTTCCTTCCGACAGAAAAAAATTTTCCCGACAACAGGAAAAAATTTTCCCGACAACTGGAAAAGTTCTTCCTTCCGACAGGACACAAACGAATGTCCGACGTCCCTCTTCCTGAACGCCTTCCCAAACCAGAGGAACCTAAAGCACCAGCCCCTGCACCTCAGTTCCAGCAAGTACCTCCGAATTACTACCAATTTCCACCTCAAGGTTACTACCCACCACAAGGCTTCCCGAACTACCCTCCTCAGCCTATGCCTTACTGCCCCAACCCTTGGTTGTTCCAGCAATTCCAATCTCAATCCAAATCCAAGAGAGACCAAGAGTTCGAAGAAGGTCTGAACCGCTTACGCAAAGAGTATGCCACAGCTCCAATTGAGAGAAAGTTGTTCCCGGACCAAAAAATATAATTTAGGTGAAGAGGTTAGATCTAACCTCATTTCTACCTGTAATAAACAGAAATTCATCAAAAGTGACAGCTCTCATTTTTTTGACATTTGTAAATTCTAAATTGAATGAGAAAAATGAAATAATACTAAGCATAATACAATATTCTAGATTTAATTATAATTAGGAAAAAGTTAGTTTTGAGAGTACTTTTCATAGGCATATAGAATGAAATCTTCTGAAAAAGAATATCACATAAACTCATATTATTTTCTAATATATAACTATTTTATATAAAAATCAAATTCAATGATCTTAAAAGCGAAGGATAAACCTCACAATTTACGAATATAATGAGTGGAATATTTCATATGGTTTTATGATAGATAAGCATTATATTCCCACTCATTATATTCGTAAATTTTGAGGTTTATCCTTCGCTTTTAAGATCATTGAATTTGATTTTTATATAAAATAGTTATATATTAGAAAATAATATGAGTTTATGTGATATTATTTTTCAGAAGATTTTGTGTTCTTCTTCAAAATTTTATTTTTTTATTAAAAAGAATCTTTACAAAATATACATTTACTTTAATTAATATTTTAAAACGTGCTCTATCAAAAGTTCCAAAAATTCAATATTTTAGCTTTTCTGAGGTGTCACTTTTGATGAATTTCTGTTTACAACACTACCCTCATGAATTTGTCATGACTTCTTCGTAAATGTTTTGTGAAGAATATAGCAACAGTCTGAATTCCGGCGGTTGCTTTTTATACAAAATTCATGCAGGAAATTCTTGAGTTTTGGTTGAAAGAATACGGTGGAGCCAAATGTGGCTCGACCTCAAAACAAGCATTTTATGAGCTTACAAAGGGTGTTATGAATGAATTCAGCAACATACATCCTGACCTCGTTCATTTTGTTGCTAAATTCAGTAAAAATATATTTTAGGTGAAGTGGTGAGATCTAACCTGTTTTCTAACCTCTTGAATTTTCATGAATTTTATATATTAATGTTTTCGTTATGCCACTTTGTGCCGTCAGTCAGTCAGTCAGTCAGTCAGTTTAGGAAATTTACACCAAAAATAATGTTTAGGGTAGAAGGTTAGATCTCACCTGTTTTCTAACCTCATTTCTAACCTCTTGAATTTTCATGAATTTCCTTAAGATAGAAAAAATAAAATTAGTTTTATTTTGTATTTTTTTGTATGTAAAGATATGATTTCAGGGATTTTTTTGACGAAGTGTTACTCTTCACTTCGTCAAAAAATAACAGTTATCTAATGAAAAAGTGTCATTTTTTTCATTTTTTTGTATGTAAAGATATGATTTCAGGGATTTTTTTGACGAAGTGAAGAGTAACACTTCGTCAAAAAATAACAGTTATCTAATGAAAAAGTGTCATTTTTTTCATTTTTTTGTATGTAAAGATATGATTTCAGGGATTTTTTTGACGAAGTGAAGAGTAACACTTCGTCAAAAAATAACAGTTATCTAATGAAAAAGTGTCATTTTTTTCATTTTTTTGTATTTGACGAGAATGTTTAGGGTAGAAGGTTAGATCTAACCTGTTTTCTCACCTCTTTTCTCACCTCATGAATTTTCATGATTTCATCGTAAATGTTTTGTCAAAACTTCTTCATCGTAATGAGCGTAAATGACCAAAAAATATAATTTAGGGTAGAAGGTTAGATCTAACCCGTTTTCTCACCTCTTTTCTCACCTCATGAATTTTCATGATTTCATCGTACATGTTTTGTCAAAACTTCTTCGTTTATGTTTTGTCAAAACTTCTTCGTAAATGTTTTGTCAAGACTTCATCGTAAATGTTTTGTCATGACTTCTTCGTAAATGTTTTGTCATGATTTCATCGTAATGAGCGTAAATGACCAAAAATAATGTTTAGGGTAGAAGGTTAGATCTCACCTGTTTTCTACCCTCATTTCTACCCTCTTGAATTTTCATGAATTTTCCCGAAATAAAAAAATAAAGTTAGTTCTATTTTATTTATTTATTCTTCATTTTTTTGTATGTAAGATATGATTTCAGGGATTTTTTTGACGAAGTGTTACTCTTCACTTCGTCAAAAAATAACAGTTATCTAATGAAAAAGTGTCATTTTTTTCATTTTTTTTCATTTGACGAGAATGTTTAGGGTAGAAGGTTAGATCTAACCTCTTTTCTACCCTCATTTCTACCCTCTTGAATTTTCATGAATTTTCCCGAAATAAAAAATAAAGTTAGTTTTATTTTATTTATTTTTTTTATTTTGTATGTAAAGATATGATTTCAACAATCGGCACAACAACAATTCAAACAACAGCACCAAACTCGTTAGTCATGAATCCAACATCTATGTTGGTAGAGATGAAAAACTTCATTCCTTCTTCATATACTTTCGAAACAAAAATCCAGAAGATAAAGCAAGAACTTTTAACAAGTAATTTAGACTGTAGTGCGAAAGATGAAGAAAATGAAGAATATCTTTATGAAATGCAGGACATTATTGACCATTTGCCTAAACTACCTGAAATCCAACAACAAAAACTCACTATTCCTGAATTCGACGAAATTGAAGTGAAACCAACTGACTCAGTAGAAATAAAGAAGTTCATACGAAAGGTAAATTATGAATTCCTAGGATATCATTGCAACCATAAGGTTATGGACAAAGATTGCGATATGGTATATAAGAATGTTTCTGACATATATAAATCTGAAGAATTTAAGACCTACGACAACTTTGTTTCGTTAGTTGCTGAATGTGTTTGGGAAATAAGAGATAAAGATAGAAGAGGCAAAGTATGGAACGAACAAATAAGACCAGCAGCTTTTGAGTTAAAGAAAACCATTGACGCCTTAGTTGTTTTAGCAGGTAAGGTTTCAGAATATAACGCAAAAATGAACCCACAATGTTCTAAATGTAAAGCAGCAATGAGGAAATATAACTACTCAGTCAAAGAGATAGAAAGAATGAGAAACGACTATGCAGACTTAAAGAAAGAAGCAGAAAAGCCAGCAGAAAATAAAATGGACATGTTAGAATTTCTGAACAAAAACTATCCAACAGCAGAAGATTTCCTTCTATCTGACGTCAAGAAGAAGTATAAAGAAACTTTCGGTATCGTTAAAACTTTTGACATACTGACAGAAGAAATAGAAGCTACGAAACTGTTTAGAGTCTCACGAATTCATAACGTTTACCATGTAAAACGCTTATAAAATAACTGGGGTAGAAAAGAGGTTAGAAAACAGGTTAGATCTAACCTTCTACCCTAAACATTATTTTTGCTGAATTCAGCAACAAAATTCTGAGTAAAATAATTTTTAGGGCATGTGTCAAACCGTTGAGTTTTCACAAAATTTAAAAAATAACGTTTACCATGTAAAACGCTTATAAAATAACTGGGGTAGAAAAGAGGTTAGAAAACAGGTTAGATCTAACCTTCTACCCTAAACATTATTTTTGTCTGATTTACGCTCATTACGAAGAAGTCTTGACAAAACATTTACGAAGAAGTCTTGACAAAACATTTACGAAGAAGTTTTGACAAAACATATACGAAGAAATCATGAAAATTCATGAGGTTAGAAAACAGGTGAG
The DNA here is from genome assembly GCF_026262505.1 of Trichomonas vaginalis G3. Lineage (NCBI taxonomy): Eukaryota > Parabasalia > Trichomonadida > Trichomonadidae > Trichomonas > Trichomonas vaginalis. The sequence goes on along the minus strand of NC_067206.1, from coordinate 15,335,553 downwards.
ATCTAACCTTCTACCCTAAACATTATTTTTGTCTGATTTACGCTCATTACGAAGAAGTCTTGACAAAACATTTACGAAGAAGTCTTGACAAAACATGTACGTTCATGTTTGACAAAACATGTACGATGAAATCATGAAAATTCATGAGGTTAGAAAAGAGGTTAGAAAACAGGTGAGATCTAACCTTCTACCCTAAACATTATTTTTGTCTGATTTACGCTCATTACGAAGAAGTCTTGACAAAACATGTACGAAGAAGTCTTGACAAAACATATACGAAGAAATCATGAAAATTCATGAGGTGAGAAAACAGGTTAGAAAACAGGTGAGATCTAACCTTCTACCCTAAACATTATTTTTGTCTGATTTACGCTCATTACGAAGAAGTCTTGACAAAACATTTACGAAGAAGTCTTGACAAAACATATACGTTCATGTTTGACAAAACATGTACGAAGAAGTCTTGACAAAACATATACGTTCATGTTTGACAAAACATTTACGAAGAAGTCTTGACAAAACATATACGTTCATGTTTGACAAAACATTTACGAAGAAGTCTTGACAAAACATGTACGATGAAATCATGAAAATTCATGAGGTGAGAAAACAGGTTAGAAAACAGGTGAGATCTAACCTTCTACCCTAAACATTATTTTTGTCTGATTTACGCTCATTACGAAGAAGTCTTGACAAAACATGTACGAAGAAGTCTTGACAAAACATATACGTTCATGTTTGACAAAACATGTACGATGAAATCATGAAAATTCATGAGGTTAGAAAAGAGGTTAGAAAACAGGTTAGATCTAACCATCTACCCTAAAATATATTTTTGCTGAAAAATGACCAAATTTCATGAATTTCCTCATATGCTTGCTTCCCTCGGAAAACCGAGAGAAGAACAGCGAGACCGACTTTTATCTGGGTCGCCAAAACTCTATGAAGATGTGAAACAAATAGTTCAAGATACGTTACCTCAAACACACTATGATATGAAAGGTTGTACAATACTTACATTCAAAGAAGACTTACCGCTACTGAAAGAAAAAATAACAGAGTATGTTGACAAGTTCAAACAAGCAGAGTAAATGAACTCTTTATTTTTATTGACTTTTTACAATTTGAACTTTGTTTGCGTAGATATGAATTCTGAAAGAAGTATGAGGGTCTTGTATGACTTTATACTTCTCCCAGAGTTCATATCTGTCAAACTTACCTGCCATGGACTCTTTCATAAGTTCCATGAAATCGTCTTCGGACAATCTGGGGAAAAGTATTATGTCAGTAAGTATTCTTTTAACATCCTTACTTAAACTCTTTGCTGTCTGTACACATATTACGACTGAGATGTTAAAGTGTCTGAGCTTCTTAAGAATTCGACACATGTCTTGTTCTCTGTTCTTTAACAAAGGATGAGAAGCAAAGTCATCTAAGATAAGAAGACATCTATGAGGGTATGTCTTCCAATCGTAAGATTGCAATTTCTTCGAAATGTATTCTATCTCTTTCTGTTTGTTTCTGAAGTGTTTCTTCTCTAATATTCTCTGCATTTCCTCATTTGGGTCTTTAAACTTAGAATTTATATACTCATTTATAGCATTATACTTCAAAACTCTTCTTTGGTACTTCTTTATCCAATCTAACAACTCAGTATCCTTTATACATACTAACTTAGACTTCTTATAATATCTTTGAACGAATTGACGGTTTGGTCAAATTGACCAGAAGTACTACAAATAACAACTAACTCATAGAATGGGTTCTTCTCATCTAGTTCTTGTTGTTGTGCAGCCATTTTAAGATAAGTGAAAGTCTTACCAGACCCAGGTGGTGCAATTAGACCTGTTATACCATTCTGAGCAAATAAGAACTTGTCATGTATAGGCTTTATCTGAGCATTTTCTAACTTTCTCTTGTTCTTATTTAAAACATTCTCAAATTTCTTGTCAATGTCAGCAAACTTTTTTTCTAACATATTTTTAGAAAAATTAAAATTTTTATCTTTTAGAAAATGTCTAGCGATTTCGCTATCTATATTCGAGACAAACTTTTTGACAGCAAAACATCTGTCGACCATAAAATCTTACATAGTGTAAACAAGAAAGGTGAATTTGTTCTAAAGTTCTGTTTCTGGGAATATGACAAGAACCATAAAACATTAAGCAGAGCAGTCTTAAAATTTGTCAATGACAGACTTGTTGACAGAGATGACGCCGATTGGAGAGATGAAGTCCAACAAAACTTCTTAGAATGCAAAGAAGACACATGCGCTGTTCTTGAAGATGAAATAGAAAACAGAATAGATGAGCTATTAAAGGACAAAGAACTTTTACATAGATATGGTTCTGAGAAATTTGACATAACTCCACCAGAGAAGAAGAAGAAAGAAAAGAAAGAAGAAGAAAGAAAAGAAAGTAGAAGAAGAGAAGAAAGAACCTGAACCAGTTCCAGAGAAAAAGAAATTTGACATGTAAAATAAAATTTTATTTTTAGAACATTTCTGGTCAATGTCAATGTTCTCTTCCTCTTTAGGAGTAAACACTGGCTTAGACTCTAAAATCTTTTTACCCAATTTACCTTGAACTTCTACAACTTTAGACTCATAATATTCATAGTCGTCTGTCTTCTTTGGTTCATAAGGTATAACAAGTTTGTATGCTTTGCCTTCTTTAAGGTTTGAGAACCTTCTGTCAAAACTTTCTTTGACTGTTAACAAACCTTCTATGTCTAAGTCTTCAAAATTTCGCACCATTTTTAGTCACAATAGCAAACTTACTGGTTCGATGTTCCAACTTTGCTGAATGAAGACTTTTCAAAATGGTAGAAGTAAACATTCAAATATGTGAATGGGTCTAGTTCTTCTTTAAGTCCTGACATGTACTTGTTTACTGAGATGAATTTTGCCATCTTTTCTATCGGATAAAAAATATTTTTTTTTAAATTATCTCATAAAATTTTCTTTGTATATCACCATTCTGTACGTCTAAAAGACTTTTGACATTTGCCAAGAATGTTCGTTTAGACGCTGTCATATAACCATATTCTTGACAATATTGTTTATACGAATCGTACAATGACCTTTCATCTAATGACACAAAGTCAGTTTCATCTATGAACAGTTCAATACACTCTTGTTTGCTTCTAACAATGTTGTCTCTCTTCGGTATGTGGAATTTGTCTTGGATTGAACTTAGAAATATCTAATGTCATAAAATATGAGAACAAGTGGTTGTAAAAGTCAGATGTCAAAGTTCTGCTAAGTCGTCAAAATATTCTGTATCTTGCATATGAGAATCTGACGTTCTGACAACTACATATCTTCTGTCAGAACTTTCTAACTTCATCGGAACAGCATTGTTTGAAACCATAATGAAGTTTGCAACATTTTCACAAACTCTTTGGTCTTTATACTTTCTTTCAACAACTCCAACTTTATCTGTTATAAGACTCTTCAAAGCATCTTGAGTTCAAAACTTTTGTTGTATCTATACTTTGAAGTTCATTGCAAACTATAAGTTTCATATTCTCTATTGAGGAGTTAAACTTGCCACAGATGTTTTCTAAGTTTTGTCATATTCGGATTCGAATAACCTTCTAACAGTTTGCACAAAATATCTGTAAAGAATGTGTTCTTACCAGTTCCTTGTTTTCCAATTATAATGAGAGCAGTTTCATTTTTAGCACTTGGATGTTGTAAGATGTTTGCAAAACCAACATAAGATATACTCATAAACCTTTTCGTTTCCATTGCATATATTTATTTCTTGACATGGTCTAACCAAGCTTCTATAATATTTTCTTTCCATTCTACTTGTTCATATTTATATCCAGTGAAGATAGAATAGAAGTTTGGAGGAAGGTGTATAGAACTTTATACTCGAACTGAAAAAATCTTCTAACTTTGACAATAAGATATCCCAAGCATCTAACATCTTCATGCCAACTTGTACGACTTTTATTTTCTTAAGTTTCTGTCTACATTCTTGTTCTGAAACTATTGTCGCTTTAGGTTTGTTAAAGACTACATCCCATTCTTTCATGACATAACATTCTGGGCAGAGTCAACATAAATGACTAAACGTTTCAAATTCTCGACTGCTTTGTTATAGTCTCTAAATGGACACATATTTCTGAATGCTTGGAAGTCATAAAAATCTGAAACATCTATTCTGTACATTTTTATAAAAATAAAAAAATATTATTTTTTATTCTTGACTTTGTTGTTCCATTTGTTGCATTGTTGTTCTTGAGCTATTTGTTGTTGAAGTTGTTCTTGTAATACAATACTTTCACCAGTTGCATCTTCCAATTCGAAACTTTCTGCCGTCATTGACAAATACATAGGACATTAAAAGTTTTACAGGAACAAAGTTTGCGTCAACTAATGTCAACGTTATACTTGCCAAAGTGTTTGAGTTCACTAAGGTTGAAAATTCTGCATTCGAATGAACAATAGGCAAACCAGCAGAGAAAGTATTGTTTTATGCGCATAAGTATCTTTTGGTCATAATAGTTTCTGTCGACATTCGAATAACACTTTGAACCTAAGTTTGAAACAATATATAAGATTGGTGTGCTTAATGTCAATGGAATAGACATTCCTTGTATGACACCTTTTCCTGTTATAGGAAACTGTTGGTAGTAAAAACCAGATATAAGTTTTGTATTATAGCTCATATCGTTTATAGTAAACTCAGTCGGACATCCAAACATAATGAAACCTGCTCTAGTTGCAGCACATGTTACACCCGTACTTAAAGTATTAAATAAGTCAACAAAACCTGTTGGTGGTATATCTGAGTAAGTATCTTCAAAGGAGTATTTTTTACCATTCACAACAATAAAGTCTTCTGGTGTCAAAAGAGCAAAACAGGCTTTAGTCGTCATTGTATTTAAGGTTAGTTTACAATATCGTCCTTGAGGACTTTGTAAGTTTGTTGTTATAGAATTATATGACTCAGGGTTTTTAGTCGTAATAGTATAAACCATTATGTCTTCTGCCATTTACTTAGCAAATAAATTTTAATGAAATGTTGTGGTCGTCAAATATTTTTATAATCTGGGAAACTATATTTTAAGTTCAACGTTTCACCTCCTTTCATAACGTATATCTTGTCAATGACATTATATGAAACACCACAGCAACTAATGTCGGGTTCTATTTCTTTGATGTTTATATCGTCTGCCTCTGTCAAAAGTTTCAATAGTTCTTTCAAAACTTCATGAGGTGCAATGACATATGAGTTCACTTTTACAGGTTGTGTTCGACCAAGTTTTAACATTTATACTTAAAGCTTGACAAATCTTCTCCTGAGTTTGAAGTTTGTCTTTCAGTTGTTGGTAGTCGTTTCGAATATCTGCAACAGAACTTAAGTCTCTGTTAACTTCAGGATATGTTGGTTCTTTTACAGGAACAATTGTTATACCATCTTCGTCTTCGTATGGTTTCCCACTTCAACATCTCTGTCTTTGACATTGACAATAACACTTTGACTGTTGTTTGAGTTGGTGAATTTAACTTCACATCTGCCACCGCCATTAAACCTTTTGAAACACTTACGCTTTCTATTTTTCGGAATGACATTTTACTTAGAATAAAAAGATGGACGTATTCGGATATCTTTTGAATTGAAGCAAAACAAAGTTTATACTCACAAACAATACAAATACATTGACAGAATAGTTCTTTACACAAACAATGGAAAATGTTATAGAATAGCAGTCTTTGCTGAACCTAAATATTTTCATAAAGCAAAGAAAGTTGGTATAACCGAGATGGTGAAAGTTCTTGAAGCAGACAAAAAATAACTTCAAAACTTACAGATATTACTAAAGGAAAGTTTTATAATACAATATTATGTCAAAACTGGCGTACTGTCAATATTTGACGGAGAGAAGTCAGTTCAAGAACAACTTACTGACTGCTGCCAAAATCTGCTCGATGGAAGCTGTCGTTATGCCAATCTGAGGAGCCCCAGCAGGTTTCATCGAACGAATCTTCAAAAGAGCATCTTCCGTGAAAAGTGCTATTGGTTTTGTAAACTTCTTTGCTTTCAATTCATCTGACCGTCTCTGTCACCAGTATATTGTATTTGAACTGTACCAACAGTTGAAATACCACCCATAAAGTCTTCTGAGTCAGCAAATGGAATGCCAAGCCAAAAGTTTGAACGGTCTCCATTTGTATATTGAGTTTTTTGACCTCCTGTATGAGTCCATACTTTCACATATGGCATAATAGAACTTTGCATTTCAGGTTAATGGTTGTTGTGAAGTTGTTGTTAAAGTTCATAGCATCTAATGTTCAAGTTGTATGACCTCATATCCTCAACTGTAGAATATTCTTCTCTTGGATAATATTTACCATCTATGTTTATATGATATTTAAATACCAGGTTGTAGAAACAAGAATAGTCATTTATAGTTCGTCTGAACAGTACAAACATAGTATCTGCATGTTTCATTGCAGTTGTTTTAAAGCAATATCTGTTCTTGCACCTGGGTTCAGCACTTTGGTTTCCAACTTCACCTGCAAAGTCTTTGACAGATATTTGGTGTATAGGGAACATAAGTGAACTGCAATATATTTGGCAGCTAAAGCATTTGAAATATCTGGGTCCAACATATAGACTGCAAGTCTGCTTTCTATTCTCTTGCATTCAAAATTTTTCGCATGTGAACTTAACTGGGTCCCAAGCATCTCCAGCAGCATTGAAATAATAGTTTACTTCAGTGTTGAGGTTTGAGAAACCAAAGTCTAAGTCAACTTTGTCTTTGCAAATTCGGCGAATGACGTTTTATTTGTTCCCTTTACGTCTGTAAGAGTGAATGGGTCTTGTGTTGGTGCAATGACTAAGTTATTTTGCTTGGAGTAAGTTCGATAGAAATTTTTCCTGCCCAGTTTGGCAAGTATCTTAAAACCTGAAGATGAGGAAAGATGACAAAGGAACTCTAAGTTTCAGTTTTACTTTAGTGGCAGCAGTTCCATCTGAACAGAAAGGTTAACATAAACTCCTGAACGTTAGGGTCAAGTCTTCTTATTTTCTCAATAGTTTGCATACTGGTCTTTGTTCTCTAGCTTGTGGTTGTACTGAGTTTCTCAAAGCGAACCATTCATAGTTTGCCATGTTACTGTTTGAACTAAGTCAGAGTTAGAATATATCTTATATCCCATGAAAACTTCTGGAGCATATTGGTATCCGACATAGAAAATTCCATTGCAACCTTTCTTGTCAGACAACTTGGCAGAAGGTTTTATTTCAATGTCTTGTTCCACGTATAAGAATGAGTTGTCAATAGAAATAATATGAAACCTGTCGCAAGCAATATCTACTGTTGTTGAAGAACCTTCACCAAACTCACCTACGTTTCCATAAGAAACAGCAGTTGTATATTCGTAAGTTCCAGGAACTATTTCTGACCTTCTAATGGCATTGTCGCATTCGTTATACCATTCGGAAACATTTCCGTTCATGGCATCCAAAACTGTTGGCGTTATATTCTGAGCGGCGTACATTTCATATGGGTAAAAATATAGAATAGTTGGATTTATTTGTCATAATTGTTTCGGACCAAGCTTTACTTTCTTCCTGACTGAGTTTTTAACTCTTCTTTTTCCTTCATTGCCACTACTTTCACTAGATGAAGTTACTTCTTCACTACTTTCACTTTGTTCTACTCTTCTTCTTTGGTGTCGCTTTTGGTAACTTGCCCTCTGCTTCAAGTTGTTGCATCTTTGCCTCATGTTCACCTAGTATGTTGTAAATTTCCCATGTCCTTTTTGCCTTTGGGCTCTGGTCGCCCAACTCAGGTAACCTATATCCTAGAAAGATTTTGTCATAGTTTGTATTTGAGTCTTCGCGTATTGTTTGATGACTCTTTCCTGAGTTTCCGGTTCAAGCTCTTCAAATATACTTGTCCATATGGAATATGCTCGTTCCAAATATATGTTTTTGTAGCCATTCTGGTTTTCTTTCCATGTAACAATAATATCTTTTGTGAATGGGAAAGCTTTTACCCAATGTTTCAGTCTTGCGTCATTTATTTCTGTAGTTGGTTTTATTTTGTCAAGGAACGTGTTTTCAATACTAACATTTCATTTGGTACTGTCCATTTGAGTTTTCTTAAATATTCATCCCTTCTCGGTTCATTGTCTGCAAAGTAAGTTTTTATGACATTTTGCAAACTTTCGTTTGCAAGGTCATGTACAATAGGTTCTCTTCCTTCTCTCTCCCTAACTTTCTTTCTAAACTCTTCACCAAATATACCATCTCTATGGTTCTGTGTAGTTCTTTGAGATAAATGTTCTAGAACGTCAGGTGTTATATTTCCATCAGCCATGTTCATTTCATACTGGTCCAAAATATCTGCATGTTTCATATCTTTCAATGGCATTAAAGCCGCGCTGAAAATACCAGCTATATCTGGTTCACCATTCACTTCCATTGCGTCTACAACTTCTTGGAATTGTGGTTGTAAGTTTATGAACCACCTATCCGGATTAGCTTTATGACCCCATCTCATTGTAGTTCCATAGTCTGCAGAAACAAAAGTAGGTTTGTTTCCATATTGGTTAGGTTCTGAATGAACTTTAAACAATGTTTCATTTCTATATGTTTTGTTGAAATTTAACCTTTTATTTTCACCGAGTTCAGCCAAAGATTGAACGTTATATGGTCGTAAGTAAAACGGATTATTGTATTTGCGTACATTTTCTTTCAGTACTTCCATTCTATGCTGAATATTTTCATCTGATGTTGGAGTCTTTTGTATGTCGGCGAACATTTTTCGATATTCTTCTACTATGTCAGCCGAATTTTTCTTAGACTCTTGGAAAGATTCCATATTCACATCATACTCTTGTTGAGGGTCAAGATTTTTCGGCTGTTCCAAATCTTCATCTAGTTCTGTGAAGTTAGTTTCCAAAGGAGGGACTTGTTCGTTTCCTTCAGGCTCTTCTAGCTGTTGTTGCTGAACTATTTCTTCCATGTCTGGTTGTATCTGAACTTCTTCCTGTGGAGTTTCTTGTACCTCATCTGCTGGCATTTCATATATTCCGAGACCGTTTTTAACAAGTTCCCTATCTAAGTCATCCGGACTCATAAACCTTTCTTCTTTCGTTCCGTCTCTATTTTTTACGCGTTTCATGAAGAGAGTTGAATTATCATTTAGCTCTGACACCAAATATCTCGGAGTAAATTCATTCATGTCATTTGGATGATATGCTATTAAATCATATCCCTTAGCGAGCTTGTATTTTCCAGGTTTGAAATTATATCCCATTTGGTGCTGAACCATAAAGCTAAATAGGTTCGGGTCAGTATTTCCTTCCTTGAACTTTCTAATAGCTTCTTTATATCTGTCACTAAAGTCAAGAGTATCTGGGTAACCATAATCTTCCTTAAGCATTTTTAAGAATTCTTGGTTTCCTTTTTCTCTACTTCTTTTATGTCCTTGCTCTGTTTGTGGTTGTTGTTGTGCAGGGTTTTGAACTGTTGGTTGCTGTGCTGGTTGTGGAGATGGTTGCTGTGCTGGTTGTGGAGGTGGTTGTTGTGCTGGTTTTGGTTGCTGTGCAGGGTTTTGAACTGTTGGTTGCTGTGCAGGGTTTTGAACTGTTGGTTTTGGTTGTTGTTGTGCTGGATTTTGAACTGTTGGTTGTTGTGTTGGTTTTGGTGCATGCCTGTGTCTGTGTCCATGTGACGATGTAAATGTTTTAGGTAGTCCTGGTGCAGGTGCTTCTCTTGGAGGGTTTGGTGGTATATAAGTTCCACCAGCTGGCACATATGTTCCATCTGCAGCATAATGTCCTACCTGACTTTTCGTTCTTAAGAAAGCATTTACTAGGTCTGTTTTGGTCTGTTGTAACTCTTTTTCTTGACTTTCCACAACAGTTGCTCTAACGGCGTCATAGGCACTTTGAACTGCCTGTCTCGTTGCTGCATCTGTTATTTTCGTCATATTTTGTGCTACTTCTTTTAACTCTTTGTCGAAACCTTCAGACTTCAGTTTCTTTCCAGATGAGAAGTCGTTCACTAGTTTCACCTTACTATGAAGAGCTTCGAAGGCGTTCTTAAAGTCAGCATTCATTAAAGCTTCATTTGAACTGTCTTCATCCGCTTGTATTTTTGTCCTTATTGACCCTATAAGTTGGGCTGCTTTAGCGTTGGCTTGGGCATCTAACCAGTCATTATTAGCTTTTATATATTCTGCGCTTTTCATTGCCTTTTGCATGGCTGCGTCGTTATTTTTACTTTCTTGTGCTAAGTTTTCATACTGTACGGTTTGGTTTTGCAACTGTAAAAGTTTTTCTGCCTTTACATTTGCTTCAACTTTTTTTTATACTCATCGCTATCCATATATGTCTTCAGGGCTTTTTGTTTTATTTCTTCATCTTTCAGTACTTTATATTGAGTAGTATGGTTTTTCAAATTTATAACATCTTGTTCCATTTTTGCTACTTCTGCTGCTTTTTCTGACACTTTTTTCGCATATTCCTCTGTACTTAGTTCTTTCAGTTGTTCTTCTTTCTTCTTTTTCTCTACGTTTAACTCATTGAGTTTCTTTGTGTGTCTGTCATATTCTAGTTTCTTTTCGTTTTCACTTATTTGTTTCTGTATGTCTATGTTTGACTTTTTGACATCTGTTATTTGATTTTTGAGTGAACTCAAATTCATTTGACTTTGAGGGTTATAAGCTGTTCCGTCTGCAGCTCCACCATAGCCTGCCATTTTCGCTAAAAGTGCCGCTCTTAAACCTCCACTCTGTGCACCAATAACTCGGTTTAAAAGCATAGGGTTGCTTGACATTTGTTGCAACATAGTGGGGTCATTCATCATTTGTTGTTGCAACTGTTGTTGTGGTGTCAGTTTTACTATTGGATGTTTCAATGCTCTCTTCCTCTTACGTATATTCTTACGTAGCTTACGTGGCATTTTAAGTGAAGTTAAAAAGCGGTTTTTGACAGATGTTTATATGACACTTTTTGTGTCGCTTTTCACAAATTATATATGTTTTCATGTTTTGTCACCGGCTGGTCGGCTGGGGTTCGGTCCTCCTCTTGGGTCTTGGGCAAAATTCTTAGGGCTAGAAGGGGCGCAGCCCCTGGAAGCCCTCCAAATATAAACTTCATTTATACTAAACATCTTCAGGGCTAGAAGGGGCGCAGCCCCTGGAAGCCCCACTACCTTTTTTTTTTCTTCAGACAAAGTTTTTGAACTTTGTATAAGTTCTCCAAAATGTTAAACTATTCAAAGCGGTATTAACGTCGAAACCGTTCTCCAAAATGTTAAACTATTCAGACAAAGTTTCCTCCTGTTTGCGAAGGAATTGTTGGCTATGATGTACTGATTCATGATCAGTACATCATAGCCAACAATTCCTTATACAAAGTTCAAAAACTTGGGTGCAATCAGAACTGATTGCACCCAAGTTTTTGAACTTTCTCGAGGGAATGAAAGGGTAAGAGGTATACATTATGAATATATACCTCTTACCCTTCCATTCCCTCTCTGACAGCGGGAAACTTTGTCTGAATGTTAAACTATTCAGACAAAGTTTCCCGCTGTTTGCGAAGGAATTGTTGGCTATGATGTACTGATTCATGATCAGTACATCATAGCCAACAATTCCTTATACAAAGTTCAAAAACTTGGGTGCAATCAGAACTGATTGCACCCAAGTTTTTGAACTTTCTCGAGGGAATGAAAGGTAAGAGATATCCATTTCCTTTCACCTTCGTTCTCAATAATTAACTTATAAATTTTTAAAGCAAAAAAAGTCTGATTTTTTTGACAAGTAAATATATAGGGAATTTATCCGACCAAATAAGTGTCACTTTTTCGGTTCACCTCACTTTCCGTAACTCGTCTTACAACACTGACATTTCCCAACATTTTATTTAAAAAGAAGTCTATATTAAATTCATTTCTCCTCAATGACGTCACTCTCTAACTTGCTTAGGAAAGTGGCGGTGTAATACTTCTTAAGGCATTCGCAATGCAGAACATAGTCAGAGTCTATACATTATGCTTGCCAGAGTTTGATAATTCAAGAAACGAATGGAAAGTTACCTAATGCAACAAAAAAAATAATCCATTTGCATATTTGAAAAGGCGACTCAGATTCAAAGACTCAGAGTTAGAACGTCTGATGAACATCAACGAAGAATACAGACTTGACTCACCAAGGATCATTGATGAAAAGGTAACAGAGCAAATTCAGATTACTATCTTGATCTACCTTCGGCTGCTCAAATATATAAATGCCTTAAGGAATCAAGTCATTGCAACATACCACATCACTTTTGGCCAATTCAAAACCTGGTACTATTTGAAGATCAAACATGAAAAAAGTGAAAATACAATGGTTTTTACCCAGTTCAAACATGTTCTAAAGTTAACAATTCAATGTACTGATCGAGAAACGGTGACACCCCCTCATAAAATGTCACTTTTTCGTAAAATATCACCCATAATACATAACTGGTATTGTACAAATGAATGATGCTGCATCTTTCAATGGTTTTACTACTTTCAATCCAGAACTTCTCTCACTTGTTAAACTATCTTCATATTCTTCAGTTAACTCATTTACCCCATCGAGATCTGAGGCTTGTAACATTCTTGATCTTATATATGAAAAAGGAGATTTGACAGAATGTCAAATCTCCTCAAAAAGTGACAGTTTACATGGCAAACAATTGCGAGCAATTTTTAGCCATTTTGGCTGAGAACTAGAGTCTGTGAGGTACATAGATAGAATCAGTACCTCGCAGACTCTAGTTCTCTATATGGCGCCGAGAAATTTTCGTGAAATGCGACGACATTTCACCAAAGTTTTCTCGACGCCATAGGATGAATTAGAGGGTGTGAGATACTATTACATATAATAGTACTCACACCCTCCAAAACCTCGAAAATCTCAAAATTTCCTGCAATTATCATCAACTTTGCATAGCACAATCGGCCAAAAATTCATTCAATTGTCCTTCTTCTCAATATTTCTTAACTCTTTCGATTTCTTTCAAAATATCTTTCAATAATCTTTCAATGATAAATATTATACAAAAACGATTAGTATGAAACTTTTTTGCATTTTAAAAATATTTTATATTTCTGTTTTTATTTCAATTTTTATATTTTTATTTTCCTTTTTTTAGATGAAACTTATTTGTTTACCAATATTCCTTATTTTATAAAATTTTTCAATTGAATACTACAATAATTTTATCTCTCCTTTATTAAATTTTCGATTTGTATGTTAATTCTAATTCTTTGCACTATTTCTTGTTTAAATCTTCTAAAATTTTTATTTTAATTTAATTTGACACATAATCATCCTTTTAATTTTCGATTCAAATCCTTATCCTCTTCATTATTTTTCAATAATTTTTTATCGTAATTTGTAAAATTCGTTCTTTTATAGCTGTTTAAATAATCCAAAACCATGATATTTATTATTGTTAATTATTCCTAATCATGTTTTTTCCATTAATTTTAATTTTTTATTTTCTGAACCATTTAAATTAATTTTGTTAAGAATATTTTTTCAATATAGACTTCTGAAATAATTAAATTATTCTCAAATTCTCACAAATTATTTCATTTCAAATTTGTTTAAAATGAATTTGTACACCTTAGTTGATTCAGCTTGGCTTGAAACAGCTCTAGCACAGATTCAAAGGCGCACACCGTTAGCCATTGTTCTCACAAATGTTCCATTAGTCAACAACACTATTCGTTCATCAATTAACAAGATAACATTTTACAAAGCTCTCTTATGTAATAGACTAATTACTATTGAAGAGTACTTACATCATACATACAAACTTCAAGAGTTTACTACTTTCTACATTAAATATAATAATCGACTCTACGAGTGTTCATCCATTTTGAAACACAGATATGACACTCTCCTTACCGATTATTTGATATTACAAAGTTCAAACGACTCTCGTATACAGGAAGAACCCTCATTAGCCAGCACTCCTCTACAACGCCAGCTTTCATCAGCCAGCACTACCAACTCTGTTCCACAGCAACAGCTCTCAACAGCCAACGCTCCTCTACAAAGCCCACTTTCTGCCAACACCCCTCCACAACGCCAGCTTTCATTAGCCAGCAGTACCAACACTCCCCCACAGCCACAACTCTCTGCTAGCACTCCCCCACAACGCCAGCTCTCTGCCAACTCTCTTCCACAGCAACAACTCTCTGCCAACGCCCAGACAGAACGCCAGCTCTCTGCCAACACTCATCTTCAGCGCCAGCTATCTGCCAACACCCCTCTTCAGCGCCAGCTATCTGCCAACACCCAGACACAACGCCAGCTCTCTGCCAACACTCATCTTCAACGCCAGCTCTCTGCCAACACCCCTCTTCAGCGCCAGCTATCTGCCAACACTTCGGCACAGCAACAACTCTCTGCCAACACCTTGGCACAGCAACAACTCTTTGCCAACACTCTTCCACAGCAACAACTCTCTGCCAACACTCATCTTCAACGCCAGCTCTCTGCCAACTCTCTTCCACAGCAACAACTCTCTGCCAATACTCAGCCTCAGCCTCACCCATCTGTGTCTATTCCCCTTAAGCGCGGGAGACCCAAAGTTAATGTACCAAAAGATCTTAAGGTAACTATTAGAAACCTAATTGAGCAGCATGGCCATCTTGGAATAATCTCCGCCTATAACCAAATAAATAAAGATATCGAATATGCCAAATCTCATTTTGAGGCATTTTTGGACATGAAGACGGGTATTGTTCCACAGCCAACGCCTACCCAAGCATGGTTCTCCGCTATGAAACGTTTTAAGCCCCTGAATCAAATTTCTTCCACAATTCCTTCCGGACTTATGATTGAAGAGTCTCCATTATCATTTCCATCTGAGCTGAGGAACATTAAATATCTTACAAACCCTCTTCCACATCCCTCTCAAGACATATGGTAGAAAGAGCTTTTAGAGAGCTAGGCTTGGCACGTCCAAGGGGGCCCTATCGGCCAAAAGGAAAGACAAGATACTTAGCTGCCTTTGTAATGCATGAAAAATAGCGTGACTTCATTTTTGACAGTTTACAAATGTAAAGTGTTGCATCCTTAAAAACTTGGAAATATATATATTCATGAATTATCTTGTATATTAATTGAAAATCCATAAAACCCTAACAATATTTTTTCTTAAAAAAACTATAAAAATATAAATAAAATTAATCGTTAAATAAAAATATTTGATATTAGAATTTTATTGGAAAAATAAAAAACTTAATATTTTAAAGAAATACTTAAATACTTGAATGTTTTAACTTTTACATTATCATATAGACTCTCAAATTATTGATTGGAAACGGTTTGAGGGTTATCAATTTAAAAAAATTGTGAGTTTTTAGATTTTTGGCAATGTTAAACGGTTAATTTTTTCTCAAAAAAATTATTTCGAATTTCCGAAATTTTTGACATTTTGGCTGAGAACTATGGTCTGCGAGGTACATAGATAGAATCAGTACCTCGCAGACTATAGTTCTCTATATGGCGCCGAAAATTTTTGGTGAAATGTCGTCGCATTTCACCAAAAATTTTTCGGCGCCATAGGAAGAATTGGAGGGTGTGAGATACTATAGGGTGTCCAAAGGTGTGTTTAGCACAAACCCGAATACTGCGAATAGAAATAAACAAGTTACATATATATAAAGTTTATTTAAATATAATCACCATTGGATTCAATCACGCGTTCGCAGCGATCGATCCAGGCTTGAAAGACACGCTTTAAATCATCATGAGAAAATTGCTCAAATTGCTCTCTTACAAAATTTTCAAGATCATCTGGACTCGCGAATTCGCGTCCTTCAGCTCTCTTTTTTAGCGTGCCGAATAAATAAAAGTCAGAGGGTGCAATATCAGGTGAATAAATTGGGTTTGGAACAACTTTGACATTGTTTTCCACCAAGTAATTCATTACCTTATGACTTTTGTGAACTCTTGAATTATCAAAATGAATTGCAAACTTTTGTTTTTGTTGTTTGGATTTCTCAAACTCATCAGAATTGATAATTTGAGTAAGAACATTGTCAATTAGATACTGAGCATTCATCGTATTAGGTTTTTGAAGAATATCAATTGCGATGATGCCATTCACGCCCCAAAAAACCGACAACATTATCATTGGTGTGTCAATTTTTTTCTTCGGGAATGTTTGCGGATTTTCATCCTTCGGGATCCACATGATTTTGGCTTCTGTTGCATATTGAAACCAAGACTCGTCCCCTGTTACTAAAAAGCGAAACTTCTTGGATTGATACGTACCCAATATAGAGAGGAGCTCTTTCGAAGATTGGACTCTAGATTTTTTTTGAACTGAATTAAGGTTGTGCGGAACCCAACGTGTATACGCTAGTTTGTAGTTCAAATAATTGTGCAGATAATAACTGACTGTTGTAAGTGGTATCTTTGTCATCTCCTCTATCCTTCTGAGTGATGCTCTTGGGTCTTCATCTAGCGCTTGAAGAATTGCTTTGATTTTTCTTTGATCCGGCGATTTTTTGTCAATTTTTATGATGGGCGCCTTTTTGTTCATGAAGTGATACATCCTAACATGATACGTTACAGTGGAATAGCTAGAAGCATCCATACCGAAGCATTTTACCAATGTCTCGTAGATTTTTTACAGTCTTTGCATTTTTTTGCAAGAGCGAGGATGTTTTCTTTATGATTCATTAAAAAAATGAAAAAAAATCCCGCCAAAATTTCCCGCGAAACCGCCTCTTGTCTCAAAATTCATTTTATATCCCGGCATGGCGCCAAAATACAACATACTCATCATATACATATATTCATATTTTTTATTATATATTTATAATCAGCATATATCGCCTTTAATAGTCTCATATAGAGCGCTGTGCTAAACGCACCTTAGGACACCCTATATTGCATGCTATAGTACTCACACCCTCCAACTCCCAATCAAAATCGCATAAAATTTGCTACTTATCTTCAGATTACCTCCCATTATAAAATATATCATTGCTATCTCATCGTACTATACTTCCACCCTATTGTATTTAAAAATATAAAATTTTTTGATAATATATTTTTATATCTTGAATTTTCAAACAATATATTCACAGATAATATAATGGGAAATCTATCTCAACCTAGCCTTAAAGTACCAAACTCCTGTTTGCATTCTCACTCACAAATATTAAACATCCATCTCCAAAAAACTAAATTCTTCACAATTTTTTTTAAAATTGAGAACATAAAAAACGTATGCATTCAATAATTTAAGATACTAACAAATATTAAAAACTTCAAAATATCAGATAATAACGTTTTCCAATTAAAAAAATATCATTTTGCTTTTCAATTCGAACATAAATCTTAAATATTTTTAATTAATATCTGATTTACAGCATTATTATCCATTTATAAATCTGACAAATAAATGACAAAACCATCAGAAATAGTGTCACTTTTTGTCAAAAGTGAAGTCAAGCTATTTTTCATGCACAACACCTTTCCTAACCAAATATGGCACGTTGATATCCACTTTCTTGGCAAAAAGAGAAGTCAGATTCTTTATGCTGTGATTGATGACTGCACAAGGCTCATCATAGAATGGCAGCATCTTTCGTCAAAACATGCTAGCCAAACAGTGAAAGTAATTAAGAGAGCAATAGCCCGTTATGGACCACCACATACAATTTGGTCCGATAATGGCGGCGAGAATAAAGGCGAGTTCCTAAAGGCTATGAGGGTTCGGGGGATCAATAATGTATATATTGTCCCCCATTGCCCATACCAAAATGGGAAAATCGAGCGCTTGTGGCCTAACATAGAGAGCAGAGAGTTGTCATGGGCAAAGATTCAACAATGGGTTGAGTACTATAATGCTAAACCTCATCTAGCATTACCAACTCATTATGTGAATGGAAAACAAATTCACTATAGCCCATCTGAAATGTGGAAGAAACTTCCAATTTGGAAGAGGGGAATGCCGGCAAAATGGATTGTGGATGGAGTCTCTCAAGATTTTCTTCCAGGTTCACTTATGGCCAATGAGATGCCAGAGCTCCAAGGAATCGAAGAAGATGAATGGGAAAAAGAAGGCGAGGAAGTTGAAGAAGAAGAAAATAAGGCGAATCCGGTTGAAATAGAAGAAGATAGTAATGAAGAAGAATACGAAGTAAATTATGAAGAAGAATATCAAGAAGATTATGAAGACCCTTATGAAGAAGATTATGATGATTCATTTTAATATTACGAATAAAATGTCACTTTTTCTATTTTTGACACGTAAAGTTATCACTTTTTCTGTCAAACTGTTTTTATCGTTTTCGTATATAACACTTTATTTTAAAGATACTAGGTTATATATAATTATTCTAAATATATAATAATAATTTGAGAGAAGATTTGAGAAAGACATAGAATAATTTGTGGAAATTTTGGATATATATTTATAATAGAGAAATATGCCAGATATTAAAATTTTAGAGAAAAATGACTTTTCTATACATTTTTGATAGGAATTCACAAAAAAAATCTCACAAAAATTTATAGGCTAGACGCATTATTTGACGGATTGTATATATGATTTTGTCATAAGACGAAAGGTGAAAGTGGGGTGAAGTCAAAAAGTGACACATATTTGGCCGGCTAAATTCCCCTTTAGTTTACATGTCAAAATTACAATAAATTAATTATTTTCCTTAGCAATTAGCTATGTATTAGAGTGGGGAACAAACTCGCCCATTGTCACTTTTCATTAACCTTAAACTTGTAATTTTCATTATTTTAATTAACCTTATTTCTTTCCCAATTTCTGATTTATTTTATTCACTTACTATTAAAAGTCACATTTTAATAAAATATAATAATTTATTTATAGCATTTTTTACTATACTGTAATAAAAAATTAATTATAATAAATTAAATGTTTATTAAATCAAATGTTTTCTTTGCAATAATATTTTTAATGTTGAGTAAACAATGTTTGGATCAAGTGTATCATTTTTCAGACCTTTCTGAACAGCTTCAAGCATACTGATGCATTCGACTTTTTTAAATTGTGTCATTTCTTCGAAATCTCTTGTGACTTTTTTGATAACTTTAACACTTCTCTCTGAATCCAGACCTTTAATTTGCAACTTAATCAGGAATGAAGGAACAACACTGGAATATAACTCGATGACAAGTTCATCGAGTCGAAGATTTCGCCTTTCTGGGAAGTACTGGTGCTTCAAAACCTTGAAATGTGATTCCGAGATGTTGTTTGTTCCATCTCCTTCATTTCTATAGCGAAGCATCCACCTGTCAAGATGATGGCGCCACTGTCGGTCAAAGTATTCACGGGCAGCAGGTTCCTCATTTAAAATTTCTTCTAAATTGTTGTAAACTTCATCAGGATCAATTTCTTCCTCTTCAGAACCAAAGACCAATAACTTCATTAAGTTATAGAAAGTTTCGAAGTTGGAACGATCTTGAAACTTTTCAGCCTTTCTCATGACAGCGCGCAACACATGAACGCCACACCAAATGATCTGGCATAAGGGGATGGCTGTTTCAACAGCATTTGTGATTTGAGGTGCGCAGTCCATTGAAAAATAAGATGGTTCGCGATTGATGGAGCCAAAATATGCTGTGAGACAAACTTGTATATTTTCACTTGTGTCGGGCCAAACGAAAAAATACAAAAACGGAAAAACAATTGATTCCGCGAATTTGCCAGTGACGGCATAAAATGGTATGCGAGAGCGCAAGAGCTTATAAGTGGAATCAATGTGATAAGTTTGTATTTGATGTGAAAAAGCATTTGCTTCGAATGGGGCGTAATAGAAAATCATACGATCTGGGTCGTGAATAAACTCGATGAGATCATCCGGAGAATGACTCTTAACCATGTCGACAAAAATTGCAAGAGATGTAACATCATCCACTGAGAAACGGGTATTGATTGCATGAAGGCGTTTAGAAAACTTTTTTAAAGCATCTGTAGATTGTTGAAACATTTCCGCAATGATCCCACTATCAAATGGGATATTAAGATCTTTGAAACACCTTAATTGTGCGTAAACACGGTCTTGATTTGATTCAAAATATCTTGTTAAATAAGATCTATAAAAATATGATGTAATTTGTTGTGATTTGTTTGGAAAAGGGGCAGAATAATTGTGGGTGTTAATACATTTTCGTATGTGGTAATTGTCATCGGGAAGTGTATCAACAAGGAAGCGACATGGACAATTCGGCCACTTACAATTAAATTGGATTTGATTTCTTTCGTTCCTAGTTTTATATGAATAACTACAACCTGCTTGGATTTCTTGTTGCACTCCATACTTAAGCAACTCGATATATGTGAGTTCGTGATCTTGGATCTGCATTAAAATGAAATGATTTGAAAGAATAAAGAATTTTGATTATATTGGTCTTATTTTGATAAGCTTGGTCGTGTTTTGAATAGCTTGGCCATCTAATTCAATTATGATCTTTGAAAATTAGGTGAAATAAAACTAAACATAAATGTAAAACTAGGGATATGAAATTTTGGTTGTACACCACTTGTATGTGCCGGATACCATTGTGTCAAATTTTTTCTGAAATTAACTTTAAAAGTACTAAGTAAGATCATGAGATATAGCAATATATGTTTAAACCAACTTATATTTTGGTTGTACACCACTTGTATGTGCCGGATACCATTGTGTCAAATTTTTTCTGAAATTAACTTTAAAAGTACTAAGTAAGATCATTTATTTTTGCATAATATAATGCCAATATGGTTTCTTTTGATTTTATTTCATTTATAAGCAAATCAGATTTACCCAAAAACTCCACTCCATAAGCGTTCATTTGCTAAATTAAAAAGTGACAATGGACTAGTCTGTCCCTTTCTCCTATGTATTAAAACTAAAATTATTACTATTCAATGGGCGCGTAAAGGGTTGGCGTCCTAAGGCGTCCTGATGTAAACTATTCAATTTTTGAGAAGTTTACACCATAATTGAATAGTTTATGGCGTCCTGAGAGGAGATTTCAATGGGTATGGCGTCCTAAAAAAATAGAAGAAAATGATTTTTTCTCGATTTTTCTAGAAATTGAATTTTTTAAAAAAGAAAAAAATCAAAACGTATACATTCAAGAAAGACTATAAATGAAGATTTTTCTATTTTTTTTCATTCTAAAACATCTTTTTTTGGATAATTTTTTTTAAATAAATATGTAAGAAAGATTGAAGAAAAAGTAAATTTACTTTCAGAAAATTCGTTTTACATGATGTAAGACCCATAACAACTATAAATATTCAATTATTTAAAATAAAAAAAGAAAAACAGATTAAATGTATCTCACATCAAAATCCATTGACCTAAGGATGTTAAGTTTCTGTTTTTAAAAGTTGATATTTTTTTTTAATTTTAAGAAAATTAATAGCATGTTATTAGACAATAGGAGTGTAATGATATTGACTAAACAGAAATGAGAGAATAGAGATATAATTTTGATAAGCAATATTGCAAACAAATTCTGAAGTAAAATCGCGATCAATAATTGAAAATTACGATCATGTACTGAAAAATGACGATCGAATTGAATGAATAGAATTATATCTAAGAAAAAATAAATTGTATTTAGAAGATGAACAAAGAAAGGTGTATGCTAAAAATCATTTAACAATAAATGGAAATAAAACGAAATTGTTAAAAGAAAAAAATGAAAATTGTTAAATAATATATTATTTTTTAGTCATAAGAATAAAAATATAGTAGTTATAAAAGGAATTAGACTTCATATATCAATTCTTTTTCTCTGTAGATGTGGAACGTTTGCTTTTCGATCTCTTTCGATGAACTTGAAAATATAAGTTATTATCGCTGAGAATCCTTTCCGAAATAGGAGCTTTACGTTTAGGAGGATTGTCGGATGAATTTTGTTTTTTATTGTTTGATTTTGTTGTTATGGAAGATTTTTTCTTATTTTTTTCAGAATTTTGCTTGCTATTAACTGAAACTTGTTTTGACGGCCCAACAATAGCATTTGTAGTAGGAAGAATTCCCAATAACGAGCGCATTTTCGATAATTGTTTTTCAATATGATCAAGAAGGTCCAGCTTATGTTCTAGATTACTAGACATTTGATTTGTAGAAGGATGGCTTTGATTTTCTGGTTCTAAATCTGTAGAGTCTGCAATATTTGAATTTTCGGAGCGAATTGGAGCATCTGAACCTTGATTTGTATCGGCTTGCTCAAAATTAGTTTGAATTGGAGTGGATGAATTAAAATCTGGATGATTTAATGTTTCATTAAATAATGCCATAATTTTTTCTCTTTTTTCATTAATAAACTTAGTGATCATTGTATCTTTATTTGTTAGATCGATCGATTTGAGTATATCTGCATCATGAACTGGAATATTTTCGAACAATGAACTCGATTCTATGGAACCATATGGAGAAATCTCGTTCTGAGCCAAAGAAAGATCACTTACGTTGTATTGTTTGATAGAAAAAATTGTTTTCTCAAGTTCTTTTTGAAAGCAGTCAAGAATATAATTTTTGTAGCTATCAGTGATAACGGTTTTTATATGGCGCTCGATCTTCTGGTTATTTTTGATGGCGTTATATTTATCTAATTGGATTTGAGATATCTTCTTAATAGCTTCATAAATGTTTGGATGTTTTAACGAAGAAAATTCTGAATGCATACTCTCGAGGCAATCATTAGTGAATATTGCAGTTGCATTATTATATTGAGATATTAAATTGTAGTGCGGCAACCAAACTTTGTTGAAATAATCAATATAATCTTTGATCGAATCAACTTTATTTTGATTAATTATATGCATTGTAAGTACAAATTCTTCATGAGACATGAATGGAGTAATAGAATATAGCTTAAATAAAGAATTTTGTAAAGTATTGAAATTTTTTGTATAAAGTGCTACAAGTTTCCTGTGTAAAGCTTGTTTGAAATGAAATAGGCATCCAATTATACGGACTTTAGGGAAAATTTGTTGAAGTGCCTCTATCATTCCCTTTTCAAAATCACAATGAATTTGAATTAGCTTTGAAAATTGAATACCCTTGACAGTAAAAATATATTCAAATGCCTTCTTATAAGATTCAAATGTGCGGTTTTTCATGAATATAAATAAAAGTGGTAGATATTGATTTGTTGAAGGTTCACAAATCATAATTGTTAGCATCTGTCCTTTTTGAAAATGTTTTGGTGTAATTTTAAAAGTTCCATCGCAAAATAAATCTGTGGCTTCTTTTGCAAATTGAATTGCCTTCTCAAAACCAAAAAACATCGTCTCACAATTTGCTTGAAAATCATGGCCAATGAAAAACTGCTCGCCATTTATTAAACAAAAATTAGCAATTTCATCGTCTGTAATTTTTTCTCCAACAGAAAATTTTCTGGACTTATTATAAACTTCCCTGACCAATGAATCTTTAATTAATGGGTTTTCATCAGTACCAACAGCAAGTTCTGTCATAAATTTTTTAATCTGCTGAAAAGTGCCGTTGTCTTCAGAAAATTTTGCCATTGCCTTATTGTATATTTCTGTCAGAGTCATTGATTTATGAAGATCATTTTTTTCATTTTGTAACTTTTTAAATTGTCTGCATTCGGGTATATGTTCCTTTTGTAAATCTTCGGAAACTGAACTGTTCTCAATTTTAACTAAATAACGTGCTTGACAAGAATGATCGATGCAACGGTAGTAACGTTCAATATTATTTGAATTAATAATATTTGTATGATCATGCGAATAAAGCATATCTTTGCGAACAATTGTATCAGGATATTTTCCAGTAACTGCGGGAATATTTTTAACTGCAATATAACTAAAATATCTTCTGACAGCTTTAGATTCATTTTCGGCGTATTTAATATTAAAATATTGAAGAACTTGTTTGATTATATTCGTTTTTTCATCTCTCGATGTTGATTTTTGGTATTTATCAGATTGTTCCCTGATAAATATTTTATTTTCGTCTGTAAAGTTTGCTCTTTTTTGATTAAATATAGATGATTTTCCCATTAAAAAATGAAATGATGCAAAATTTACGAAAACCGTTCGAAAATTGAATCAAAAATGAAAAGTAATACTTAAATGAGGAATTCTTTGAGATATTGGTCTTAGATTGAATGTAGCGTCATTCTTATATAGAATATATATTCATATCATCGGAAATATGATAAAAAGCATATAATAAATGTCAAAAAAGTGAACAAATAAGCAAAGATATTTTTTAAAAAACAATGAAAAGTAATACTTAAATGAGGAATTCTTTGAGATATTGGTCTTAGATTGAATGTAGCGTCACAAATTTCACAAATATAATTTACTATACAATTTTATTCATTTTTTTAAAATGGCTGACGACAGTCTGTATCAACTAACTCAACTAGTCAAGCATAATGATTATTCTTCGGATTCATTAAATCAACTTTATCAATGCATAAGTACAATGACAGAAAGATCAATTGGATGCTTGAATTGGGATAAATTTTTCAAAAAAATCACAGTGACTGATGAAGTTCTTTTACATTTTTTAGCATCCGTTTTAAACATTGAAAAGATATCAGAATGTTTCAAGGATTCTATTTTTTATCACAATATTAATCTTGAAAAATTCAGTAATTTAACTGAAACAGAACAACAAACAATTTTAAATTCCTACAAAGCGGATAAATTTACATATTACATAATGTGCTCACAAATTGTAAAATCAAACTGGAACAATTTATCCCAAACTTTAGTTAATATTGCAAATCAATATTTGCCATTTTTAGATGAAGAAAAGCAAATATATATATTTACTGAAATAACTGGCAATTATCAAAATTTTGAAATTTCAGTTGCAAACTTGTTACTTTTTTATGAAAACAATGAAGAAAAATTAAGCAACTGTTTTAATTTAACATTGTTCCAGCAAATTTATTCCAAAAATGGAATCGAGCAAATGATATTTTTTGCTGCAAATACAATTTGTTGCAATAACACTTCTATCAATTTTTACAATCTCCTTGAAATTGAAGAAATGAATCCATTTGATTTTTTTTTTTCTCAATTCAATATAAAGAGATATTAAATTGCGATGATTTTCCAAAAGTTACAGAAGTAATCACAGGTTTAATCTCAGCTTCAAATATTAATGCTATTATGCGAATTTGCCAAAAAATTTTGGATAAAATTACATTTTATAAATGTAATTATTGCCATATTACCTCAATATGGAATTTTATCACAAATGCAGCAATAATTCTTCCTGATGAAGATTTATTAATCAAATTATTAAAATTCATAGAAAAAACAGAAAAAGCAACAGATGAATTATTCGAACCGGAGAATGATTTGGGTTTCTATGAATATTTAAATTCGATTTTCTCAGATATTACATCTGCGAGAAATAAGCAATTTCTCTTGGAATTTCTAAATACCCATGAAGATGACTTCACTTATGATCAAACATTGTGAGGTCATTTTTGATCAACAAATTAATTGAAATTCCGATCAAAAAAAATTCACAAATTGGATCAAAAAAATCGAATCTCAAGTTAAAAAAAAAAATTTCTACATTTTTATCAAATTTAGATTTTTTTTTTCAAATCATGCGAATTGATTGAATAATTGCATATTTTATCCCATGCATCTAGAAGTATGTGTAATATTTTTGCTTTCATCAAGAAATTGTCGAATTTGATCTTAATTTTTTTTGAAAAAATACTTTTAGAAAAAGAAATAGTGATTGAATAGCTGCCCATGCTGTAAAAAGGTTATTTTTACAAGTAAAAAAATTGTTATTTTTCGAGCAAGTCGAGGCTTTTTTACCATCTTATTTTTGAAAAATTTACGAAAAATTATATCTGAAAAAACGCTTCATTTTGATATCTTACAATGATAAAATACCAATGTTGCTGGGATATAATAGCTACACCTGGACATCTACTACATTAATGCGTATGACAGGTAAAGTTGATTTCAAAAGTATAGCCTGGAAAGATTACAATAAATCAACGATAATTCAAAAAAATTTCTTATAAGTTAACATAATAAAAATTTAATTTTTATATTGCTTGTATTATACTTAAGTATATAATATATTTAAATCTTAGAATGAAAATTCGGGACGCCCTAGCTATTCAATTTTCCCTTAGGACGCCCATAAACCTCTCAAAAATGTGATGTAAATATCACAATTTTGAGAAATTTACACTAGGACGCCTTAGGACGCCAACCCCCTTTTTTACCCTATTCAATTCTTTACATTCAAATATTAAACAATTTGTTGTAAACAGAAATTCATCAAAAGTGACACGTCAGAAAAGCTAAAATATTGAATTTTTGGAACTTTTGATAGAGCACGTTTTTAAATATTAATTAAAGTAAATGTATATTTTGTAAAGATTCTTTTTAATAAAAAAATAGAATTTTGAAGTAGAACACAAAATCTTCTGAAAAATAATATCACATAAACTCATATTATTTTCTAATATATAACTATTTTATATAAAAATCAAATTCAATGATCTTAAAAGCGAATGATAAACCTCAAAATTTACGAATATAATGAGTGGGAATATAATGCTTATCTATCATAAAACCATATGAAATATCAATTTTTGCTTTACGCTTAATTTTTGACGACAATTAGCAAAAAATGTTAAATGTTAACACTCAGTCCATTTGAATATGAAAAACAAAATTGACTTTGATTAAATGTTTTTATTTATCATGCAATTCTTCTTGCGACCAAAGATTTGAATAAAATTTCAAAAAATAAGATAGCTTAAAAATAATATACGGTAGTGTTTACTAATAGATGAATAGTATATAAATTCTATTAAAATGGATTTGATCCAAAAATATAAAATCAAAAATAATTGTTATAATTTAAATGAAGAAGTAATTTAAAACGATTTTTTATGATCAAATTTTATATATTTTTTTGGATCAAATCCATTTTAATAGAATTTATATACTATTCATCTATTAGTAAACACTACCGTATATTATTTTTTAAGCTATCTTATTTTTTGAAATTTGATTCAAATCTTTGGTCGCAAGAAGAATTGCATGATAAATAAAAACATTTAATCAAAGTCAATTTTATTTTTCATATTCAAATGGACTGAGTGTTAACATTTAACATTTTTTGCTAATTGTCGTCAAAAATTAAGCGTAAAGCAAAAATTGATATTTCATATGGTTTTATGATAGATAAGCATTATATTCCCACTCATTATATTCGTAAATTTTGAGGTTTATCCTTCGCTTTAAGATCATTGAATTTGATTTTTATATAAAATAGTTATATATTAGAAAATAATATGAGTTTATGTGATATTATTTTTCAGAAGATTTCATTCTATATGCCTATGAAAAGTACTCTCAAAACTAACTTTTTCCTAATTATAATTAAATCTAGAATATTGTATTATGCTTAGTATTATTTCATTTTTCTCATTCAATTTAGAATTTACAAATGTCAAAAAATTGAGAGCTGTCACTTTTGATGAATTTCTGTTTATTACAAATTCAAATTTAATAACAAAGATATTACAATAAATAAAAAAATTATTAAAAATGTCCCTGAAAATTTTCTGAAAGCTATCTCGTGTTTAGGTCTCAATTTTTTTAGAAATAGAAAAAGATTGGATTTAACTTTCAAACATTATATATAGTTTTGTATATGGAAGCCTTTAAATACAAGTTAATGATATGGAGTTGTATTGCGAGGAAGAGGGAATCAAAGAAATTGACGAAGTTCCAGAATTTTATTCAACAATTCTTAATCAATTAACAAAAGCTATACCGAAACTTATCTTACCATCCAAATCAAATCACATTACATACGGAATAAACATTTAATCTTTTACTGTTTCGTACCGAAATGGCTAACAAAAAAGTGACAGAAACCCTTAAATTGCGCGGCAATTTTAATTAAAAAAATAAACATTAATTTTTGTGATTGATATTATGCATTTTATTTATATTATATAAGATTTAAATTTAGGGGAAAAATTGGAAAAAAAATAAGATTGGAAGTCTTTAGGTAAGAAGGAAAGGGCAAGAGATATATAGTGTACCTATATACCTCTTGCCCTTTCATTCTAAGTAGAAATGGAGAAACTTTGTCCGCATCATAAGTTATGCGGACAAAGTTTCTCCGATTTTTAATGGGAATTGCAGGCTATGGGGCACTGATATATAATCAGTACCTCATAGCCTACAATTCCCCTTATTAGACTTCCAAACTTTGAGTTAATGTCTTGACATTAACTCAAAGTTTGGAAAACTTCTCGTAAGAATCAATCGTCAAAAACCTCAATTGCAGTTATATTCATTGTGTTAAATTTGAGTAGGTGCCAAAAGTGCTTACTCTTAAACAACCGTCGGATTTCCGGGTGAAATCGTGACACACTTTCGTCTTTCGTAGGCAGTGGTGGTTGTTACAAAAGGTAACTTCGAATGTAGCGTGAAATCTGCAAAAAAATTCTGAAATTTGAATGGAGAACACAAAAATTGAATAGTTTACGTCAATAAAAAAGAGAAAAATGAAGCCAATGTGTCTCGAACCTAGGACTTAGAGCAGCAATCCCACTGTTTATCACATTACACTACATGCATCTCTCACCTCAGTGAATGAGATCAACTATATGATAACTTTTTCCCCATTATATTCTTGTGGAAAAGTGACAAATAGCAACTTTGACCCTCTCTCTGTTAAATTTGATTTATTTTGAAATTTTTATAAATTAAATTTTATATAACATAAAGCGTTATGAATTAGTATTTCCATATGAATTTTATCTCGAAAATAGTAATTTTGTACAGTTATATTTCGGTTAATTTTGGAAATTTCTAGGAATACTTTAAGATAGTATGATTATATATAACTCTGCCTTCATGATTTATTTTAGCTTTCGCGCACATATCAGTTAACTTAACTCCATTATTTGATTTTGTGATGGCTTCACAAAGCCAATCAATATCAATCTCTTCTGGAGAATGTCTTCTCATCTAGAATATTTTCAATACTTTACATACAAACATTTTTATTTCTAAAAAACTTTTTAATTTTTTCTAGGATATATGAATGAAAATAGTTAGAACAAGATTTTGAAGCTCAAAACATTAAAAATTATTAAAGATTTGTATAATATGATTAAAAATGGGAAATAATATGAGGAAATATAAAGGAATATGAATATTAAATAAATATATCGAAATAGAAAGAATCAGAAAAATCAAATTATTGGCGCCAAAAATGTCACTTTTTGGTGAGCCATTTCGGTATGAGATACATTTAATCTTTTACCATTAAAATTATATTTATACGTTATTTAATTTTTTTACGTCTAAGTTGAATAGGATAATAGCCGAAGATATAAAGTAACTATAGTTTACAAGCTAAGGAACAAATCAGCATTGAAACTAAAAAATGCTGAAATATTATAATAAATTGAAGAAATACTGTGATAGAATACCTAGTTATACTAGATACTATTATAATATGAATTCATTTGTATTGAATATCGATAATAAAAAATCGATGAAATATTAAAATGAGAATAAATTAATAATGAGATTATAAATTAGAATTTTTTCTTTTTTATTTAAAATAAAAACTTAATTCTATTTAAATTCGATAAAGAAGTACGAAAAAGTTGTATTATACGTATGATGTTGCCCGATGTTTGGTAACACTATTGTAGAATATAAGCATATATGATAGAAAAGCAATATGCTTAATATCGAGTAATTCTAATTTTTTACGAAATTATTCAAATACGTTATTTTTTAAAATGAAAAGATAAGCATACCATTATGCAGTAGTTTGCGCACATATACTATGCTGATGAAAGTTGGTCTCTAATTCGAAACTTGAGTCTGTCAAATTGACGTTCCATCTTATTTTAATCGATATTCAATACAAATGAATTCATATTATAATAGTATCTAGTATAACTAGGTATTCTATCACAGTATTTCTTCAATTTATTATAATATTTCAGCATTTTTTAGTTTCAATGCTGATTTGTTCCTTAGCTTGTAAACTATAGTTACTTTATATCTTCGGCTATTATCCTATTCAACTTAGACGTAAAAAAATTAAATAACGTATAAATATAATTTTAATGGTAAAAGATTAAATGTTTATTCCGTATGTAATGTGATTTGATTTGGATGGTAAGATAAGTTTCGGTATAGCTTTTGTTAATTGATTAAGAATTGTTGAATAAAATTCTGGAACTTCGTCAATTTCTTTGATTCCTTCTTGAAGCGTTGAAATTTCTTATTGACTCTCTTAGATCTTTAACAACTCCATCTACAATCCAAAGCGGTAATTTACTTGAATCATATTTTTCTGAAATTTCGTAAAATTTGTTATGTGTGTACCATGTATCTAATGTCGGGTTTTTTGGTAAACTTGTGTGTGGGTTTGAATTGTAATTTTCTATAAGACTTTGTATATCATTCCATGTGGCGTCTTCAATTTCCACATTTTGCCAAAACCTTTCAATTTTCCCATTCATATATGGGCAATGTGGGAGAATTGTAATACTTTGAACGTTCGCATTTTGTAATAAATTTCGAAAAAACCCAAAATTTTCTGTTCCGTTATCACTCCATATAGCAAAGGGCTTCCCATATTTTTGGAAACATTGGTCAATTACTCTACTTGTTTGCGCAGCTTCTTTTGTTTCCAAGTGAGCCCATGCTAAAATTTTTCGGGATTTATCGTCAATAACCGCATAAAGATATTCACCCTGACGATGTTTAAAAAAATGAATATCGACATGCCATATTAAGTTTATATATACTGCTTCGTATTTTGTTTTTCCTTTTGGTACTGAATTTTTGGCAGGTTGAACGATATTCAGAATTTTGAAACACTTCTTTACAGTTCTTTCTGAAAAGTTTGTTTCCAATAATTTTTTGTTAAAATAATCGGTTGATTTTTCCAAA
The DNA here is from genome assembly GCF_026262505.1 of Trichomonas vaginalis G3. Lineage (NCBI taxonomy): Eukaryota > Parabasalia > Trichomonadida > Trichomonadidae > Trichomonas > Trichomonas vaginalis. The sequence goes on along the minus strand of NC_067206.1, from coordinate 15,304,577 downwards.
TTTTGAGTAGTTTCTGTATGAACGATATATGGATCTTCAGATAATTCCGACTCAATTTGTGGATCTTCTTCGGAAGAATTGGAAGAAAAAAGTTTTTCTGCTGATGAATCAGAATCAGAATTTGTATACTCAGAAAGATATTCTGAAGAATTTGAAAAACCTATTGGATTTGTATTTAATTGTGAAATTGGTAAATCATCTAAATCATGATTAGCATTTTCGGTTTCCCTTTGAATTAACATATCCTTATCGGTAATAATTCTTCCGTATGCTCTTGATATTCCGATTTTTTTAACTTTTTGATGTAATTTATTTACTGTATCTAATAATTCCTCAGGTGGTTCGATTGGTTTACGCCCTGGTTTAAATTTTGTGTCAGGAATTCCATTTGATTTAATTGCTAAGTGGAATGTTTTTTAGATATTGATGGTATAATGCGTCCATCAGTGAGTTGGACATTGCTAAGTATTGTTTTGAGTTTTTGACCTTGATTAATTTGTTCAATTGCAGATTGAATCCAATTTATATCAATTACATCGTAGATCTTTCGACTCATCTGAAATTTTATAACTTTTGAAAGAAACCGTAAAAATTGTGAAACATGCTTTTTAATAAAAAACAATTTTGATGAAAACCATAAATTAATTTAAAATTGAAATAAATTTTTGAAATCTATGATATTGAATAAAAAAATTTATAGTGTAGATATTGATATAGATATAGATGTTAATTTTAATATAATATTTGATAAAATTTTTTTATCAAAACATACTGATAATAGGTTGACATGTAATATGATATTTTGCCTTGTAAATATATTTGGTCGGCAAAATAACCTAATTACTCTTATTTTGAGTTCACTTCCACCATTTCGTCTTATGATAATTTTATGTTTTTAAATATTTAACATTTGAAGGATATTCAATTTTTCTATAGTTGCCTCTCAAAATGAAAAATTACTAAATCCTAAAAATTAAAATTCGAGTTAATGGCATTCAGAGAGAGAAATGCTGCCTTCAAGTTGAAAATCTTAGATCACATCCTTGTAAGCAACAGTTCTCTCTCTGAAGGTTCTATAAATTACCTAGTATTGGAAGACTTTATAATATGATTCTTGGTTGAAGACACGAATTGCTGGCTATGATGTACTGATACATGATCAGTACATCATAGCCAGCAATTCCTTATACAAAGTTCAAAAACTTGGGTGCAATCAGTTCTGATTGCACCCAAGTTTTTGAACTTTCTCGAGGGAATGAAAGGGTAAGAGGTATACATTATAAATATATGCCTCTTACCCTTTAATTCCTTTATTGAGCTACTTTCATTTTCCTTTTTCAGAAACATTTCAATTTTTTTCTACTTAAGATTTCACTATTAATAAAACCTATTCATATTTACCAATTAATTTATAATTATTCACTTTTGAAAACCTATTCAAAACCCAAAAATTTTTTAAATTAAAAATTATATTTATCTTTATATAATAAATCATAATAGCTAATAAATATTTCTATACTTATAATTCATACATCTCTGAAAAGTGCTCTCAAAACCTCATAATTTCTAAAATTGGAAATCTCATTTATCTATATATAACCAATTTATTAAACCTAATTTTATTTTCAATAATTCATCAAAATAATTGAGAAAATTGTGTTACTTCCTCGACGATAGAATTGAATGGTTTACACCATTGACAGATCTTACTATGCAACAAAAATAAAAATAAAAAATAAAAAAAATAAAAGTAAAAATAAAAATAAAAAAGTAAAAAATAAATAACTAACATTTAATGACCAAAGATGACCATATTCAAGAAGACTGGCTCCGATATGCTTCCAATAAAATGGACTCTACCGATTAGTCTTTATGATGGTGTGCAAAACGTCCCCACTTTTTGAGAGGGACGTTTTGCAAATTTTTTCTTTCATGCATAGAAGATTATTGGAGGATGTGCAAAACGTCCCTCTCAAAAAGTGGGAACGTTTTGCAATTTTTCAATCTTTATACTGTTTCCCACTTTTTGCCACAAGATTATTAAAATTTTGAAAAAAATATGACATTGAAGCAAGACTTGTATGGTTTATTGATGACCATGAACAGGACTTCAATTTAAAGATGAAAATGCCAAACATTCGTTCAAAAGATTAATAACACCTAAAATACTACATTTTTGCAATGTAAAGTGTCACTTTTTGAAATTACTTTACTTGCGACTTATAAGTTGCTCAACATTGGATTCCTAAACACTCTTCTCAAAGATTGATCATTTGAAAATACACATACTATATCAGTAACATTATGTAGTGCATATGTGAAATCGCTAACAATTCCACCATCATTAACACATCCATTATTTAATGTTCTAACATCAATTTGCTGTGCTGGAATCATAAATGGTTCATGATGGTTGATCATTGTTGGAATTGCTCTTGTGGTTGATTTATATACTATTAGAACATTTATTAAAGTCTTTAGTAATTCAAATGTTGAATCAGTTGGTATTCCCAATCTATTGATATATATTAACAAATGACAATATGAGTCATTCTAATAAATTTTAATGATTTCCTTAATTTTTGCAAGTGTCTTTCCTTTGATTTGTTTTCCTATTGCATCAGTAATTCCCTTATAATATGAATCAGTTTTGGGAATCTTTTGTAACAATTCTCTTTCCAAAGAACTTTTATTTAAATTCAGGCTATTAATTATACATATATCTATGAAACAGTCATATGTTCTTCTGGTGTTAACATTGGTTGCTCATAAAATTTTTCTACATACATGTTACAAATTTTTATATTGAATAAAAAATGAGAAAGTTTTGGCGCTAAATATGAATCATTACAATATCAAATCAATTAAACCAGTAAAAAACTTATTAGAAACCATTTCCACAACCATTATACCCACCACTTCCTAATAATTCTTATGTAAATAGCATTATCCAATTTAGACGAATCTCAACAACATCAACATCATCAAGAAACTCAAGTAATTATATTTAAAACTTTATCTTGGTTTAATATATATTTTCTTATACTATTGTGCTTAGTCTAATGTACTAAGCCATTCCAAAGATAAAGTTGCTAACTCTTTGAAAATCGAAGTTAATACAAAAATGGATTTAACATTACAATTTGAATGTAATATATATAATAAATATAAAATTAAATTTTAAATATATATAAAACCTTAAAAATAATCGTCGTCCAGTTCGCCAAAAAAGGCCCTCAATTTTTTGCAAAATTGACGATTTTTGATTTCCTATTTCGTGATCTGCTGAATAAAAATCAAAATTAATATGATATATATTATAAGGACTTATATACAATTTATATGTTTAGTTTATTACTTAAAATATTAATTATCAAATGCATGTTTCACACGCTGAAATAATTGCTACCATCCCATAAATAAATGTGGCCCAAAAAAGCCCAAATTCAATTCAAAATAATCGTTTTGGGCACGAAAGATAACCATCTAAATCAAAAAAATCTTTTCTTAATTAATTTACTAAACATTAAAAACTCCTAATAATCTAAAATTAAAGATTTATATCTAATAATAAAAGAGGATCCCAAGCCAATTTTTTAAAGCGTGATATTCTCAATTTTTTATGGGTTATAAGTAAAGGAAACTTAGAGTTCTATAAGTAAAGGAAACTTTTTCTAAGGATATCCATAATGCCATAGAACAACATATTTCTCAAATTTTCTGAGAAAATGATACTTTAAAGCTGATTATAAAAACATGAGATTATTTTTTTTATAAAAAACATTAAAAAATTATTGAATAGGATTTCCGTTTTCGTCAATTGTAACCTCTTTCTGGATGACGTTATCTCCCATTTGTTTAATGATATCATTGATGTTTGTTCCTGCTTTGTACATGGACATAGGAGATTGACTCTTTCCGTCAACTTTGTCATTAGCATTCAAGACATTTCCATTTTCATCAACTTCGACGGTGATGTTATGGACTTCGACTTCTTCCTCTTCATCTTCTTCGTAGTATTCAATGATGACTTTCGGTTTCTTTGGTTCTTTAGGTGCAGATTCGCTTTCTGAGTATTCAATGATGATTTCTTCTTCTTCATCAATGATTTCTTCTTCCTCTTCTTCTTCAAATTGACTTTCATCATTTGATTTTTGCGATTCAAGAAGTTTAATACGTTGTTGCTCTTCTTCAAGACGCTTCTTCTCTTCAAGAGCGGCCTTCTGCATAGAAAGCATTTGAGCGCGAACTTTATCATTTTCCGCCTGTTTGTTCTGATTGTAAATCTGTCGTTTCTGAAGGTAATCATCACGAATATGTTGATAAACTGCTTCAGTCGCCTTACGCTCGCCATCGGGATCATCTTCTGAGAACTCAATCTCAACAGTGTCAATGTACTTCTTGTCAAGACCAGTGTCGCTGTCTACTGTGTATCGTTCAACTGGAATCATCTTTCGGATTGGACGTTTTCCGGATTTCTGGAGATTCTCAATTTCGTCCAAGACATGCTTGGATTCGTTGTCTGATGATTGAACCGGAACTTCAACGGCAACAAGCTGCTTCTCGTTAACAATATCTTCTTTGCCTGTCTGCGGATTGAACTTCTTACGAGGAACAACAATGACTTTCTGAACAATTCTCTTTTTAGCTGGTTTCTTGCCGGTGAGAGATGAAATCTTTTCATTAGCTTCTTCATTCTTTTGTTGTTCTTTAGAAACTTGTTCAGATACAACTGCTTCGATAGCAGCTTCATCATTTGATGGATTGCTCTCTTGTGGAACTTCAGCGGCAACTAACTGTTTCTCTTCAACAACTTCTTCTTTACCTGTTGATGGATTTACCTTCTTTTTAACAACTGTCATGAATTTGTGAACAACACGACGTCCTTTCTTGCGTGGGAATCGCTTTTCTTCTTCTGCCGAACTCTTCTGAACTTGTGCAGCTGCCATAAGTTCAATAACTGCATCTGCAGCTTCTGGTGGTGTTTCACGAGGAACTTCCGCAGATACTAATTGCTTCTCTTCAATCAATTCTTCTTTCTCTGTAACTGGATTAACACGTTTCTTAACAACAGTGACGTATTTATGGACAACACGCTTTCTACGGCGTTTACGGGCCATTCGTTGTTCATCTGTTTCACCATTCTGCATTGCGTGTTTGTCTTCTAAATACTCCTTGCGTTTGTTCTCTTCATCGATCGCTTCTTCAGCAAGCTTTTCGACTTGTGCATTTGCAACTTCTTGTGGAACATCAATAGGAACATCAGCGGCAACTAACTGCTTTTCTTCAAACAGTTCTTCTTTGCCAGTCATTGGATTAACTTTCTTTTTAACAACAGTGATGAACTTGTGAACAATTCGTTTCTTAGGATTCTTCTTACGAAGAATCTTTCTGCCTGTCTTACGGTCAACATCTGAAACGATTTCTTCTCCGGTTTGCTTGGCTTCATGAAGTTCTTTCTCTTCTTGCTTCTTTTCAATCATTTCAGCGGCAACTTCTTCGAGCTGCTGTGATTCTTCTGATGGCGATGCATCAATTGGGACTTGAACTGCAACAAGTTGCTTCTCTTCTTTGAGTTCTTCTTTGCCTGTAATTGGATTAGTTACTTTCTTAACCGTCTTGATGATCTTGTGAACAACACGTCGTGGTTTAGCTTTACGCTTAACTTTGCGAATCTCGCCTGTTTGTTGATCAACTTCGACAACGGTTTTGTCACCGTTACTGTCGATGTCTGACTTGCTGATTTCATCTGATTTCTGTTTGATAACTTCAGATGAAACATTGTCAATGACTTGTTGTTCAATTTCTGGAGGAGTGTTCTGTGGAATAACAAGTGAAACTAACTGCTTGTTTTCGAAAACTTCTTCTAAGCCTGTTTCTGGATTTACTTCCTTCTGAACAACCGTAACAAACTGAGATGCAATTTTAGCATTAGGAATCTGACTAATATCAATTTCATTCTTCATCGATTCTTGTGCAAGTGTTTCAACAGCTTTCTCTTTGGCATCTGGACTTGAATTCTTAGGAACTTCGGCGGCAATTAACTGCAAGTCTTCAACAAAAATGTCTTTACCTGTCACTGGATCTCGTGATTTCTTAACAACGGTAACGAAATTAGGGAATATTTCATTGTTGGAATCAGAACTCATTGTAGAAACAAGGTCTTTAGCAACTTTCTGTAATTCTTGGTTCTGAGCTGATGGTGGAATGTCGTTTGGAACTTCAACATTAATCAATTTCTTTTCTTGAACAACTTCTTCTTTACCTGTCTTTGGATTGACAACTTTTCGGATAACTTTGACGAATTTCTGGACAATAACTTTCTTCTTTCTTCGTGCACGTGTTGTTTGGATGTCAATACCTTCGTTTTTGGCATCAAATTGGGCTAAAATTTCTTGATTTTCTTCATTCTCTTTGTTTTGAATATCAAGAAGTGCTTTTTCGATCTGATTCTCGACAACTTCTGGTGGTGATTTGTCATCAACTTCAACACCGACAACTTTGTTTTCTTCACAGATTTCTTCTTTGCCAGTCTTAGGATTGACTTTCTTCTTGACAATTTTAATGATCTTTCGAACAATTCTCTTTCCTTTCTTCTTCTTGACGACAGTTGATAGATCTTCCTTTTGCATAGCTTCGTTTGCAATATCCGTGATAGCTTTAGATCTCTCTTCTGGACTGCTTCCTTTGTTAACATTAACTGAAACTAACTTAAGTTCTTCGATGATTTCTTCTTTTCCAGTTTCTGGATTGATTTGTTTGATAGAATTAGTGATGAATTCACTTGCAACATCTTTAGATGAATAACCAGTTGCATTGTTCTCTTCGATCTGTGATTTGATAGCACTTTCTTTAGCAATGTCTTGGATGATTTCATTGTCTAAGTTTGGTGGATTTTCTTCCGGAACAGAAACAGCGATGATTTGCTTTTCTTCTTTGACTTCTTCTTCGTTTGTTTCTGGGTTAGTTCGTTTCTTAATCACTTCAATGATCTTGTGAATGATTCTACGCTTGCCTCGTTTCTTGTCTTTCTTTTGACGATTCTTCTCTTCTTCATTCATGTTCTTTTCTGTAGCTTCGACTGTCATTTTGTCGACAAGTTGGTTTTCTATGTCTGCAGATGCTTCGGGAAGAACTTCGCATTCAACGAGTTTCTTCTCTTCAACAACTTCTTCTTTGCCGGTATCGGGATTAACAACTCTTCGAACAATGGTGACAAATTTACGGACAATTTTCTTTCCTTTCTTTTTACCTCTACGGCCTTTCTTCTTTTCAACAAGTAATTGTGATCTTTCACATGCACGGATACCAGCCGCTTCAATGAGAGACTGTTGAACACTTGGTGGATCTGATTTCCGTAGTCTGACTCGGATGACTTTTGGTTCTTCAACAAGTTCTTCTTTCTTAGTTTTAGGATTAACTTTCCTTCGAATGATTTTGATAGTTCTCCTGACCAATCGACCACCTTTTCTGATAATGTGCTTCTTTGTGGTTGTTGCTGCAGCTTCTGTAGATCCCTTCTTTCCTCTTCTAAGTTTCCTTCCTTTCTTAAGTTTTTTGCCAACGCCTGCATCAATAGCTTCTTGTGAATCGATTGGAACTTCTACCTCGTACTTCTCCTTCTTTCCTGTCTTTGGGTTGGTCCTTGTCTTAACAATTGTGACCATTTGTACTTTCTTACCGCCTTTACGACGGATTGATTTCTTTGGTGCAGTTGCATCAGAAGCTGTGGTACCCTTGGCACCACGCTTCTTAACAACAACTTTTTGTACGATTTTCTTTGGTTTGCGTTTGCCTTTCTTTTTGATAACTTTGATGATTGGCTCGGGTTCTGGTTCTTCTTCGCGAGCTTTATGCTTGTGCTTCCTTATAACGACCTTTTTAATAATTCGCTTTGCTGGACGCTTCTTTTTGCCTGGTCACGCCTCAACTTTAGTTTCGACAATTTCACCAGGTCCATTGTCGCCTTTCCTACGACGACGCTTAACTGTAACTGTTTTCGTTATTGATTTGGTTACCGTACTGCTCTTTTCTTGAGCAGTTCCAGATTTCGTTGATGATTTCTTTTTCTTTAATTCGTCATGAGCAGCATCATTATTTTCTTCTGCATTTCCGCTTTTAGTTGATTTTTTCTTATGTAGTTTCGATTTTTTAGTATCTTTAGAATTATTTTCTCCATCTGCTTCATCTACATCTGTAGTTGTTTTACGACGTGATTTTTTCGTCTTGAGTGGTGAATCTTCTGTTGTATTTCTGCGATCTGAAGTCTTTTTTTGAGGAGTCAAATCATCCTCTGCTTCGGCTTCGGTTTTTCTTCTGGAATGAGAACGATGTTTAGATCCTCCTTCACTTCCACCACTAGCACCTGATCCAGCAGTGCTTGGGCGTGAAGATTTAGGCATTACAAAAATTCTGGCGTTAGGGCAGTGTCAAAATCTTCATAAATAATAATTTTAATGATGCCCAAATTAGTGTCTTTGAATTCTATAGATAAATTTAAAGTCAAATTTCGGTAACGGAATTGAGCTCAAATTATTTCAAAAATCAAAGAATGAGAGAAGAAGTGATTTCGCCATGAACCCCACCCAAAGGGAGTTAGAATTCATACTACAAATGTGGTGCTCCTCATATATTTGTTTAAAATTCTATTTTCGGAATAAAAGAAGGGATTCCACTCTCAATATCAGTCTGCTAGCTTTACAACTCATGGCTGTATCTCAGGACTATAGATGGTTTTATTATTCATCCTAAATGAAAGATATTCGGATTGAGAATTCAATGAAATAACTAAATTTGCTTATTATCTCATTCATAAAATATTTTTTTGATAAGTATATGAATTTATGACTGATACTTTGTATCTAAACTCAATATTTGTTCATTTCTGAATCATAATTCCACCATTATTCTGAATTTATAAAATCTAAGTTGTTGTTACTAGTATGATGGACTAGGTATTTCAAACTATCTGTTTTTAAGTTTCATCTTTGATACTTTTATATCAATTATTTCCGTTATATTCTAAATTTTACAATTCTGTAGTGAAAATGATAATGATGTTAGTCGGTGTATTAAATGAACTACGTTTGAAAAACATAGTTAGTTTTCAAATGACTCAAAGAATAGACTAAGCGGTTTATTAAGGAGATAATACTGTTTTACGAGTATGATACATGATGCATCACGAAATGTAGTTCAAATATTTTGGTGATATATGAATTACATAAATTTGGCGAAATCAAAATTATATCTTCTTAAATTTTTAGAAAAACATATTTGTATAATAGTTTAAGTCAACAATATAATACATAATTAGGTTATATTTTCCGAATTTAATCAATAGCAAGCCTTTCAAGCGATTTCAAATTGTCGAAATATAAGTCGAAAAATTAAATTACGAATGGAGCCTTTCCTAAGTTATGTTTACGTTAATTATTTGGTAGTGCATGTGTTCGAATGCATTTTATATCGTTTAAAAAGGATATGAGAGAGATAAACTACATTTACATTTAAAATCTGATATACTTACTTGTTGCATTTACAAATGTAAATATTTCTCGTAATGTTTGCATTCTGTAAGTATAACGAATAAAAATGACGCACTTTTTTACAAAGTAAAGTTATTGTTAGTTTTTTGTAGTTTGTAAACGATTAATTTTGTAAAGCAATTGAGTTTAGTACAATGTAACTCAATGACTATCATATTGAATCCAATAACTACTAAAATATATTGATATTTTAATTTAATACCAAAGGTAGATGATAATTCGATGAAAACATATCATATGTAAATTTTGTCGTATTGTTTAACTTGTTGATGCGTTACAATATTATTTCGATTCCAAAGAATGGTAATATGGCTCGGCATTATCAAATAATCAACGTTAGACTACCAATGATTGAATTAGAAGGCTTCTGAGCTTTCCAAATTTTTTCTAAAATGAGAATGTGAATGAAAAATTAACATTTGTTCCATTAAAAATCTAATTTGTTTACATTTTTTTGACTTTTTGCTATTCAATTCATTTTTTCTTCAATAAATACTTTTGATTTTAAGAAACTAAATCATAACATTTACTAATTAAATAGATTAAATCATCTAGTGTTCAAAGCTTTGTGATATATAAAATACAGCAAGCAGTATGAACAGTGGTGTAGTTGTCACTTTTTTGCAAATAATCCGGGATTGAAATCCAATCTTTAATATTTCACTTTTATTGTTTTTTGAAAATTCAAGGTCATTACTAGGTAAAGCATAATACTCTTTGAAGTTGAATATTTTTGCAAAGAAAGGATTAATAATATTAAAATAATGAATATAGATTTGGTATTGCATATTTTTCAATTCAAAGACCACTAAATGATTTGTTTTGGTGTGTACTATCAGATTCTGCGGGAAATTACGTTTTAATATAGCAAATAACATATTTTTGTGATGTTAAAGTCGAATTCATTATAATAAAGGATTAAGCATTCATTTACTACAAAATTTAATAAATATAAGTATAATGTAATACACAATTTCGTTATTTGACTCAATTATTAGCTGTGTAATATCAGTTGTGTTTATATCTGGGTAATATCACAAATTACATGAGTGTCATAATTGGTTCACCGTAAATCTTATTAATTTTTGATCCGCTTCCGGTGAAAAATTTAGCCTTGATAATAGGCTGAAATATATTTTAATAGTTGCTTGATACTTTTGGGCTTATTTATAAGCCCGTAAAAAGTGTCACAACTATTGTTATATAAATATATTTTTTAATTCTATTTCATTCAATAATATTACCACAGTTTTCTTCCAAACCCTCTCAATTTTTCTTGTAAACTTCAGAAAATAAGTAAAAAAAATGAAGTCTTTATTCGTTCATTTTTTGGGCAAAAACATCTGCCACTTCAATGGGTGTGACATTTGTATATATAGTGTAGCATTCTGAATGCCACCGACCTAAAGATTTTATCTGATTGTCACGTAAAAAATGTAAAGATGCTTCATGTGCGGCACCTTTACGAAATGAATGGGTACCATAATTTCCAGTTACACCAGCATGCTCAAGATGTCTGAGAATAAATCTTCGGTAATAAGAATAACATTTTGGGAAGAATTTCATTGAAGGAAGCATGCGGTTGAAAACTTCTGAGTAAAATTTACAAAACCATATATGAGGATTGAAATAATGCTCATCTTTAGTAATGTAAACATCGACGGGCTTAATCTGCGAGGCTTTTGTCTGACGTAAAGTAAGAATAATTCTTCCGTCTTTGTCCCATGAAACATCCTTTTTTGGAGATCTAAAGCTTCAGATATTCTTAAAAATCCGAAAAAAAGTAAAGATCCGAGCGCCATGAAAGTTATTTCTGAGGGTTCATCTACATATGTGTCATAAAGCTTTTTTCAAATCTTCTTCTAAAAGAAAATCTTTTGTATTCCGAACGATTTGAATTGATAAGTTTCTGTGTAATCAAATGAAGAATCTTCTTTTATTTTCTGTCTTAATGCAGAAATATGGTTTTGCAACGTAGAAATTGTGGCAGTTAGGTTTTCTTTTACATATGCAAGTAAGAATATTTCAGCAGATTCAAGTGTAATAGGGAAAATTGGCTTATTAAAATCAGTTTTAGCTAAAATTCTCTGATAAACGCGTAATCCTGATTCTAAATTGGCTTGCGACTTGGGCGCAAGATGCTTCTTTGTCATTTGAGCACCTTTGGCAAGGAGAGGAGAAGAGTTGATCAAAGACATGAAATTAATAGTTTGAATAAAACCAAAAAAATTGACTACTTATTTAGCAGGTTGATTAATAAAAAATTCTTATTTGCTTTTCAAAGACATTCACTTTTTTCACTTTTTTATGAAGTTTACAGAAAAATTTATAGAGGGTTTTTCAGACAACTGTGGTGGAACATTATTGAAGGAATATAGAATTCCAATCATTCTTCCAAAAATTGAGCTTCGCTCAATTTTTGGAAGAATGATGTTAATTTTAAATGTCAATATTTGGAATTATGACATATAAGCAATACATACTTTCTGTTGCTTCCAGATTCATCAATGATCAGAATCTCAACCTTCCGATTGAAATTGAACTTTCAGAATCTATTTATCATGACGAATCTTCTTTGTTAAGTTATATTTTAGATATCTCTCAGAATTTAAGCTATTCTATAGACTCTTCTTCAATGAATTATCGAGCAATCTATCCAAAATGAAACAATATTAAATTTCTCAATACAAAATATCACTTGTTCAAATATCGATAAAATCGATCTGATACTACTGGAAAATTTGTTCACATATATGGCGCAAAATATCAACCAGATTTTTTTCATTTTTGCATTCAAATTAATACATTTTAACGCTTTAAAAACATACAATATCTTTATTTATCGATATTTTTCGATCAATTGATGACATATTACGTTTCATACAAAACAATGAAAATCCACTCTATATTATCGATACATTGATTTCTTTGATTAAAAACAATGTTCTCGACGTTGAATTCTTTCAAAGCTCAGTTTTATATAAGAAGGAAATTTTCTATAGCATTATTGAGCATGAAAATCAATATTCTATTTATGCAATTGCAAATTTATATACAAAATTATTGAAAAATTACCCTGAATATGCAAATAACCTTCCATGTTCGGATATATTAATCTCAAATTATAACAATTTTTTAATGACTTAAATTCAATTATTACCATGAAATTCTTTTAATTCGACAACTTTTATTGTTCAACGATAGAGGTTGGCTAATGGAGCACGTTTTAATGGATGGAGCGGAGAGAGTAGAAGCTCTGAAGCTTTTTCAATAGGCTCAAAAAATTAAACAATTCGAGCTTGAATGAAAGCGGAGTCTTTGAGACAGGCAAATTAAAATTTTTATTGATAAAAATTAAAAAAGATCTTCAACTGCTGCCTTTTTTTGATCTTTTTAAATCTGTTGTATTTGAATCTGTAAACATGCATTAAATATTTTATTATGATAAAGATCATAGATCCTGACGAAAACTAGTCGAAACAAACTGTTGTGAAAAATTGAGAGGAATGCAAAGTGCATGTATTCATTTTTTCACTTCACCTCGTATTACTTCAAAGTTTTATCATAAGACAAATTACGGAAAGTGAACTCAAACAAAAAGCGACACAATGCATTTGCCAACCAAATAACTTTACAAAGCAAAAACTTAAATTACTTGTCAAGCTTACTATTCTTATTTTAACAATTAAAAAATTAAATTTTATTTTTTATTTAAAAAAATCATCTTATATCATCTGATATATATATATAACAGCATTAATATTTCAATGATTCACAAATCAACTTTTTCATTATTTTAAATAATTGTAGAATATATACCGACTTTTTGTACATAAATATTTTTAGATTCAATAATGATTTACGTTTTTTTTCAAAACTTATAATTTTCAAATGAGTGGTAGAATCTTCGATTTAATTGATTTAGAATGGTTAAATCAAGCTAATCAACAAATTCAAAGCGGTATTAACGTCGAAACCGTTCTCCAAAATGTCCCTTTAACAGATGGAAGAATTTTTCCCACAATATCACATAAAACTTTTAAAAACGCTCTTAATTTCAATCAAATTGAAATTCCAAAATTACGTACAGGTCCAAAACCAAAAGATCCACCACAAGAATTAATAAATACTGTCCAAAATTTACATAATAAAGTTCAAAAAAATAGGAATTTCCCAGGCTTTCGGCCGAATTATAACAGATCGTCAAATGATACTTGAATCGCAAATGCAAAATCAACAAAATATTCAAATTCATTTTCCAATTCCACGATTGTCTCAACGGAATCAAAATTCAGAGTTTGATTACAGTTCTCTTGACATTTCAAGTTCATCTGAACAGTTATCATCAGAAATCTCTTCAAATTCCGACGATTCATCAGCCGAAGAATTATTTTCATCAAGTCCAAATTCAATTGATACAGAGTCGGATATAAATTCAGAAGATGACCCATATTCAATACACACAAATACAACTTCAACATTTGAAAAAATTACAGATTATTTTGACCGTAAATTATTGAACATTCAATTTTCCGAAAGAACTGTTAATAAATGTTTCAAACTTCTCAATCTTGCACAACCGCCAAAAAATTCAAAGGCAAAAGGTCAAACAAAATACGAAGCTTTTTACGTTAATGAAATATGGCATGTAGATATTCACTTTTTAAATCATCGCCAAGGTGAATATCTATATGCCGTTATTGACGATAAATCACGTACCATTTTGGCTTGGTCACATCTCGAAACTAAAGAAGCGGCACAAACAAGTTGTGTCATTCAACAATGTTTCGATGTATATGGCAAACCGTTTGCCATATGGAGTGACAATGGGCTTGAAAACTACGGTGTTTTCAAAAATTTATTAAAAAATGCAAACGTCGAATCAATCACGATAATACCACACTGCCCTTACATGAATGGCAAAATCGAAAGATTTTGGCAGAATATTCAAGTTGATGAGGTAGCTTGGGATCAAATTCAAAATTTAATCGAAAATTATAACGCAACACCACATACACAGTTACCAAGAAATCCAGAAATACATACCTGGTTTACACCAAACAAATTTTATGATATCAGCGAAAAATATGATACCACCAAAGAACCCCTTTGGAAAGTTGATGGAGAAATTAAGGATTTGAGGATTTCTCTTCAACATTTCCGCGAGAGGAGAGCCAATCAAAAAAATTAATTGGGTAATAATTTAAAATCGAAAATAAAATCTAATTTTTAACACAAATTAACAATGTATTATATATCAAATCAGCTTTATAAATATTATAGAAAAGTTTATTTTTATTTTTATTTTTATTTTTAATTATTATTATTATTTTTTAAATTAAAAGAAAACATTAGAATTATATGGATATATTTAAATTAATTATAAAAATAAAATTGAATATATTGAAGTTTGAGTTTATAGGTATACAAATTTTAGAGGCATTTTGGCTGAGAACTATGGTCTGCGAGGTACATGGATAGAATCAGTACCTCGCAGACTATAGTTCTCTATATGGCGCCGAAAATTTTTGGTGAAATGTCGTCGCATTTCACCAAAAATTTTTCGCCGCCATAGGAAGAATTGGAGGGTGTGAGATACTATTACATGCTATAGTACTCACACCCTCCAATTCTTAGTCAAAACGGCTAAAAATTGCTCACAATTTCAACAATTGTGAGCAATTTTCAGCCATTTTGGCTGAGAACTATAGTCTGCAAGGTACTGATTCTATCCATGTACCTCGCAGACCATAGTTCTCTATATGGCGCCCAAAAAATTTATGATTGTTTTTTATCAAATCTTATCCATATTATTCTATTAATGTTAATTATATTTTATCAATTATATTTTTTAAATAATAAACACAAAATCCACTAATTTAAAATTGGCGCCAAATGTCACTTTTGCTAGTGATGCATTTCGGCATGATATATTCAGGGGCTTAAAACGTTCAATAGCGGAGAACCATGCTTGGGTAGGCGTTGGCTGTGGAACAATACCCGTCTTCATGTCCAAAAATGCCTCAAAATGAGATTTGGCATATTCGATATCTTTATTTATTTGGTTATAGGCGGAGATTATTCCAAGATGGCCATGCTGCTCAATTAGGTTTCTAATAGTTACCTTAAGATCTTTTGGTACATTAACTTTGGGTCTCCCGCGCTTAAGGGGAATAGACACAGATGGGTGAGGCTGAGGCTGAGTATTGGCAGAGAGTTGTTGCTCTGCCGAGGTGTTGGCAGAGAGCTGGCGTTGAAGATGAGTGTTGGCAGAGAGTTGTGGCTATGGGGGAGTGTTGGTACTGCTGGCTAATGAAAGCTGGCGTTGAAGAGGAGCGTTGGCTGTTGAGAGCTGGCGTTGTGGGGGAGTGCTGGCAGAGAGTTGTGGCTGTGGAACAGAGTTGGTAGTGCTGGCTGATGAAAGCTGGCGTTGTAGAGGAGTGCTGGCTGATGAGGGTTCTTCCTGTATACGAGAGTCGTTTGAACTTTGTAATATCAAATAATCGGTAAGGAGAGTGTCATATCTGTGTTTCAAAATGGATGAACACTCGTAGAGTCGATTATTATATTTAATGTAGAAAGTAGTAAACTCTTGAAGTTTGTATGTATGATGTAAGTACTCTTCAATAGTAATTAGTCTATTACATAAGAGAGCTTTGTAAAATGTTATCTTGTTAATTGATGAACGAATAGTGTTGTTGACTAATGGAACATTTGTGAGAACAATGGCTAACGGTGTGCGCCTTTGAATCTGTGCTAGAGCTGTTTCAAGATAAGCTGAATCAACTAAGGTGTACAAATTCATTTTAAACAAATTTGAAATGAAATAATTTGTGAGAATTTGAGAATAATTTAATTATTTCAGAAGTCTATATTGAAAAATATTCTTAACAAAATTAATTTAAATGGTTCAGAAAAAAAAAATTAAAATTAATGGAAAAAACATGATTAGGAATAATTAACAATAATAAATATCATGGTTTTGGATTATTTAAACAGCTATAAAAGAACGAATTTTACAAATTACGATAAAAATATTGAAAAATAATGAAGAGGATAAGGATTTGAATCGAAAATTAAAAGGATGATTATGTGTCAAATTAAATTAAAATAAAAATTTTAGAAGATTTAGACAAGAAATAGTGCAAAGAATTAGAATTAACATAAAAATCGAAAATTTAATAAAGGAGAGATAAAATTATTGTAGTATTCAATTGAAAATTTTGATAAAATAAGGAATATTGGTAAACAAATAAGTTTCATCTAAAAAAGGAAAATAAAAATATAAAAATTGAAATAAAAACAGAAATATAAAATATTTTTAAAATGCAAAAAAGTTTCATACTAATCGTTTTTGTATAATATTTATCATTGAAAGATTATTGAAAGATATTTTGAAAGAAATCGAAAGAGTTAAGAAATATTGAGAAGAAGGACAATTGAATGAATTTTTGGCCGATTGTGCTATGCAAAGTTGATGATAATTGCAGGAAATTTTGAGATTTTCGAGGTTTTGGAGGGTGTGAGTACTATTATATGTAATAGTATCTCACACCCTCTAATTCATCCTATGGCGTCGAGAAAATTTTAGTGAAATGTCGTCGCATTTCACGAAAATTTCTCGGCGCCATATAGAGAACTAGAGTCTGCGAGGTACTGATTCTATCTATGTACCTCACAGACCCTAGTTCTCAGCCAAAATGGCTAAAAATTGCTCGCAATTGTTTGCCATGTAAACCGTCACTTTTTGAGGAGATTTGACATTCTGTCAAATCTCCTTTTTTCGTATATAAGAAAAAAGGCAGCAATCTAAAAGCTGAGACGTTTCTGTCCCAGAATTTGGAACGAAGTACAAGCATATACCAATTTCCACAGCTTTTTCAATCACTTTACTCAAAATGTGAGAGCGGTATTGATCGATAATAAGAGCGCAATCTTCGTTTCTTGCTCATTAATGAGCAAGATTAAGATATTTAATCACGTTATCAACATTTATGATATTCATTCATAATTTTCCAACAAGTATTCTTCTTTTAGTATGTCACACCCTCCAATTCTTCCTATGGCACCGAAAAAAAATTCCTTTTTTAAAAAATTCATTTTCAAAAGAAAATATATTTTTTGTTCCGTACGGAAAAGGTTCCCTAGAAAAAGTGACAAAAAAGTGAAAATTACTCTTATTTTTCGCGGCAAAAATCGAAAGGGTTTTTAATAAATTATTTATAATATGTGAGGATTTTTATTTATTATTATTTATTAATTAACAAAAAAATTGAAAATGATTGTTTTAGTAGTGTTTAATTTGAAATTGAAGGGTGAGAGGTATATAGTATGCCTATATACCTCCCACCCTTCAATTCCAACTCTGAAGCTGGGAAATTTTGTCTGAATGTTAAACTATTCAGACAAAATTTCCCAGCTTCAGAGAGGGAATGAGAGCCTACTAGGCACTGATACAAAATCAGTGCATTATAGGCTTCCATTCCCTCGAGAAAGTTCGAAAACTTGGTCGCAATTGCATCTGATTGCGACCAAGTTTTCGAACTTTCTCATAGGAATTGAAGCGTGAGAGGTATATAGTATGCCTATTCAATTATATAAAAAAATGAAATATTGGTAATTGGAGAAAATCGAAATGGGGAATACAATTTTTATGTGATGTGCTTTTGATTTGCTTGTTATTGTGAGTAACTTTGTGTAGATAACTTATAACTTGAATTTCGTTTTTGCTTGTATAGAGTCAAACTTGTATTAGAGTAAATATCCTTTCATGCTTAGTAAAATGCTTGTTTATTCTTTCTTATATCGATATTTTTCTGAAAATTTATTTGAGTTTCTTGAGATTATGAGTTTCTGAAGTTTTCGATGCTCTCTCTGAGGTTTTTAAGCTCTCCGTCTACGTACCAATATGGTTCCTGCTTAGGATTTTGGTACCAATGATTTTGAATCTCGCTTGCCTCAAAATCGTTTGGTGTAAAGTATACGTTTGTTTTTGGATTGAGTGGGAGCGATGAATGCGGCATGTTGTTGTAAAATTTGATGCCTTTTTTCAGATCTGCTTCTGATTTGCAATTATTTTCATTGCGGTGTTGTAAACAGAAATTCATCAAAAGTGACACGTCAGAAAAGCTAAAATATTGAATTTTTGGAACTTTTGATAGAGCACGTTTTTAAATATTAATTAAAGTAAATGTATATTTTGTAAAGATTCTTTTTAATAAAAAAAATAAAATTTTGAAGTAGAACACAAAATCTTCTGAAAAATAATATCACATAAACTCATATTATTTTCTAATATATAACTATTTTATATAAAAATCAAATTCAATGATCTTAAAAGCGAAGGATAAACCTCAAAATTTACGAATATAATAAGTGGGAATATAATGCTTATCTATCATAAAACCATATGAAATATCAATTTTTGCTTTACGCCTAATTTTTGACGACAATTAGCAAAAAATGTTAAATGTTAACACTCAGTCCATTTGAATATGAAAAATAAAATTGACTTTGATTTGTTTCGTACCGAAATGGCTAACAAAAAAGTGACAGAAAACCTTAAATTGCGCGGCAATTTTAATTAAAAAAATAAACATTAATTTTTGTGATTGATATATGCATTTTTTTATATATAATAAGATTTAAATTTAGGGGAAAAATTGGAAAAAAATAAGATTGGAAGTCTTTAGGTAAGAAGGAAAGGGCAAGAGATATATAGTGTACCTATATACCTCTTGCCCTTTCATTCTAAGTAGAAATGGGAGAAACTTTGTCCGCATCATCAGTTATGCGGACAAAGTTTCTCCGATTTTTAATGGGAATTGCAGGCTATGAGGCACTGATATATAATCAGTACCTCATAGCCTACAATTCCCCTTATTAGACTTCCAAACTTTGAGTTAATGTCTTGACATTAACTCAAAGTTTGGAAAACTTCTCGTAAGAATCAATCGTCAAAAACCTCGATTGCAGTTATATTCATTGTGTTAAATTTGATTTATTTTGAAATTTTTATAAATTAAATTTTATATAACATAAAGCGTTATGAATTAGTATTTCCATATGAATTTTATCTCGAAAATAGTAATTCTGTACAGTTATATTTCGGTTAATTTTGGAAATTTCTAGGAATACTTTAAGATAGTATGATTATATATAACTCTGCCTTCATGATTTATTTTAGCTTTCGCGCAAATATCAGTTAACTTAACTCCATTATTTGATTTTGTGATGGCTTCACAAAGCCAATCAATATCAATCTCTTCTGGAGAATGTCTTCTCTTCTAGAATATTTTCAATACTTTACATACAAACATTTTTATTTCTAAAAAACTTTTTATTTTTTCTAGGATATATGAATGAAAATAGTTAGAACAAGATTTTGAAGCTCAAAACATTAAAAATTATTAAAGATTTGTATAATATGATTAAAAATGGGAAATAATATGAGGCAATATAAAGGAATATGAATATTAAATAAATATATCTAAATAGAAAGAATCAGAAAAATCAAATTATTGGCGCCAAAAATGTCACATTTTTGGTGAGCCATTTCGGTATGAGATAAAATTGACTTTGATTAAATGTTTTTATTTATCATGCAATTCTTCTTGCGACCAAAGATTTGAATCAAATTTCAAAAAATAAGATAGCTTAAAAAATAATATACGGTAGTGTTTACTAATAGATGAATAGTATATAAATTCTATTAAAATGGATTTGATTCAAAAAAATATAAAACCAAAAATAATTGTTATAATTTAAATGAAGAAGTAATTTAAAACGATTTTATTTATGATCAAATTTTATATATCTTTTTGGATCAAATCCATTTTAATAGAATTTATATACTATTCATCTATTAGTAAACACTACCGTATATTATTTTTTAAGCTATCTTATTTTTTGAAATTTGATTCAAATCTTTGGTCGCAAGAAGAATTGCATGATAAATAAAAACATTTAATCAAAGTCAATTTTATTTTTCATATTCAAATGGACTGAGTGTTAACATTTAACATTTTTTGCTAATTGTCGTCAAAAATTAGGCATAAAGCAAAAATTGATATTTCATATGGTTTTATGATAGATAAGCATTATATTCCCACTTATTATATTCGTAAATTTTGAGGTTTATCCTTCGCTTTTAAGATCATTGAATTTGATTTTTATATTGTTGTAAACAGAAATTCATCAAAAGTGACACCTCAGAAAAGCTAAAACATTGAATTTTTGGAACTTTTGATAGAGCACGTTTTTAAATATTAGTTAAAGTAAATGTATATTTTGTAAAGATTCTTTTTAATAAAAAATAAAATTTTGAAGAAGAACACAAAATCTTCTGAAAAATAATATCACATAAACTCATATTATTTTCTAATATATAACTATTTTATATAAAAATCAAATTCAATGATCTTAAAAGCGAAGGATAAACCTCAAAATTTACGAATATAATGAGTGGGAATATAATGCTTATCTATCATAAAACCATATGAAATATTAATTTTTGCTTTACGCCTAATTTTTGACGACAATTAGCAAAAAATGTTAAATGTTAACACTCAGTCCATTTGAATATGAAAAATAAAATTGACTTTGATTAAATGTTTTTATTTATCATGCAATTCTTCTTGCGACCAAAGATTTGAATAAAATTTCAAAAAATAAGATAGCTTAAAAAATAATATACGGTAGTGTTTACTAATAGATGAATAGTATATAAATTCTATTAAAATGGATTTGATCCAAAAAAATATAAAAAACCCAAAAATAATTGTATAATTTAAATGAAGAAGTAATTTAAAACGATTTTATTTATGATCAAATTTTATATATTTTTTGGATCAAATCCATTTTATAGAATTTATATACTATTCATCTATTAGTAAACACTACCGTATATTATTTTTTAAGCTATCTTATTTTTTGAAATTTTATTCAAATCTTTGGTCGCAAGAAGAATTGCATGATAAATAAAAACATTTAATCAAAGTCAATTTTATTTTTCATATTCAAATGGACTGAGTGTTAACATTTAACATTTTTTGCTAATTGTCGTCAAATTAGGCGTAAGCAAAAATTGATATTTCATATGGTTTTATGATAGATAAGCATTATATTCCCACTCATTATATTCGTAATTTTGAGGTTTATCCTTCGCTTTTAAGATCATTGAATTTGATTTTTATATAAATAGTTATATATTAGAAAATAATATGAGTTTATGTGATATTATTTTTCAGAAGATTTTATTCTATATGCCTATGAAAAGTACTCTCAAAACTAACTTTTTCCTAATTATAATTAAATCTAGAATATTGTATTATGCTTAGTATTATTTCATTTTTCTCATTCAATTTAGAATTTACAAATGTCAAAAAATTGAGAGCTGTCACTTTTGATGAATTTCTGTTTATTACAATATAAAATAGTTATATATTAGAAAATAATATGAGTTTATGTGATATTATTTTTCAGAAGATTTTATTCTATATGCCTATGAAAAGTACTCTCAAAACTAACTTTTTCCTAATTATAATTAAATCTAGAATATTGTATTATGCTTAGTATTATTTCATTTTTCTCATTCAATTTAGAATTTACAAATGTCAAAAAATTGAGAGCTGTCACTTTTGATGAATTTCTGTTTATTACATTCGATCTTGCCGTTAGCTTGAGGGTTTCCGTGCTGTATAAAAATATGTTAGATTCCTTTTTCGACGAGTAATTGGTGAAATGTACTTTTGTTCTCCAGACCGTTATCGGTCCAAATGGCAAAAGGGGGATGAGGTATTGTAGTAAGTGCTCTTTTTTTTTCAAAACGTTTGTTGTATTTTGTGCCGTTTTTTCAGTAAAAAGATTAAAATCGATAATTTTTCTTGATCTATCATCAATTATAGCAAAGAGATATTTTCCAATACGTTTTCTCCAGTAGTGTATGTCAGCATGCCAAATTTCGTGGCAGTTGGCTGCGAGATAATTTCTTGGAGTATATTTTTCTGGATTTTCTGGATTTTCAGGGGGTGTATCGGCTATAATTGCTTAGTGAATTTTCCTGCCCATTAAAAAAGAAACAGATTCGAATGGTGTTTCGATATAAGTTGCAGTTTGTAAAGATTCATGAATTGGATTGATTTCTATTGGATTTCCTTCAACAGGAGTGACAACTTGAACAAATGACGTTCTGTCTACCTGATCAAGCCAGTTACCTGAGTCAAAATTTACTTCTCCATTTTTTTGAATATCCATTTGAATTTTTTGAAATTGTGTTTCGTACCGAAATGCATCACTAGAAAAAGTGATAAAAAGTGACACTTACTCTTATTTTGCGCGGCAATTTTTCTAAGTTATTTTGTTAAGCTAAATGTGTTATATATCAAATCAGCTTTATAAATATTATAGAAAAGTTTATTTTTATTTTTATTTTTATTTTTAATTATTATTATTATTTTTTAAATTAAAAGAAAACATTAGAATTATATGGATATATTTAAATTAATTATAAAAATAAAATTGAATATATTGAAGTTTGAGTTTATAGGTATACAAATTTTAGAGGCATTTTGGCTGAGAACTATGGTCTGCGAGGTACATGGATAGAATCAGTACCTTGCAGACTATAGTTCTCTATATGGCGCCCAAAAAATTTATGATTGTATCATAAGACAAATTACGGAAAGTGAACTCAAACAAAAAGTGACACAATGCATTTGCCAACCAAATAACTTTACAAAGCAAAAACTTAAATTACTTGTCAAGCTTACTATTCTTATTTTAACAATTAAAAAATTAAATTTTATTTTTTATTTAAAAAAATCATCTTATATCATCTGATATATATATATAACAGCATTAATATTTCAATGATTCACAAATCAACTTTTTCATTATTTTAAATAATTATAGAATATATACCGACTTTTTGTACATAAATATTTTTAGATTCAATAATGATTTACGGTTTTTTTTCAAAACTTATAATTTTCCAATGAGTGGTAGAATCTTCGATTTAATTGATTTAGAATGGTTAAATCAAGCTAATCAACAAATTCAAAGCGGTATTAACGTCGAAACCGTTCTCCAAAATGTCCTTTAACAGATGGAAGAATTCTTCAGACAAAGTTTTTGAACTTTGTATAAGTTCTCCAAAATGTTAAACTATTCAAAGCGGTATTAACGTCGAAACCGTTCTCCAAAATGTTAAACTATTCAGACAAAGTTTCCCGCTGTTTGCGAAGGAATTGTTGGCTATGATGTACTGATTCATGATCAGTGCATCATAGCCAACAATTCCTTATACAAAGTTCAAAAACTTGGGTGCAATCAGAACTGATTGCACCCAAGTTTTTGAACTTTCTCGAGGGAATGAAAGGGTAAGAGGTATACATTATGAATATATACCTCTTACCCTTCCATTCCCTCTCTGACGCGGAAACTTTGTCTGAATGTTAAACTATTCAGACAAAGTTTCCCGCTGTTTGCGAAGGAATTGTTGGCTATGATGTACTGATTCATGATCAGTACATCATAGCCAACAATTCCTTATACAAAGTTCAAAAACTTGGGTGCAATCAGAACTGATTGCACCCAAGTTTTTGAACTTTCTCGAGGGAATGAAAGGGTAAGAGGTATACATTATGAATATATACTCTTACCCTTCCATTCCCTCTCTGACAGCGGGAAACTTTGTCTGAATGTTAAACTATTCAGACAAAGTTTCCCGCTGTTTGCGAAGGAATTGTTGGCTATGATGTACTGATTCATGATCAGTGCATCATAGCCAACAATTCCTTATACAAAGTTCAAAAACTTGGGTGCAATCAGAACTGATTGCACCCAAGTTTTTGAACTTTCTCGAGGGAATGAAAGGGTAAGAGGTATACATTATGAATATATACCTCTTACCCTTCCATTCCCTCTCTGACAGCGGGAAACTTTGTCTGAATGTTAAACTATTCAGACAAAGTTTCCCGCTGTTTGCGAAGGAATTGTTGGCTATGATGTACTGATTCATGATCAGTACATCATAGCCAACAATTCCTTATACAAAGTTCAAAAACTTGGGTGCAATCAGAACTGATTGCACCCAAGTTTTTGAACTTTCTCGAGGGAATGAAAGGGTAAGAGGAACATTATGAATATATACCTCTTACCCTTCCATTCCCTCTCTGACAGCGGGAAACTTTGTCTGAATGTTAAACTATTCAGACAAAGTTTCCCGCTGTTTGCGAAGGAATTGTTGGCTATGATGTACTGATTCATGATCAGTGCATCATAGCCAACAATTCCTTATACAAAGTTCAAAAACTTGGGTGCAATCAGAACTGATTGCACCAAGTTTTTGAACTTTCTCGAGGGAATGAAAGGGTAAGAGGTATACATTTCCTTTCACCTTCGTTCTCAATAATTAACTTATAAATTTTTTAAAGCAAAAAAAGTCTGATTTTTTTTGACAAGTAAATATATAGGGAATTTATCCGACCAAATAAGTGTCACTTTTTCGGTTCACCTCACTTTCCGTAACTCGTCTTACAACAATTGTTTTTTATCAAATCTTATCCATATTATTCTATTAATGTTAATTATATTTTATCAATTATATTTTTTAAATAATAAACACAAAATCCACTAAAAAAAAGTAGTGGGGCTTCCAGGCACTTCGTGCCCTCTAGCCCCGAAGATGTTTAGTATAAATGAAGTTTTTATTCGGATAATTGTTAGTCTTCTGGTGTGAATTCGGAGGACTCTTCTTCTTCCTCCATTGCTTCTGGGAAGAAGCCTTCTTCTGGGTCGAAAACATTATATAATGTGTCGCTTTTCACAAATTATATATGTTTTCATGTTTTGTCACTTTTCTGTCACTTTTCAGGAAAAAACATTTTTATTATTATATATAAAATGAATTTTACAAAACCACCGTTACCGTTCTTTGGAAATAAGAGTAGATGTAAAGATATTATATTGAGAGAACTTAAGAAACTACCGAATGGTCTAATATTTGTAGATTTGTTCGGTGGAAGTTTCTATATATCCCATTTGTGCCATACAATATTCCCAGACTCAAAGATTATATGCAATGACTTCGACAACTATATGGACCGTCTCAAACATATTCCAGACACAAACAATATATTGAAAGAGTTAAAAGAAAAGATACCTATAGGTAAGATGGAACGTATACCATTAGATAAGAAAAATATTGTGAGAGAGGTTTTGAAAAAAGCAGAATATATAGACTGGGATAGTATATCTGCTAGACTATTATATAGTGGTGCTATAAGAGTTCATGACATTGAAACACTTATGTCAAAAGTTTTATATCTTAACTATACAAATGTTTTCAAAGAGGACATAGAAAAATATATTGAGGGTATAGAATTTGTGAGATGTCATTGGACAGAGTTGTATGAAAAATATAAAGACAAGGAAAATGTTTTCTTTATAGTGGACCCGCCGTTCTATAACACATGGGATTTTCAATACCAAGTAGACTGGACTTTGAGAGACTCTTTAGAAACTTTAGACGTTTTACATAACCATCCATGCTTTTACTTTACATCCGATAAAAGTGGTTTGGAAACCGTTATGAGATGGTTAGAGGACATACATGACTATGAGTTTAGATATGACAAGATAGAATATGAGAGAGGTCCTATAAACCGGAGAAAGTGTCACAATAAAGAAATTTTATTAGTAAGTAAATGTGGTTTGAAATAGGACTACTTGTTTTAGGTTTTTTCCATTGTGTCATTTATTTATTTGACGTGGCAGAAAAGTACAGAGAATATGAAGATGAACCAATGCCTGCAAATGTTCAGCATATGTACTCGTAAGAGATATTTTTATCTAATATTAAATGGACGCACAGAACTTAGCGAATGCACAGCAACCTGGACAACCAAACCCAGAGAATATTCCAAATGAAGTTAGAATACAAACTGCAATGGCAAACTATGGTCAAGTGCCAACAGATGTACAAATGCAAACTGCCATGTCAAATGACGCTGCGTTAGGTTTGCCACCATGGTATGCAAATATGAGATGGAAAGAGTTTTATACAAACCCTGAAGTGGGATATAAACAACTTTATGCAGATGACGCGAACACAGGAGTTGACCCAGAATATGTTTTCTACCAGAGGAGAAACAGAATGTATGAGCTCCAGTTAAAGAATGCTATGGAACTCAACAGGAAACGTAAGAGACTAGGCGGACATTAGATTTTTACACGTAGTAAATGGGTTTCTTCAGTAAGATAGGAAACTTCTTTCGAAATGTTGGAAGAGGTATATGGAATGGAATAAAATCTGTCGGAAGAGGAGTATGGAACGGTGTCAAAAATATTGGTAAAAGAGTAGGTCAGTTTGTTGGTATTATACCTAAAGACCCTGAACCAGAAGAGCAAGCTCCTGTTATACAACAGCCTGAACCTGCACCACAGTCAAGTTGGCAACCAAATCCAACACCACAACCGGTATATTAAAAAATTATATTTTTACCGTTCGATAGTAGTTGTATATGAAACTAAGTTCTAAGTAAAACGCATGGTATAATGGAATTATTCTTTTTCTTCCATCTGTAGTAAACCATACTTGAAAGTCTGAAATACTTCCACTTGGTGGTTCGTATAACTTTGTAGGTTTTTCGTAAAAGTCATTTGCCAAGCATAAGAAAGAGTTTTGGGCGCCAGAAAATGAAGCATGAACAATAATAGCATCTTGGTCGAAAACATTTTCATATGTTCCATTAGGGTTTTCGACTTCATAAAAGTCTGGGTGTACTGGATATGCTGCAGGCTGATTTAACATCCTCATAAATCTATACCATGCCAAGTTGTTATATTTTGTAGAAATATAAACGTTTTCTCCAAGGTCTTCTATTCTATTGATTTTAACAGTTGCATTTTTCCTGTCATAAATAATATCGAGATGGTACTCTCCCTCGTCAATGTTATACTGGTTTGCATATTCGATATAGATATCGTTTATTTTTTCTTGAAAAGCTTGAAGAGTTGTTTCTAAGTTTACAAGCAAACTAACTTGTAAAAGTTTTCCCTGTTCAAATTTCTCATACATACGTTTTTCTTTGTTATAGTATCGAACTTCAAAACCGACCGTAAATGGGAAACCATGTATGGCTTCTGAAATGAACTTCATTCTACGAAAGCCAATAGCTTTTGTGACAGATGGGTCTCTTAGCCATCTTAATGGGTAGTCAAAACGATAGCCTTCATGCTTTACGGTCTCTGTCTCAAACTTTTGACCGACATTAGTAAAAAGTTCATCTAATGGTTTAGTTGTAGCAACTCTTGAATTTTCTTTTTCTATTGAAAGCATATTTTATCTAGAATAAAAATGTCGAAAGATATTGCTTCCATAAGAGAAATACAACACAACCGACAACTCATTATGCAAGCTCTAAATAAGAACACAACAAACTTTTCAAACTACTCTAAGATATCTGAGTCATTGAAAGAAGGAAACTTAAAACTGACATTAAACCCAATGACAGATGAGTTTCTGTTTCAAGACAATAAGAACCATACTGTCTGTATAAATCCAACAAAAGGAACTTTAAACGAGAAACCTATAAATGAACTTCTTTTGAAAGCAGATGTTGACAACAAAGCTGACAAAGAATATGTAGACGATGCAATAGCAAAAGAAGAAGAAAGAGCTAACAATGCTTATGCAACAAAAGAACATACTCATCCTGAACTAGCAGACAAAACATATGTTGACAATAAAATGTCAAGTGAAGTGACAAGAGCTGAAAACGAATATTCTAAAAAGACTCATATACATTCTATATCTGATATTACAAACTTACAAGAAACCTTAAACAGGAAAAGTGCCGTTGGACATACACATACCATTACAAATATTACAAACTTACAAGAAACCTTAAACACGAAAAGTGACGTTGGACATACACATACCATTGCAAATATTACAAACTTACAAGAAACCTTAAACAGTAAAAGTAACGTTGGACATACACATTCTATATCTGAAATAACAGACTTAAACGTTAGCCTTGAAAAGAAAGCAGATAAAACATATGTCAATGAAATATACCAAAGTTTGATAGGAACAACAAAAAATATTGAAACTATTGTTGGTGACTTTTCTGTCAATGAAGAAAATAAATATTTTAGATGGCAGTTTGTACATTCCTTAAAAAATGGTATACGGTATAAACTCATTCCGAAAAATAACAATGAAATGTATGTAAGCTATATAAAGAATAATGGTACACAAGTTAAAGTTCCATTAGACAACAACTGCTACTTAAACTTATATGGAGACGAACAAAAGAAATATTTCCGAGTTTATGAAATGGCAGATATGACATTGCCTGACCCAGCTCCAGCACCATATTATTATGACTATGTAGATGACGAAGGAACACTACATGCAGATGAACAAAAGCAAACATTATATTTAGATTATTATAGATATAAAAGATATAATGCAATAGAAAAAACGAGAATAGTATATTATTATATAGATGACAGAAATAAATATTATAGTCAAGATTTTACCTACCCTGAAAACATAAGATTATATTATAAAAAATATTCTTACACAAACCAGAAGAAACCTGAAATAGTTGCACTATATTTTAAGTTCAAAAGAGACAATCCTATAATATCTCATATGTTTGATTTAATGAACCCAGTAGGTTCTATTTATACATCTATGGAAGCAAGAGGTCCTCAAGTAATGTTTGGTGTTGGTGCATGGGAACAAATAGTCGACAGGTTTTTGTATTGTGCAAACTCTTCAAAGGAAACAGGAGGTTCGAAGAAAATTACTGAAGCAAACCTTCCACCGCACACTCATACGGGAACTACAAACTTTTCTGGCGACCATAGTCACTCATTAAGAGACCATCCATTATACAACTCAGAATATTATGCTGGCAATGACGTTTTATCTCCAGATTATAACCATTCAGCAAAAAAGACTTTTCGACCAACTGAACCAGGAGGAAATCATACACATACTTTCACAACAAATCCAACAGGCTTGGGTAAAGAATACATGCCACCTTACATGACAGTTTACGCATGGTATAGAATTGCTTAGTCGTCATTTTCAACTTCTTTAGCATATTCGTCAGGAGTTGTCTTATATTTGTTAGGAACTGTCTTTGAAAGTATACCACCTTGAACTTTGACAAGTTTGAAACGAGGTCTGACAATAGTAGTTTTATCTTCTGCTTGCAGTGTGTACATTTTGCCATGTTTGCCTAAAACTTCATAATATTCTCTTGTATACTTTCTTCTATTTTTACGAACACGAATGTGAGTACCTGTCGAGTTCCCATTGTTGTCATAGTCAATAGTATTTTCATATGGGTCGCGTTTAGGTATTTCTATTTTTACTTTGTCACCTTTCTGAAGTTTGAAGCCCGGCATTCTTTCTTGTTTGTCTCTTTTGACTAAATTATTAAATATATAGTCTTTCTCTAAGTCAGGGTTGTTTTTCATTTCTTCGGGGGAGTGGTTTCCCAAACCTTTTTGTTTACGGTTATTGTAAATATTTAAAACTTGTCTCATCTTTGCCATGGAGAAGTGTCTATACTTGTCGTCATATGACATTTCATTTGCTTCACCACCTTGTGGTTGGTTTAAGTCTCTTAACATTTTTATACAACCGTCAATGACACCAAGAGCAGAATGGTTTTGGTCGACAATGAAATATTGGTTTACATTTTTTGAACGCAGATAGTTTTTTACATCATCTGATTTGAAAGAACTTTCACAGTCAGATGTCAGTTTTGTTGGATGGTATTTGTCAACGAATATTGTCAAAGCAGTTTTCACATCTAAAATATTTTTGGACCATAATGGTATGGCTTCACAGTATCTTGTGTTTTGACCAACAAATATTAACCAGTATGGTGGTCCATCTGTTCTAACTCTCGGAATGTTTTCCAAGATATCCATAAACCAAGCATTTGGTGTTGAACTAAAGATTTTTATCATGAGTGCTTTCTTTGTTGCCTTAGAAACATAGGGGTCCTTGTTTGGATTCGTCATTTTTTATCCTATAAGAAATGGGTTTATTTGGCGCATTAGCAGGAGTTGCATCCAGATTTTTACCCGCAGTGGGAACAATAGCCAGAGGTGTATTTGGAGTTGGAAGGAAGATTTTGAGTACATTAGGTATACTGAAAGAGAAAGCACAACCTATTATACAAACTGTACAGAAAGGTTGGGATGTAGCACGAGATGCAACAAATCTTATTCCAAATCCTGAAACAAGAGGAAAAGTTCAAGGATGGATGGACAATGTAGGAAGACAAGCAGGAAACTATTATAACAAAGCAAATGACTACTATAACCAAGCAGGACACTATATGGACCAAGGTGAAAGATTCTTTAACAGAGGATATAACCATGCACAACAATGGGTAAACAATAACCAACCTCAACCGCCTCAAACGTGGGGAATGTAAAGTTTTTTACTGAGATGAAATGAACAATACAGCATTGAGACAAATGGGTTCAAGATGGATTTATCGGCTTCCAGCAGTTACACAACGTGTTTGTCAAGTTCTTCCTATACCTCAGGAAGTTTTAGACCGACTTAAAAAACCTAACAACCAGTTGAAAACAAACCAAACTAAAATTTTTTACTGAGATGAAATGACCGAAGAAGTTGAAACGGTAGATTTGACACCACAAACAAAAAGTTCAGAACCATTGTCAAAACCTGTCAAAGAACTTACAGATGAAGAGAAAAATTCAATAATAGAAAGTGCCAGATCTGGAAATACAAACCCTAACTACAAAGTCACTTTTCATAAAAATGGAACGGCAAGTATCTCAAAAAAGAAACAGACTCTCACAAATAAAATATTGAAGTCTGAAGGAGCTTTCGAGACAACAGATGGAAAAGTTTACTTCACTGACCAACAGTTCATTATAGAACATCTCATTGACTTAGAGTCGAAATATTCTAAACTTTACAACAAACACAAAAAGTTGAAAGGAAAACAAAAACAAATGGCATATGATATTTATGAAGATGTTGACGACACAACTGTTCCTGCAAGTGAAGTAAAGTCAGAGAAACCGAAAAGTGACGAAAAACCGATAGAAGAAGAAAACCAAAAACTGAAGATAAACCAAAACCAAAGTTTAGTTTGGAAACTAAACCAAGTCAACCTTCATTAGCTGGTATGGGTTGGCGTCAAAGACTTATGGCAGCAGGCGGTTATGTTAAGTAAAGAAAAAAACATTTTTTTATTTTTATAAAAATGCCCCCATATAGAATGGATAGAAAGTCTGCTAGAATAAAAGCAGAGTTGCAAAGATATGGTTGGAGAGTTTCGAAGAAGTTTAAATATAGGAAGGGAAGACCCATAAAAGTCTATGACAAACTGGCTGGTCTTCGCTACGAAATGGATTTGGAAACAGCACGTGCCAATTATCCAAACAGACTAGAGAGGTTAGAAGAAGAACGTCTTATGGACATGCCTTTCGATGTTAGTGAACCTCAAGTTGAAGGACACGACGGCTTTGCCAGATTCTACTGGAAACATGACGAACAATTGCATCCTTTGAGAAGGAAAAAAGGAAAAGGTGAAGACGCACATGCTCCCATGGAAAGAACAAGATATGCATATGAGAAGTACCGTGAAGTTAGAAGTCAAATTACATCTGGTCGAACCTTTACAGTAAACTTTGACGAAGGAAAGAACAAAGAAGGCTTCATGGGAGTACTTGCTGCAATTCAAGACGGAAATAAGAAAGGATACAATCTCAGATTGACCATAACAGATTTGGATGGTCACATTTACTATGCACATGGCAATGAACAAACAGCCGCAAAACTTCTTGACGCTTTCAAGACTACAAAGAGAGAACAAATGGTTGACTCCGACTCAGACATTTTGAATGCAATTGAAGGAATTGCAAGTGTCAAGTTCGAATGGTACCAACCTAACCCTCAAGCAGTCAGACAACATGCTGGATACTTCCCGTTCATAAATAAGTCTGACATTGACTTGACAAGGTATGGAATTTACAATTCAATTGAAACAATTGTCAATGAACCTTGTATTCTTACATGTCTCAGGAACTCTGGTCTTGTTACAGATGAGAAGATGAAGTATCTTGAGTCATGTGTGAAGACAAGGTACATTCTCAGAGGTCAATTGGCAAAAATTGCACCGTTGGCAAATGTCAATATCCGAGTCAACATACCTACAGATAAAGGTTCTTCACATGACGACTATGTTGTTGACAAAGACTTACCATGGTTGAAGATTGTAATTGTCCACAACCACTTCATGTTGAACGAAAGTCTTACAAACCCATTCTTTGGTAAAAGTAAGTGCAACATTGTCAGAGCTGTCAACATTCTTTTCAAGAAAGGTTTGTTGGAACCAATTCCAGATGACAAGCTGACAGAAACTTTTGTACCAAAAGACGAAACAAACTTTTCACTGTTAGCAAGACCAAAAGTTGTTCCAGACAAAGTTCTAGTACAAAAGAAGTACACAATTCCACAAGGAGTTGGATTGTTCGGATACCAACCTGAACCAGAAGAACTTCCAATGAGGTTGCAAGAACTTCAAGATGCTATAAACAAACTTCCATTGAGACATCCAATTGACGTCAAATTGTATTGGAGAGCATCTGAGTTAGGTCAGAAGGTTTTATATGAAACAGGTTGCTTCGACGATGTTTATGAGATAACAGGAGAAGTTTCTCAGAAGATAAGAGACTCACTTGAATTTCCACAAACTGGACCAATTGGTTGCGACAAGTTCGACTCAAACGAAAAGATATACTATGTCGACCTTAACGCTGCATACATGAGGTTTGTCCAATATATTCCGACTGGAATTCCAAACGAAGATGGTGAGTTCCCGGGAAGGAACTATACAGTTGGAAAAGTCATACAACAACTGTAGGATATTAGGAAAGCTTCAAACCCCAAACTTGCAATGACACTCAAATTGCTTATGAATTCGACATGGGGATATTCCATTAAGAAACCTCAAGAGATGAAGAGTAAACATTATGAGAAGGTCGACAACTTTGTTGAAAGGTTTTCTCCTTTTGTTTTGAAGTACGAATTCACTCAAGGTCAAAGTGGCTTAGTAACCACATTAAAACCTATTGTCGAACATTGGTCTTACCCTCAGTTCGCAAAGGCAGTCCTTGACAACTACAACAAATTCTTCTCCGAAGTCAAATCGAAAGTTGTGGTTTACTATGAGAACATTGACGCACTCATGACGAACGAAGAAGGATACAACAAACTCGTTGAAATGGAAATGGTCGGTGAAAAGATGGGTCAATTCAAATTGGACAAAATTTTCACCGAAGTTCATGTCCTCTCCAAGCGTAAGTACTGGGGCATACTTGAAGACGGCACAGAAATAAAACATTGCATGAAATAAAAAATTTTTATTCGAATTTGAATTAAAATGTGGGAATTCTTGGGAACGGGAAAGGCTTATTTACTTGAGGAACAGGTAAAGGTGGTGGAGGTGGAGGTGGTGGCAACCAGTCCATTTTATATTCCTTCCTAGCTAATTTCCGTTTAATTTCATGGTCGCCCTCGGAGTCTTTGAATCGGACAGGTCGAGTTACACCATTCTTGGTCTCAAACTCATATATAACCTGTTTGTCTGTATTTTCATCGACTATGGCACGAGACACAAACATTGACCAAACGGACAAAAAGTGTCATTTCGGATGGTCACGCAGCCAATCGCATTCGAGCACTTCGAAGAAGCCTTACGTTCCAAGGGAGAGGGTGTCTGGTGCAAGGCAGAGGTCATGAAACTCTACGAGCAGTACATCCTCAATGCCTGGGAGGACAAATCGTCCTTGGATTGGCAATTCTACCAACTCCTCTGGGACGACCTCCTACGCAACTGGGATAACGAAAGAGCCCAATTCAAAGGTCGGGAACTAATTTTGCAAATTACCCTTAATTTAACATACTTATCCAAATAAACACCTAAATTTACTTGGGGTTTCCACCTAAAATAAAATTTTTTTACTCTTAGAACCACTCGAGGTTCTCCTTACGGTTGTTGAGCTTGTCACCGTCAATGTGTCTGACCCTCGTCTTCTTGTCTGGATTTGGAACCCATTGCATACCGACAAGCCTTCCCATGGAAATTGAACCGTAATTCCGAAGGTTAAGGTTCAAGTGTCCCAAGTTGTTGAGGACTGGGGTAAGAACCTTGCCTGTCTCCTTGTTGCGGATTTTGTATGGGTAGGGTTGGGAAATTTCGTAAGCGTCATCGGCAACAAGGGTTGCCCAAACTTCCTTTTCTTTGTGTTTCTCTTCTTCCTCTTCTTCCTCTTCTTCCTCTTCTTTGATAATACCTTCGGCAATTCTGTGTTCACGAAGTACGGTGTTGCATGTTCTGTCCTTTCCGAGTACCTTCCAGATGGCGTCTATCTCTTCGAAGAAACGGTAGATGAGTCGGGCAAGGTTTTGGTTCTCTATGTTGTATTGGCGCAAGGTTTCCGCGAACTCGTACAGGACTTTCTCATTGGAAGCTTGGTTCGTGAGGACATTGGCTTTGAGATTGGTTATCTCTAACATAAGACTATTTTGGAGAGTCTTAATGGAGTTTGTCAGATGAGCGTTCAATTGGGCAATTTGAATTTGAATTGGGCGCTTGTCTGGCAACCTTGAAAGGACATCTGCCATTGTGTTCGGCTTCGGTGCTTGTTCGGACATCGAAAAAATGAAGTGGTTTGAGAATGGCGGTTTTACTTCAAAAAGCTTGTTATGACAGTTATGTCATACAACAAGTTTAAAATAATATCTTGTTCTTCTTCTGAACGTTTGTTGTCTCTTCCGATAAAAGTTTGGAACATGAGAACCAAAAAACGTTTTTTGAGATTGCGGAAGAGTTCAGGCAAACGTTCATATTCCGGATATGTTGGGAGCAGTTCGAAACATCTGAGCTGACTTTCGGACAAAATTGGGACAATGTCAACAAATTCATCTTTGGTCGGACTGCTTGAAGGTAAGTCCCTTACATGTAAGTAGCTCTGGTAAAGTCTTCTCATTTCTGCTAACTTTTGGAGTATAGCTTCGTAGTTTAGAAGTTTTAATTTTAATTGTCTTATTCCACTCTTGACATCTAAACGGTAACTATCCATGAGGTCAAGAGTAGCTTTGGTAGCTTTAAGTGGAGCTATCTGTTCCTTGACCTCTGCAATTTTGGTTGCAATTGTGATTTGAGCTCCTTCAAGTTCGCCGTCTATGTCGTTCTCAACGTCTTCAACGATGGCTTGAAACTCTTCATCGGTCCATTCAGATTGGTGTGGGACGAATTTAACTTGCTTCATTCAAAAAATGAAAAAAATGTTTTTACTCTAAACGTTAAGGTTTACAGTACTGGTTGGATGTCGCCTTCTGAGGTTATGAAGAACGGCCGTCCTGAGAAGTGGAACAGTGCTCTGAGAATTTGTATAATTCGTGGAATTGGACTCTCTCTGTTTGGAAGTTGTATCCATGGGCGCTTTGCAAAGAACTTGAGAAGAGCTTCTTTCTTCATCTCCTTTATGTCGTCTACAGGAGTGTTTTCTGGTATTTGAATTGGAATTCCGGTTTCAATTTCGATTTTCAGCGCACCTCTTCCAGACAACCAGCAGCCGAGGGACTTGTTGGCTTTGTCCTTGCCCAAGTACTGCTTAACAACTTCATTTATCTCTATAAGGTAAATTGCCTCATCTAATGGCTCGATGTTGTCCATTGTTCTGTTTCAGAACTAGTCTTGTACTTTTTCAGAACAATACTTGTACTGTTTCAGAACTAGTCTTGTACTGTTTCAGAAC
Organism: Trichomonas vaginalis G3; assembly: GCF_026262505.1. Lineage (NCBI taxonomy): Eukaryota > Parabasalia > Trichomonadida > Trichomonadidae > Trichomonas > Trichomonas vaginalis. Next base: position 15,268,194 of record NC_067206.1, on the reverse strand, counting down.
AATACTTGTCCTGTTTCAGAACAATACTTGTACTTTTTCAGAACAATACTTGTCCTGTTTCAGAACAAATTTCCCGTAAAAGCTCTCAATTTGTGAGAAAAATTTTCTGTTTCAGAACAATACTTGTACTTTTTCAGAACAATACTTGTACTGTTTCAGAACAATACTTGTACTTTTTCAGAACAATACTTGTACTGTTTCAGAACTAGTCTTGTACTGTTTCAGAACAATGACTGACGTCCCACCAACCGAGTCCATTCCCAAACCAGAAGAACCGAAAGCTGCAGAACCACAACAGTCTCCTCAGCAACCTCAGTTCCAGCAAGTACCTCCGATTTACTACCAATTTCCACCTCAAGGTTACTACCCACCACAAGGCTTCCCGAACTACCCTCCTCAGCCTATGCCTTACTTCCCCAACCCTTGGATGTTCCAGCAAGCTCCACCCCAGCAATTCCAATCTCAATCCAAATCGAAGAGAGACCAAGAGTTCGAAGAAGGTCTGAACCGCTTACGCAAAGATTATGCTACTGCCCCTATGGAAGATGACAGGCTTTCAGTCTCTTCCCTCAAATCGACCGATTCGACTCGTACCACAGATTCGGTTCGTGACCGTGAAGACTACCTCAAGCAGTCTGAGAGACTCTTCATCCTACAATCATTTACAGTTGGAGCTCTCAAGAACATGCGCAATTACGAAGGTCAGACACCAGCTGGAGACCGCAAAACAGACGTACTCGCAAGAGCCGTCCAGCTCGTCAAAACAAAGACTGAGATAGTCGACTTCATTCTTGCAGCTTGCCCATACAAGTAAAAAAAATAAACAATTACGAGTTAAACTTTTTATTCTTTCTTTTCTGAGTTGTTTAGAGCTGGTTTCTCTTGTAGGAACCTTTCGTACTCTTCCATGGTCATGTAATTGCGAATTTGGTACGCAATTCCAGGTTCGTTGTTTTTGAACCTTACGTATGTAACGCTTCCATCCTCCTCAGGGAAGTAAGCTGCTAACATCTGACCAAGTTTTCTCGGTGACTCGGAGCTCATTAAAAATGTCACTTTTAAACGTTAAGTTTTTAGTCTTATTTTACCCTTTGTTTACCCTTTGTTTACCCTTTGTTTGTCAAGGTAGTATTGGAGCGCAATTTCTCCAAATTCTCTGTGTCGGAGTTCTTCAGCATTTTCCAAGGTGTACCTGGAGAACTCAAAGAAGTTGTCAAGAAGATACTGCCATGCTGCTCTTCTGAGTTCGTCGGTATTTTGGAAGTGTTGCACCTTCGAGTCTTCTGACATGAAAAAAATGACACTTTTTCATTATATAACTGTTATTTTTGACGAAGTGCAAATCGTCACTTCGTGTCATAATGTAAAAATAACGCTAATTTTTTATAAAATTTGACGAAGTGCAAATCTTCACTTCGTGTCATAATGTAAAAATAACGCTAATTTTTTATAAAATTTGACGAAGTGCAAACCTTCACTTCGTTAAAAAATGGCATATGCTTGCTTCCCTCGGAAAACCGAGAGAAGAGATTCCGTATGAAAACAGTGAAGAACAGCGAGTAGGTAAAAAACCTTAGTCGCCAAAACTCTATGAAAATCGTGAAGAACAGCGAGACCGACTTTTATCTGGGTCGCCTAAAACTCTATGAAAACAGTGAAGAATAGCGAGTAGGTAAGAAACCCCAGTCGCCAAAACTCTATGAAAACAGTGAAAAATAACAGAGTATTTTGACAACTTCAAACAAGTAGGGTAGATGACACTTTTTCTATTAAACCGTTTTGACATTTCTCATGAGTGAGTATAGTTCTGCCGAACCATTGGAAGAGAAGAAGTACCCTTGCTGGCAAAAGACAAAAATAGTTGCCTTAGTTGTCATTGCAATTGTACTCGTAATTGAATTCATTGTACTTCTCTTCACGTACCTAAAACTCAAGGACGGCATATGCTTTAAGAAGCTACCATCTTACTAAGACTAAACACTTACATTTTTCAAGCTTGACTTTTTACAATTTGAACTTTGTTTGCGTAGATATGAATTCTGAAAGAAGTATGAGGGTCTTGTATGACTTTGTACTTCTCCCATAGTTCATGTCTGTCAAACTTACCTGCCATGGACTCTTTCATAAGTTCCATGAAATCGTCTTCGGACAATCCGGGGAAAAGTACAATGTCAGTAAGTATTCTTTTAACATCCTTACTTAAACTCTTTGCTGTCTGTACACAAATGACAACTGAGATGTTAAAGTGTCTGAGCTTCTTAAGAATTCGACACATGTCTTGTTCTCTATTCTTTAACAAAGGATGAGAAGCAAAGTCATCTAAGATAAAAGACATCTATGAGGGTAAGTCTTCCAATCGTAAGATTGCAATTTCTTCGAAATGTATTCTATCTCTTTCTGTTTGTTTCTGAAGTGTTTCTTCTCTAAATTTCTCTGCATTTCCTCATTTGGGTCTTTGAACTTCGAATTTATATACTCATTTATAGCATTATACTTCAAAACTCTTCTTTGGTACTTCTTTATCCAATCTAACAACTCAGAGTCTTTTATACATACTAACTTAGACTTCTTTATAATATCTTTGAACGAATTGACGGTTTGGTCAAATTGACCAGAAGTACTACAAATGACAACTAACTCATAGAATGGGTTCTTCTCATCTAGTTCTTGTTGTTGTGCAGCCATTTTAAGATAAGTGAAAGTCTTACCCGACCCAGGTGGTGCAATTAGACCTGTTATACCATTCTGAGCAAATAAGAACTTGTCATGTATAGGCTTTATCTGAGCATTTTCTAACTTCCTCTTGTTCTTGTTTAAAACATTCTCAAATTTTTTGTCAATGTCAGCAAACTTTTTTTCTAACATATTTTTAGAAAAATTAAAATTTTTATCTTTTAGAAAATGTCTAGCGATTTCGCTATCTATATTCGAGACAAGCTTTTCGACAGCAAAACATCTGTCGACCATAAAATCTTACATAGTGTAAACAAGAAAGGTGAATTTGTTCTAAAGTTCTGTTTCTGGGAATATGACAAGAACCATAAAACATTAAGCAGAGCAGTCTTAAAATTTGTCAATGACAGACTTGTTGACAGAGATGACGCCGATTGGAAAGATGAAGTCCAACAAAAGTTCTTAGAATGCAAAGAAGACGAGTGTGGTAGAATTTACGAAAAAGTGACACTTAACCTTAAATTTCCAAACACTATTTTTTGATTATATTTTGTTATTTATATATTTATATATATATATGTATATATTTATATATGTATATATTTATATATGTATATATTTATATATGTATATTTATATATGTATATATTTATATATGTATATATTTATATATGTATATATTTATATATGTATATATTTATATATGTATATATTTATATATGTATATATTTATATATGTATATATTTATATATGTATATATTTATATATGTATATATTTATATATGTATATATTTATATATGTAATATTTATATATGTATATATTTATATATGTATATATTTATATATGTATATATTTATATATGTATATATTTATATATGTATATATTTATATATGTATATATTTATATATGTATATATTTATATATGTATATATTTATATATGTATATATTTATATATGTATATATTTATATATGTATATATTTATATATGTATATATTTATATATGTATATATTTATATATGTATATATTTATATATGTATATATTTATATATGTATATATTTATATATGTATATATTTATATATGTATATATTTATATATGTATATATTTATATATGTATATATTTATATATGTATATATTTATATATGAATAAATAATACATCAAACTAGTTTAGAGTTGATAGTAAGAAGCGAAGAACAGTACCAGTAAGATACAGCAGTAGTAGCTGCTTCATGCTGCATTGAGTATTGTTGAATAATTTGAAGTAGTGGTTTTTGAAATCAGCACCCCTATGAGAGCGCTGGCGACCGAAACACGACTAGTAAGATTGTGTATTAGAAACTGCTTCATGCTGTGTTGAGTAAGCTTCGATGTCTTTGTAGGATAGCTTTCTGAGAGCGAAACAAGATAGTGTTGAAAAAAAAATTTTGAAAATCTGAGAGACTGTGCAAGAGCCAACGACCAAAACACTACCAGTAAGATACAGCAGTAGTAGCTGCTTCATGCTGCATTGAGTATTGTTGAATAATTTGAAGTAGTGGTTTTTGAAATCAGCACCCCTATGAGAGCGCTGGCGACCGAAACACGACTAGTAAGATTGTGTATTAGAAACTGCTTCATGCTGTGTTGAGTAAGCCTCGATTTCTTTATCAGACCACCTTTAAATTAACCACTCACATTCTCACTGTGGTCCATCTAAAATTTGTAAGCTTTATGACATAAAATTATATTATATGCAGGATCCCACCTATTACTTAATCTTTTTGGAATAAATGTTTTATAATATTTATCGATTGATTGTAATTTTTTGTATAAAAAAAGTTTTTTATTTATATTAAAAATATATTCGGTTAATGATATTATCTTATAATTTGTAAATAAATCTAGTAATAAAATAACTTTAATAGTTGGTGTCACTTTTTCGAAAATTCTGGTTTTTTCTCAATGACAGACTTGTTGACAGAGATGACACCGATTGGAAAGATGAAGTCCAACAAAAGTTCTTAGAATGCAAAGAAGACACATGCGCTGTTCTTGAAGATGAAATAGAAAACAGAATAGAAGAGCTATTAAAGGACAAAGAACTTTTACAAAAATATGGTTCTGAGAAGTTTGACATAACTCCACCAGAAAAGAAGAAGAAAGAAAAGAAAGAAAAGAAAGTAGAAGAAGAGAAGAAAGAACCTGAACCAGTTCCAGAGAAAAAGAAATTTGACATGTAAAAATAAAATTTTATTTTTAGAACATTTCTGGGTCAATGTCAATGTTCTCTTCCTCTTTAGGAGTAAACACTGGCTTAGACTCTAAAATCTTTTTACCCAATTTACCTTGAACTTCTACAACTTTAGACTCATAATATTCATAGTCGTCTGCTTTCTTTGGTTCATAAGGTATAACAAGTTTGTATGCTTTGCCTTCTTTAAGGTTTGAAAACCTTCTGTCAAAACTTTCTTTGACTGCTAACAAACCTTCTATCTCTAAGTCTTCAAATTTCGCACCATTTTTAGTCACAATAGCAAACTTAACTGGTTCGATGTTCCAAACTTTGCTGAATGAAGACTTTTCAAAATGGTAGAAGTAAACATTCAAATATGTGAATGGGTCTAGTTCTTCTTTAAGTCCTAACATGTACTTGTTTACTGAGATGAATTTTGTCATCTTTTCTATCGGATAAAAAAATATTTTTTTAAAAAATTTACTCAGAAAAAATTTTCTTTGTATATACACCATTCTGAACATCTAAAAGACTTTTGACATTTGCCAAGAATGTTCGTTTAGACGCTGTCATATAACCATATTCTTGACAATATTGTTTATACGAATCGTACAATGACCTTTCATCTAAACACTCAAAGTCAGTTTCATCTATGAACAGTTCATATACACTCTTGTTTGCTTCTAACAATGTTTGTCTCTCTTCGGTATGTGGAATTTGTCTTGGATTGAACTTTGAAATATCCAATGTCATAAAATATGAGAACAAGTGGTTGTAAAAGTCAGATGTCAAAGTTTCTGCTAAGTCGTCAAAATATTCTGTATCTTGCATATGAGCTTCTGACGTTCTGACAACTACATATCTTCTGTCAGAACTTTCTAACTTCATCGGAACAGTATTGTTTGAAACCATAATGAAGTTTGCAACATTTTCACAAACTCTTTGGTCTTTATATTTTCTTTCAACGACTCCAACTTTGTCTGTTATAAGACTCTTCAAAGCATCTGAGTTCAAAACTTTTGTTGTATCTATACTTTGAAGTTCGTTACATACTATAAGTTTCATATTCTCTATTGAGGAGTTAAACTTGCCACAGATGTTTTCTAAGTTTGTCATATTCGGGTTCGAATAGCCCTCTAACAGTTTGCATAAGATATCTGTAAAGAAAGTATTCTTACCTGTTCCTTGTTTTCCAATTATAATGAGAGCAGTTTCATTTTTAGCACTTGGATGTTGTAAGATGTTTGCAAACCAACATAAGATATACTCATAGACTCTTTCGTTTCCATTGCATATAATTTCTTTGACATGGTCTAACCAAGCTTCTATAATATTTTCTTTCCATTCTACTTGTTCATATTATATATCCAGTGAAGATAGAATAGAAGTTTGGAGAAGGTGTATAGAACTTTATACCTCGAACTGAAAAATCTTCTAACTTTGACAATAAGATATCCCAAGCATCTAACATCTTCATGCCAACTTGTACAACTTTTATTTTCTTAAGTTTTGTCTACATTCTTGTTCTGAAACTATTGTCGCTTTAGGTTTGTTAAAGACTCACCATTCTTTCATAACATAACATTCTGGGGCAGAGTCAACATAAATGACTAAACGTTTCAAATTCTCGACTGCTTTGTTATAGTCTCGAAATGGACACATATTTCTGAATGCTTGAAGTCATAAAAATCTGAAACATCTATTCTGTACATTTTTATAAAAATAAAAAAATATTTTTTTTATTCTTGACTTTGTTGTTGCATTTGTTCCATTTGTTGCATTTGTTGTTCTTGAGCTATTTGTTGTTGAAGTTGTTCTTGTAATACAATACTTTCACCAGTTGCATCTTCCAATTCGAAACTTTCTGCCGTCATTGACAAATACATAGGACATAAAAGTTTTACAGGAACAAAGTTTGCGTCAACTAATGTCAACGTTATACTTGCCAAAGTGTTTGAGTTCACTAAGGTTGAAAATTCTGCATTCGAATGAACAATAGACAAACCAGCAGAGAAAGTATTGTTTATACGCATAAGTATCTTTTGGTCATAATAGTTTCTGTCGACATTCGAATAACACTTTGAACCTAAGTTTGAAACAATATATAAGATTGGTGTGCTTAATGTCAATGGAATAGACATTCCTTGTATGACACCTTTTCCTGTTATAGGAAACTGTTGGTAGTAAAAACCAGAAATAAGTTTTGTATTATAGCTCATATCGTTTATAGTAAACTCAGTCGGACATCCAAACATAATGAAACCTGCTCTAGTTGCAGCACATGTTACACCCGTACTTAAAGTATTAAATAAGTCAACAAAACCTGTTGGTGGTATATCTGAGTAAGTATCTTCAAAGGAGTATTTTTTACCATTCACAACAATAAAGTCTTCTGGTGTCAAAAGAGCAAAACAGGCTTTAGTCGTCATTGTGTTTAAAGTTAGTTTACAATACCGTCCTTGAGGACTTTGTAAGTTTGTTGTTATAGAATTATATGACTCAGGGTTTTTAGTCGTAATAGTATAAACCATTATATCTTCTGCCATTTATATATATTTAAAAGTTTTTCTGAAAGTGGAGAAGAACTTCATCTAAACTTTCACATGGCGTTTCTTGAAGTTCTCTGTCTAAGAAGTTCAAATATTTTGTAAAGACATAGAACTTTCCTTTGTCTACACGAACAAACAAAACAGGGTCTTTCATATCGTTCAAAAGTGTGTAAAGTCCTTTACATGAAATAAAGTCTATATTATTTTTCTTCAAACATCTTTCAAGAAGTTTTGACATTTTTACTTAGCAAATAAATTTTAATGAAATGTTGTGGTCGTCAAATATTTTTATGACGTCTGGGAAACTATACTTTAAGTTCAACGTTTCACCTCCTTTCATAACGTATATCTTGTCAATGACATTATATGAAACACCACAGCAACTAATGTCGGGTTCTATTTCTTTGATGTTTATATCGTCTGCCTCTGTCAAAAGTTTCAATAGTTCTTTCAAAACTTCATGAGGTGCAATGACATATGAGTTCACTTTTACAGGGTTGTGTTCGACCAAGTTTAACATTATACTTAAAGCTTGACAAATCTTCTCCTGAGTTTGAAGTTTGTCTTTCAGTTGTTGGTAGTCGTTTCGAATATCTGCAACAGAACTTAAGTCTCTGCTAACTTCAGGATATGTTGGTTCTTTTACAGGAACAATTGTTATACCATCTTTGTCTTCGTATGGTTTCCCCACTTCAACATCTCTGTCTTTGACATTGACAACAACACTTTGACTGTTTGTTTGAGTTGGTGAATTTAACTTCACATCTGCCACCCGCCATTAAACCTTTTGAAACACTCACGCTTCTATTTTTCGGAAATGACATTTTACTTAGAATAAAAAGATGGACGTATTCGAGTATCTCTTCGAATTGAAGCAGAACAAAGTTTACACACACAAACAATACAAATACATTGACAGAATAGTTCTTTATACAAACAATGGAAAATGTTATAGAATAGCAATATCTGCTGAACCAAAATATTTCCATAAAGCAAAGAAAGTTGGTATAACTGAAATGGTGAAAGTTCTTGACGTTGACAAAAATATAACAACAAAACTTACAGATATTTCTAAAGGTAAGTTTATAATACAATACTATGTCAAAACTGGCGTACTGTCAATATTTGACGGAGAGAAGTCAGTTCAAGAACAACTTACTGACCTGCTGCCAAAATCTGCTCGATGGAAGCTGTCGTTATGCCAATCTGAGGAGCCCAGCAGGTTTCATCGAACGAATCTTCAAAAGAGCATCTTCCGTGAAAAGTGCTATTGGTTTTGTAAACTTCTTTGCTTTCAATTCATCTGGACCGTCTCTGTCACCAGTATATTGTATTTGTACAGTACCAACAGTTGAAATACCACCCATAAAGTCTTCTGAGTCAGCAAATGGAATGCCAAGCCAAAAGTTTTGAACGGTCTCCATTTGTATATTGAGTTTTTTGACCTCCTGTATGAGTCCATACTTTCACATATGGCATAATAGAACTTTGCATTTCAGGGTTAATGGTTGTTGTGAAGTTGTTGTTAAAGTTCATAGCATCTAATGTCAAGTTGTATGACCTCATATCCTCAACTGTAGAATATTCTTCTCTTGGATAATATTTGCCATCTATGTTTATATGATATTTAATACCGGGGTTGTAGAAACAAGAATAGTCATTTATAGTTCGTCTGAACAGTACAAACATAGTATCTGCATGTTTCATTGCAGTTGTTAAAGCAATATCTGTTCTTGCACCTGGGTCAGCACTTTGGTTTCCAACTTCACCTGCAAAGTCTTTGACAGATATTTGGTGTATAGGGAACATAAGTGGAACTGCAATATATTTGGCAGCTAAAGCATTTGAAATATCTGGGTCCAACATATAAACGGCAAGTCTGCTTTCTATTCTCTTGCATTCAAATTTTTCGCATGTAAACTTAACTGGGTCCCAAGCAGTTCCAGCAGCATTGAAATAATAGTTTACTTCATTGTTGAAGTTTGAGAAACCAAAGTCTAAGTCAACTTTGTCTTTGCAAAAGTCACAGAACTTGGCTCCACCAGCTGTATCTGTAAGAGTGAATGGGTCTTGTGTTGGTGCAATGACTAAGTTATTTTTGCTTGGAGTAAGTTCGATAGAAATTTTTCCTGCCCAGTTTGGCAAGTATCTTAAAAACCTGAAGATGAGGAAAGATGACAAAGGAACTCTAAGTTTCAGTTTTACTTTGGTTACTGCTGCTGCAGTTTGTCCAGAAAGGTTAACATAAACTCCTGGAACGTTAGGGTCAAGTCTTCTTATTTTCTCAATAGTTGCATACTGGTCTGTTTGTTCTCTAGCTTGTGGTTGTACTGAGTTTCTCAAAGCGAACCATTCATAGTTTGCCCATGTTACTGTTTGAACTAAGTCAGAGTTAGAATATATCTTATATCCCATGAAAACTTCTGGAGCATATTGGTATCCGACATAGAAAATTCCATTGCAACCTTTCTTGTCAGACAACTTGGCAGAAGGTTTTATTTCAATGTCTTGTTCCACGTATAAGAATGAGGTTGTCAATAGAAATAATATGAAACCTGTCGCAAGCAATATCTACTGTTGTTGAAGAACCTTCTCCAAACTCACCTACGTTTCCATAAGAAACAGCAGTTGTATATTCGTAAGTTCCAGGAACTATTTCTGACCTTCTAATGGCATTGTCGCATTCGTTATACCATTCGGAAACATTTCCGTTCATGGCATCCAAAACTGTTGGCGTTATATTCTGAGCGGCGTACATTTCATATGGGTAAAAATATAGAATAGTTGGATTTATGTGTCATAATTGTATCGTACCAAGCTTTACTTTCTCTGACTGAGTTTTTAACTCTTCTTTTTTCCTTCATTGCCACTACTTTCACTAGATGAAGTTACTTCTTCACTACTTTCACTTTGTTCACTCTCTCTTCTCTTTGGTGTCGCTTTTGGTAACTTGCCCTCTGCTTCAAGTTGTTGCATCTTTGCCTCATGTTCACCTAATGTTGTAAATTTCCCATGTCCTTTTTGCCTTTGGGCTCTGGTCGCCCATCTCAGGTAACCTATATCCTAGAAAGATTTTGTCATAGTTTGTATTTGAGTCTTCGCGTATTGTTTGCATGACTCTTTCCTGAGTTTCCGGTTCAAGCTCTTCAAACAGAGCTTGTCCATATGGAATAAGCTCGTTTCCAAATATATGTTTTTGTAGCCATTCTGGTTTTCTTTCCATGTGACCAATAAATCTTTTGTGAATGGGAAAGCTTTTACCAATGTTTCAGTCTTGCGTCATTTATTTCTGTAGTTGGTTTTATTTTGTCAAGGAACATGTTTTTCAATACTAACATTTCATTTCGGTACTGTCCATTTGAGTTTTCTTAAATATTCATCCCTTCTCAGTTCATTGTCTGCAAAGTAAGTTTTTATGACATTTTGCAAACTTTCGTTTGCAAGGTCATGTACAATAGGTTCTCTTCCTTCTATCTCCCTAACTTTCTTTCTAAACTCTTCACCAAATATACCATCTTTATGGTTCTGTGTAGTTCTTTGAGATAAATGTTCTAGAACGTCAGGTGTTATATTTCCATCAGCCATGTTCATTTCATACTGGTTTCAAAATATCTGCATCTTTCATATCTTTCAATGGCATTAAAGCCGCGCTGAAAATACCAGCTATATCTGGTTCACCATTCACTTCCATTGCGTCTACAACTTCTTGGAATTGTGGTTGTAAGTTTATGAACCACCTATCCGGATTAGCTTTATGACCCCATCTCATTGTAGTTCCATAGTCTGCAGAAACAAAAGTAGGTTTGTTTCCATATTGGTTAGGTTCTGAATGAACTTTAAACAATGTTTCATTTCTATATGTTTTGTGAAATTTAACCTTTTATTTTCACCGAGTTCAGCCAAAGATTGAACGTTATATGGTCGTAAGTAAAAAGGATTGTTGTATTTGCGTACACTTTCTTTCAGTACTTCCATTCTATGCTGAATATTTTCATCTGATGTTGGAGTCTTTTGTATGTCGGCGAACATTTTTCGATATTCTTCTACTATGTCAGCTGAATTTTTCTTAGACTCTTGGAAAGATTCCATATTCTCCGCATACTCTTGTTGAGGGTCAAGATTTTTCGGCTGTTCCAAATCTTCATCTAGTTCTGTGAAGTTAGTTTCCAAAGGAGGGACTTGTTCGTTTCCTTCTGGCTCTTCTAGCTGTTGTTGCTGAACTATTTCTTCCATGTCTGGTTGTATCTGAACTTCTTCCTGTGGAGTTTCTTGTACCTCATCTGGTGGCATTTCATATATTCCGAGACCGTTTTTAACAAGTTCCCTATCTAAGTCATCCGGACTCATAAACCTTTCTTCTTTCGTTCCGTCTCTATTTTTTACGCGTTTCATGAAGAGAGTTGAATTATCATTTAGCTCTGACACCAATATCTCGGAGTAAATTCAGTCATGTCATTTGGATGATATGCTATTAAATCATATCCCTTAGCGAGCTTGTATTTTCCAGGTTTGAAATTATATCCCATTTGGTGCTGAGCCATAAAGCTAAATAGGTTCGGGTCAGTATTTCCATTCCTTGAACTTTCTAATAGCTTCTTTATATCTGTCACTAAAGTCAAGAGTATCTGGGTAACCATAGTCTTCCTTAAGCATTTTAAGAATTCTTGGTTTCCTTGTTCTCTACTTCTTTTATGTCCTTGCTCTGTTTGTGTTGTTGTTGTGCAGGGTTTTGAACTGTTGGTTGTTGTGCTGGTTGTGGTTGTTGTTGTGCAGGGTTTTGAACTGTTGGTTGTTGTGCTGGATTTTGAACTGTTGGTTGTTGTGCTGGATTTTGAACTGTTGGTTGTTGTGTTGGTTGTTGTGTTGGTTTTGGTGCATGCCTGTGTCTGTGTCCATGTGACGATGTAAATGTTTTAGGTAGTCCTGGTGCAGGTGCTTCTCTTGGAGGGTTTGGTGGTATATAAGTTCCACTAGCTAGTATATAAGTTCCACCAGCTGGCACATATGTTCCATCTGCAGCATAATGTCCTACCTGACTTTTCGTTCTTAAGAAAGCATTTACTAGGTCTGTTTTGGTCTGTTGTAACTCTTTTTCTTGACTTTCCACAACAGTTGCTCTAACGGCGTCATAGGCACTTTGAACTGCCTGTCTCGTTGCTGCATCTGTTATTTTCGTCATATTTTGTGCTACTTCTCTTAACTCGTTGTCGAAAACTTCAGACTTCAGTTTCTTTCCAGATGAGAAGTCGTTCACTAGTTTCACCTTACTATGAAGAGCTTCGAAGGCGTTCTTAAAGTCAGCATTCATTAAAGCTTCATTTGAACTGTCTTCATCCGCTTGTATTTTTGTCCTTATTGACCCTATAAGTTGGGCTGCTTTAGCGTTGGCTTGGGCATCTAACCAGTCATTATTAGCTTTTATATTGTTGTAAACAGAAATTCATCAAAAGTGACACCTCAGAAAAGCTAAAATATTGAATTTTTGGAACTTTTGATAGAGCACGTTTTTAAATATTAATTAAAGTAAATGTATATTTTGTAAAGATTCTTTTTAATAAAAAAATAAAATTTTGAAGAAGAACACAAAATCTTCTGAAAAATAATATCACATAAACTCATATTATTTTCTAATATTATAACTATTTTATATAAAAATCAAATTCAATGATCTTAAAAGCGAAGGATAAACCTCAAAATTTACGAATATTAATGAGTGGGAATATAATGCTTATCTATCATAAAACCATATGAAATATTCCCACTCATTATATTCGTAAATTTTGAGGTTTATCCTTCGCTTTTAAGATCATTGAATTTGATTTTTATATAAAATAGTTATATATTAGAAAATAATATGAGTTTATGTGATATTATTTTTCAGAAGATTTCATTCTATATGCCTATGAAAAGTACTCTCAAAACTAACTTTTTCCTAATTATAATTAAATCTAGAATATTGTATTATGCTTAGTATTATTTCATTTTTCTCATTCAATTTAGAATTTACAAATGTCAAAAAATTGAGAGCTGTCACTTTTGATGAATTTCTGTTTATTACAATATATTCTGCGCTTTTCATTGCCTTTTGCATGGCTGCGTCGTTATTTTTACTTTCTTGTGCTAAGTTTTCATACTGTACGGTTTGGTTTTGCAACTGTAAAAGTTTTTCTGCCTTTACATTTGCTTCAACTTCTTTTTTATACTCATCGCTATCCATATATGTCTTCAGGGCTTTTTGTTTTATTTCTTCATCTTTCAGTACTTTATATTGAGTAGTATGGTTTTTCAAATTTATAACATCTTGTTCCATTTTTGCTACTTCTGCTGCTTTTTCTGACACTTTTTTCGCATATTCCTCTGTACTTAGTTCTTTCAGTTGTTCTTCTTTCTTCTTTTTCTCTACGTTTAACTCATTGAGTTTCTTTGTGTGTCTGTCATATTCTAGTTTCTTTTCGTTTTCACTTATTTGTTTCTGTATGTCTATGTTTGACTTTTTGACATCTGTTATTTGATTTTTGAGTGAACTCAAATTCATTTGACTTTGAGGGTTATAAGCTGTTCCGTCTGCAGCTCCACCATAGCCTGCCATTTTCGCTAAAAGTGCCGCTCTTAAACCTCCACTCTGTGCACCAATAACTCGGTTTAAAAGCATAGGGTTGCTTGACATTTGTTGCAACATAGTGGGGTCATTCATAATTTGTTGTTGCAACTGTTGTTGTGGTGTCAGTTTTACTATTGGATGTTTCAATGCTCTCTTCCTCTTACGTATATTCTTACGTAGCTTACGTGGCATTTTAAGTGAAGTTAAAAAGCGGTTTTTGACAGATGTTTATATGACACTTTTTGTTCAGCACAAAAAACTACTCGGTCAAAGTGTTGTCAGTTTTGTAAAATAACCGTCCTATCTCATTCTATAAGGGGAAAAGGCTTCTCAAAGTATACTTCCTTGGAACGCCTGTAACTTTTCCTGTAGCGACGATAGACCCTTACTTGTCCGGACAAAGTTATACTATTTTGAGTGCTCTACAAAAAGTCAACGGCGACGACTCTCAAAAACCGTTGTGTAAAAAGTTTTACCGTTGGACAAAAAAGTATATATAGAAAACAAAAAACGTTTATAGTTCATTCAATATTTGAGATGGAACGGTTTGCCAACGGTAACTATTAAATAAAATAAAAAAATAGAGGGGGTCTCCGTTGACGAAAAACGGTTCATCTCAAACTCTTATTTGAAAAAAACAGTTCATTTTTCATAATGGCATTCGCTAGCGTGTTCGCTCCAAATTCACCTGAAGAAATTGCTTGCAGACTTTCAGCACCCACAGGTTTAGAACCTCAATATCAAACTGCAGCATCTACACATTCTCCAAGCAGAACAGACAATTCAAATTCAAATTTGTCCTGCAATTCACTCAATCCAAAGCCACTTTCACTACCAAAAACAATACCAAACGAGCTCCGTATTACAAAGAACCACAGCAACGCTGAACTACGCAAAATACTACTCAGATTGTCTGAAGAATACTTCAATTCAAAGCCAGAAGAAAGAGTTCCTGCAACTTTTAACAAAGAATATTGTGAACAACTCAACAAAGTTCTTGCAGACTTTACCAAACTACAAAAAGAAACACCTGACCCATTCGAATTAGGTGACACAATTGTCAACTATTTTCCAACAATAACAAAGATAATGGTTGACAGAACTATATGTCAGCTTATTGAAAGTCTTCCACCCAAAGCTGCAAAAAAAGTCGAACAGCTTTGGGTCGAATTCAAATCAAAGAGTTACGGATATCAGGATGACGAAGAAGAACGTGAGTACGGACAAGAAACAGCAAAATGGCAATGTCTTAGCTCACTCAACCCCAAGTTCAAACCATTATTTTACTCAGACAACAACACAATTCAAGTACGCAAAATTGCTATTCATTTCGTTAACCAAGCAGAAGACATTGAAGAAGGAGACTCTATCTCAGTTTATGTTTGCTACTGCAAGTTTTTCAAGGACGAATTTGGAGGACCAATTCTCATGCATGTCTTCAAGCCACATCAGCAACTCTACGTTGAAACTGAAATAACACTCATGCATGGAATGTATCTCAAGTTTGAAAGCCAATTGGAAAACACATACAACATTTGGCTTTCATACATTCAGTTCGATACACCAGATGACTTTGATGTTGAAGAAGAAGAGTCCTCCGAATTCACACCAGAAGACTAACAATTTTCCGAATAAAAACTTCATTTATACTAAACATCTTCAGGGCTAGAGGGCACGAAGTGCCTGGAAGCCCACACACATACTACTAAAATATATAAATAAAAATATTAATTTTTTATTCCAATTCTTTCAATTTGTTATATAATTTGTTTCGTTCAGCAGTATAATATAATAAGTCACTGACCAACTGGTCCACTTCTATATGTGACTCTGCCGATGAGACTCTATAGACTGTTCCGTCAATCTTCGAATTGTAATTTGCAATTTGTTGTCTCAAATACTCCAGAGTCTCCTCCTTCATCTTCTCAAGCACTTCTAACTGCTCTGGTGTTGGTTGGTGCGTAGAAAAGTGCGCAATGACTTCGTCCCAATTACGGAATGACATTCTAATTTTTGTTGGAATAAACTTTGGAAAAAATTTAGGGGCTAGAGGGCACGAAGTGCCTGGAAGCCCCACTACCTTTTTTTTCCACTAATTTAAAATTGGCGCCAAATGTCACTTTTGCTAGTGATGCATTTCGGTATGATATAGAATTTTCTGAAATTGTTCTGGATTTTCTTTAATATTAATAATATCTGTTTTCATTTTCTGTACAATTTTATTAATACCAGCATCTGGCATTAAATGTTTTAATTTTGCATATGCTTGGCAAATATTAAGATCGATTTCAATTGGTTTTATGCCAGGTTTTGTTCGTAATTCCAAATTATGTGTAATGCATGAAAAATAGCATGACTTCATTTTTGACAGTTTACAAATGTAAAGTGTTGCATCCTTAAAAACTTGGAAATATATACATTCATGAATTATCTTGTATATTAATTGAAAATCCATAAAACCCTAACAATATTTTTTCTTAAAAAAACTATAAAAATATAAATAAAATTAATCGTTAAATAAAAATATTTGATATTAGAATTTTATTGGAAAAATAAAAAACTTAATATTTTAAAGAAATACTTAAATACTTGAATGTTTTAACTTTTACATTATCATATAGACTCTCAAATTATTAGCCATTTTGGCTGAGAACTATGGTCTGCGAGGTACATAGATAGAATCAGTACCTCGCAGACTATAGTTCTCTATATGGCGCCGAAAATTTTTGGTGAAATGTCGTCGCATTTCACCAAAAATTTTTCGGCGCCATAGGAAGAATTGGAGGGTGTGAGATACTATTACATGCTATAGTACTCACACCCTCCAACTCCCAATCAAAATCGCATAAAATTTGCTACTTATCTTCAGATTACCTCCCATTATAAAATATATCATTGCTATCTCATCGTACTATACTTCCACCCTATTGTATTCTTATATACGAAAAAAAGAGATCTGACATTGTGTCAGATCTCAGTAAAAGTGACATTTACATGTCAAAAAAATAGAATGAGTTTAAGTAATTAAAATTGAGGGTGAGAGTAGTATTGTATGAAATAATATCTCTCACCCTCCAATTCATCCTATGGCGCCGAAAAATTTTGGTGAAATGCGACCACATTTCACCAAAATTTCTCGGCGCCATATAGAGAACTAGAGCCTGTGAGGTACTGATACTATCCATGTACCTCGCAGGCTCTAGTTCCAAGCCAAAATGGCTAAAAATTGCCCGCAATTGTTCACATTGCGGGCAATTTTTAGCCATTTTGGCTGGGAATTGGAGGGTGAGAGTAGTATTGTATGAAATAATATCTCTCACCCTCCAATTCATCCTATGGCGCCGAAAAAATTTTGGTGAAATGCGACCACATTTCACCAAAATTTCTCGGCGCCATATAGAGAACTAGAGCCTGTGAGGTACTGATACTATCCATGTACCTCGCAGGCTCTAGTTCCAAGCCAAAATGGCTAAAAATTGCCCGCAATTGTTCACATTGCGGGCAATTTTTAGCCATTTTGGCTGGGAATTGGAGGGTGAGAGTAGTATTGTATGAAATAATATCTCTCACCCTCCAATTCATCCTATGGCGCCGAAAAAATTTTGGTGAAATGCGACCACATTTCACCAAAATTTCTCGGCGCCATATAGAGAACTAGAGCCTGTGAGGTACTGATACTATCCATGTACCTCGCAGGCTCTAGTTCCAAGCCAAAATGGCTAAAAATTGCCCGCAATTGTTCACATTGCGGGCAATTTTTAGCCATTTTGGCTTGGAATTGGAGGGTGAGAGTAGTATTGTATGAAATAATATCTCTCACCCTCCAATTCATCCTATGGCGCCGAAAAAATTTTGGTGAAATGCGACCACATTTCACCAAAATTTCTCGGCGCCATATAGAGAACTAGAGCCTGTGAGGTACTGATACTATCCATGTACCTCGCAGGCTCTAGTTCCAAGCCAAAATGGCTAAAAATTGCCCGCAATTGTTCACATTGCGGGCAATTTTTAGCCATTTTGGCTGGGAATTGGAGGGTGAGAGTAGTATTGTATGAAATAATATCTCTCACCCTCCAATTCATCCTATGGCGCCGAAAAAATTTTGGTGAAATGCGACCACATTTCACCAAAATTTCTCGGCGCCATATAGAGAACTAGAGCCTGTGAGGTACTGATACTATCCATGTACCTCGCAGGCTCTAGTTCCAAGCCAAAATGGCTAAAAATTGCCCGCAATTGTTCACATTGCGGGCAATTTTTAGCCATTTTGGCTTGGAATTGGAGGGTGAGAGTAGTATTGTATGAAATAATATCTCTCACCCTCCAATTCATCCTATGGCGCCGAAAAAATTTTGGTGAAATGCGACCACATTTCACCAAAATTTCTCGGCGCCATATAGAGAACTAGAGCCTGTGAGGTACTGATACTATCCATGTACCTCGCAGGCTCTAGTTCCAAGCCAAAATGGCTAAAAAATTGCCCGCAATTGTTCACATTCCCATCTTTTGTTGGTAAGACGAAGAATATGAAATAAATTATGAAGAAGATAATGATGAATAAAATATCACTTTTTATATTTTTGACACGTAAAGTTGTCACTTTTCTGTCAAACCGTTTTTATCGTTTTCGTATATAACAGTATTTAAAAATATAAAATTTTTTGATAATATATTTTTATATCTTGAATTTTCAAACAATATATTCACAGATAATATAATGGGAAATCTATCTCAACCTAGCCTTAAAGTACCAAACTCCTGCTTGCATTCTCACTCACAAATATTAAACATCCATCTCCAAAAAACTAAATTCTTCACAATTTTTTTTAAAATTGAGAACATAAAAAACGTATGCATTCAATAATTTAAGATACTAACAAATATTACAAACTTCAAAATAGCAGATATTAACGTTTTCCAATTAAAAAAATATCATTTTGCTTTTCAAATCGAACATAAATCTTAAATATTTTTAATTAATATCTGATTTACAGCATTATTATCCATTTATAAATCTGACAAATAAATGACAAAACCATCAGAAATAGTGTCACTTTTTGTCAAAAGTGAAGTCACACTATTTTTCATGCACAACATAATTCCAAATTATGTTCATTTGCCAACTTTTTGAACATTGATTTTGAAATTTCTCTGTAAGTTCCATTATTTAATTTGGCTTGTTTACAAACTTCCTTCAGTTTCTTACCAGCATTAACTTCATCAACAGATTTTTTGAGCCATTCAATATCGACTAATTTTCTTGAGGCTCTATGCAAATGGTAGAGATTATTTTTTGTCGCATATTTGCGCATATTATGACACACAATTATTTTTGTCCGTTAATGGAAACAAAATCTCTATGCATTGCTTTTCTTCATGTCTTTCGCCTAAAGGTATGTTTAAAACAATATGTATGAGATACGTATTATAAAAGATTTGAAAAACTCACATATTATTATCAAATTTTCAAATTTTTATCGAGAAAATATTGAAATCAAGACGACAAAATATTGTTCATCTCGTAAACGAAAAAGAGGATTTGACGCAGTCAAATCCTCTCTCTTAAAAAGTGGACTTTACATGGCAAATTTCAAATGCATGTAAGGTCCACTTTGATCAGTTTCAGGATGGAATTGGAAGCCATGAGGTACTGACATTGCATCAGTATCTCATAGCCTCCAATCCCTTCAAAAAATGGGAGAAACTTTGGTCGAATAATTTAACATTTGGCCAAAGTTTCTCCCATAATTAATGAGAATGAAAGGGTAAGAGGCATATAGGGTCACTATATACCTCTTACCCTTTCATTTTCATTTGGAGGTCAACAAACCCGGAGTTAATTGCAAACAATTAACTCCAAATTTGTTTATGTTAAGGAAGGAATTGGAGGGTAAGAGGTACATAGTATGAATATGTACCTCTTACCCTGCAATTCCTTCTAGAAAGTTCCAAAACTTTGGTTAATTGCAAACTATTAACCCAAAGTTTTGGAACTTTCAAGTGGAGATGGAAGGCTTTGGGGTATACATTAATATAATATACCTCAAAGCCTTCCATCTCCACTACAAATGGGAGAAACTTTGTCCGAATAGTTTAACATTCGGACAAAGTTTCTCCCATCTTTCAATGTAATTGCTACCTGTGAGGTACTGACTTGAAGTCAGTGCTTGACAGGTAGCAATATCCAAAAATTTAAAAACATTTTATCAGTTCGTTAGAGAACTAGAGCCTCCTAGGTACTGAACCGGAATCAGTGCCTAGGGGACTCTAGTGATCTATATAAATCTGAGAAACTTTGAGGAAATTGTTCGACATTTCCTCAAAGTTTCTCAGCAATTTAGCGAGGAATGTTCGTTATCGTGTAGATATTTATAATATATACATGATAACAAACATACCCAGCTATGTTGTGCATGAAAAATAGTGTGACTTCACTTTTGACAAAAAGTGACACTATTTCTGATGGTTTTGTCATTTATTTGTCAGATTTATAAATGGATAATAATGCTGTAAATCAGATATTAATTAAAAATATTTAAGATTTATGTTCGATTTGAAAAGCAAAATGATATTTTTTTAATTGGAAAACGTTAATATCTGCTATTTTGAAGTTTGTAATATTTGTTAGTATCTTAAATTATTGAATGCATACGTTTTTTATGTTCTCAATTTTAAAAAAAATTGTGAAGAATTTAGTTTTTTGGAGATGGATGTTTAATATTTGTGAGTGAGAATGCAAGCAGGAGTTTGGTACTTTAAGGCTAGGTTGAGATAGATTTCCCATTATATTATCTGTGAATATATTGTTTGAAAATTCAAGATATAAAAATATATTATCAAAAAATTTTATATTTTTAAATACAATAGGGTGGAAGTATAGTACGATGAGATAGCAATGATATATTTTATAATGGGAGGTAATCTGAAGATAAGTAGCAAATTTTATGCGATTTTGATTGGGAGTTGGAGGGTGTGAGTACTATAGCATGTAATAGTATCTCACACCCTCCAATTCTTCCTATGGCGCCGAAAAATTTTGGTGAAATGCGACGACATTTCACCAAAAATTTTCGGCGCCATATAGAGAACTATAGTCTGCGAGGTACTGATTCTATCTATGTACCTCGCAGACCATAGTTCTCAGCCAAAATGGCTAATAATTTGAGAGTCTATATGATAATGTAAAAGTTAAAACATTCAAGTATTTAAGTATTTCTTTAAAATATTAAGTTTTTTATTTTTCCAATAAAATTCTAATATCAAATATTTTTATTTAACGATTAATTTTATTTATATTTTTATAGTTTTTTTAAGAAAAAATATTGTTAGGGTTTTATGGATTTTCAATTAATATACAAGATAATTCATGAATGTATATATTTCCAAGTTTTTAAGGATGCAACACTTTACATTTGTAAACTGTCAAAAATGAAGTCACGCTATTTTTCATGCATTACAAAACATTACCCGCTAAAAGATGTAAAATCTTATAAGAAATAATTGCAAAAGAATAACAAATTGCAACAAATTTTATATGAAACTGAACCTTATGAGGTAGTGATTCAAGATCACCGCCTCATAAGATTCAGTTTCAATCTCAAGTATCTCAAAAGTAAGGCTCTATTTTTTGCCATGTAAAGTGTCACTTTTCTGTCAAACCGTTTTTATCGTTTTCGTTTACAACAAATAAATAAATGAATAATGAATAGAAAAAAGAAAGAAGAATATTGAAGATGATTAAATAAGTTATTATAGGAAAATTAAAAAATATTACTAAAATTAAAGATATCTGACATGTTTACATATCTAATAATAATATATTTGTCATTTAAATCTATTTTGAATCATAGTAAACTATGATTGCCGTATGATTTAAAAGAATCTCTAAATATCAAGTCAATTTCTTATAAAATTGTTATCCATCTCTTATATTTTTTCATAATTACTACCTATATTATCAATCTCAACGATGACCATATCTTGTTATCAATATATTAAATTTAATTTATAAAATTCTTTTGTCTCATACTCGATTTTTCTATATTAATACTATCGCATCGTAATATTTCTAATTTCATTGTTATTCATCGTTTCATCATCTTTTAACTATTTTAATTACATCATTTTTCATTAATTCTTTTTCTAATTAACAAATTAAATAATTATTAATAAATAAGGTTTTCACTTTTTTAAATCTGAAAATTACTTTTTTATGAAATTAACAATTAGATATCAAAAGAATGTAATTCTACTTCATTCTAACCAAGATGTTCATTGTTTAAGTTTCTACCTTTATATAGCAAGGAAATTCAATCTGAATTTATATTCTTTTGTTATTAAATATAAAAGAAGGGAATTTCATTCAGTTGATATAATTAAATGTTTCAATGATATTGATTTAAAGGTTGTAAATGTTGATCCACCCACAGATGTTTTCAATTTGCCATTTTTGATATGTATCAATTAAAAATTAGTAAATCACAAGAATATAATTCATTAACATCAATGGGATTCGAGAAAAAATGTTGCAAAAATAGCACTTATTATAACGAAAAGTAATTTACAAGCAGCATTAAAATTTTAAACTTTAATTTTGATCAAAAATCGGAGGATGAGTCAGAAGAGGAGGAATCCAAAGAAAATGGAACAGAATGTAAGAAAATGGAATCGGAAAGTAAAGATGCTACTATAGATGTTGCTGATAATGATAATGGTGATACAAAATCAATGGAAGATAAATGGCCATTAGGATATTCTGATGAATCACCATCATTATTGGCAGAATTGAAAAATACGGAATGCCAAATATTAAAATTTATTGAAAAACATTCGTCGGAAAACAGTCAAAAACAATCTGAACAAGAAGAACCATTTAATGAATTTGAGTTTGAAAATGAAAGTTGTAATAATATATTACAAAATAAAGATAGAAATCAAGAAATAAGTTTACAATCCATTGAAAGAAATCAAAATTTGACAAATCAAGAAAGAAGTTTACAATCCATTGAAAGAAATCAAAATTTGACAAATCAAGAAAGAAATTTACAATCCATTGAAAGAAATCAAAATTTGATAAATCTTCATTGAAATGTTCAAATTTCACCTTCTTGTTCTAAAAGAATTAATCGAACGGCAATTTTTAGAATACCTTCAAATCCTCCAACTTCTGCAAATCAGAGTTCCGTACAAAGGATTGTTTCTAATCCTCCAACTGTAGATAGTACAGTTCCATTGCCATTACTTTCAAACATTACTCATTTTACTGATAATCTTCCCATTGATGATCTACTCAATTCAAACATTCTAATTCAAAATGCATTTCAATATCAAAAAACTAAATCAAAAGTCCAAAAAGCTGCCATTACAGAAGATACATGCAAACAATGTGTTCCTAATTATATTATCATGAATCAAGATGAGCAAGACAAATGTAAAATAAGAATAAAAAACATTCTAAGAACATATCATACTTTTCAAATATCTGATTCAGATAAATTGAAATATCAAAGTGTTATATATCCAGAAGGGATCCCTATTCGCTTTCAAATATATTATTCAAAAATTGATCGATTGGAAATTGTTTATTATTGCGCCAAAAAGAAAAGATGTTCTTATTCTCAACTTGTTACATTGTTCCCAGCAAATACAGGCAAAAAAGCTGAAGTTTGTGAAATTAATCCTCCACATCGATGTCCAAAACATACAAAATCGTCAATTATTGATGGTACTAACCAAAATAAATTAGAACTTGAGAGTGAGATACAAAATTTCATTCAGGTTAATCCTATTGTTTCATTAAGTCAGGTAATAGCATTTGCAAATCAGCTTGTGTTGGAATATAACGAATCTCACGATGCTATTATTGAAATATCGTCTGATGTTATCAGAAGGTTGTACCAGGAAATTAAACCAAAAATGAAAATGAACGAAGATGAGTTGATTAAAAAATTACTTGAACATTATAACAATCAAAATTTCTATATTACAAAAATTTATTCCAATATTGATGATTCTAAGTTTTACTTTTTTGGATTGCCTTTATTCATTAATCGTGCACGAACTTTAAAACATTTGTTCATAGATGGTACATTCAAAGTGGTACTAATAAATCTCTCAAATGGTCAATTATTGAATTTCTTGGTATTTGATAATGCTACAAATTTATATCTCCCTTTTCTACATGTTTTGATGACGGGAAGAAGTGCTGATGATTATAATACTGTTTTCAATATGATGTTAACACATGAACAGATTAAAATTGGACTTAATCAATTTTCCATCATCACAACAGATTTTGAAGCAGCTTTGATGAACTCTATCAAAGAAAAGATCAGCAAAGAGACAGTTCTTACTGGATGCATATTTCATTACATTGCTGCGCTTGTAAAGAACTTTAAGAAGTTGTGCAATCAAGATGATCATGCATCCAAATCTTTATTAAAATTATTATGTGGGTGCCCATTCGTTCCTAATTCAGTTTTTAAACTTATCTGTTCCAAGTTAGAATTAATTAAAGATACTTCAAAATTTGCCGCTTATTTCCTTCGCACATGGAAATATAAATACGAAGAAATAAATAAAATGAATGTGAAGGATATGATTTTTTCGAATAATGGCGTGGAATCATTTAACAAGGTACTGAACTCACACATAATATATCCACATCCAACAATTTTCCATATGATATATACTTTACTTCAAGTTGATACAGTAATCGCTCATAGATATTTAACCAATCAACGAAACCAGTATGATCATAAAAAATCGTACTATATCTCGTTAACTAAAATTAATGAAGAATTATTTACTTTTGAAAGAAATTTTAATCTCGAAATTTCAGAAATACCAAAAGAAGAAATTGACAAATACAAAAATCAATTTCATCCAGGAGATATTGATTATCGTGATATTGAAATTGAGAAATTTATGAACAGGAATGATTCAGAGATAAATGATTCAATTAAAATAAACTTAGAAAATGATGAAGATGGAAAAATCACAGAATTTACATTAAATGAATCAGATGTATTCAATTGAAATATTTTTAAATGTTATAAATATTGTGTTTATTGAACAATTGTTAAAGTGTTTTTAGAATTTAATATATGGAAAGAATAGATGGAAACATTGAATGTTATGTTATAAATTAAATTTAATATATTGATAACAAGATATGGTCATCGTTGAGATTGATAATATAGGTAGTAATTATGAAAAATATAAGAGATGGATAACAATTTTATAAGAAATTGACTTGATATTTAGAGATTCTTTTAAATCATACGGCAATCATAGTTTACTATGATTCAAAATAGATTTAAATGACAAATATATTATTATTAGATATGTAAACATGTCAGATATCTTTAATTTTAGTAATATTTTTTAATTTTCCTATAATAACTTATTTAATCATCTTCAATATTCTTCTTTCTTTTTTCTATTCATTATTCATTTATTTATTCATATTTTTCTCTTGTTATCTTCTTTTGATCTTCAGATTAATCAAATCTTTTATTTTTTCCTCAGTTACTCACTTAACAATCGCCGTATATTGATATATTGTCGAAAATAACGTAAATAGCGATAAATTCTCTTTAATATCTCGCAAAGTTATGAACGTTTAGCAATTATCGAATGTAGGTAAATCTAGCTTATACATAAACATATCATTCATTTCAAATTGAACTATTCGTATGTATTCTTTTTTTGCTTGTCACACTTGAAAGATGTTCTTATTTTTGAAGTAGAAAATTTAAGTTGGTTGTTTTTCTTTGAAACTCTTGTAGATGCTAGATCTTTATAATATTTTGTTATGAACAATATTTTGTCGTCTTGATTTCAATATTTTCTCGATAAAAATTTGAAAATTTGATAATAATATGTGAGTTTTTCAAATCTTTTATAATACGTATCTCATACATATTGTTTTAAACATACCTTTAGGCGAAAGACATGAAGAAAAGCAATGCATAGAGATTTTGTTTCCATTAACGGACAAAAATAATTGTGTGTCATAATATGCGCAGTTCTCAATTTTGCGCATATTTTGACAAAATTTTGAATACTTTTGCTCTCAATTTATAGAAAAATGTCAGAAAAAGTGTCATAATATGCGCAAATATGCGACAAAAAATAATCTCCCAATGGTATCTTTCCATTTTAATTTGTAAACTTTTTTTGGATAAAACTATTTTTTAAGAAAAAAGAGATCAAACATTTATACATATAAGATTAAAACTGGAAATATCAAAATATTACTTTGGCGCCAAAATGTTGCATGCGAGAAAGGGACAAACTATCCAGTGTCACTTTTCAAAGGAATAAAAAAAATAATAAAGATGAAATAATAACATGAAATCTTATATAAATATAATTTTATCTAAATAGATAAATGAATTAAGCAGTTTACAGTTATATATATTTAATGAGAGACAATATCTAGTTCTATGGTAGAAATGACTCTTAGACTCAAATAAGTAACACAGATAGAAAGTACTCAGTATAACAATTATATATGTACACTCAAAGTTAGTCGCTGCTAAAATCTTAACCTTGCATTTCGGGAAAATCTGACAAATGGCTCTTAGACTCAAATAAGTAACACAGATAGAAAGTACTCAGTATAACAATTATATATGTACACTCAAAGTTAGTCGCTGCTAAAATCTTAACCTTGCATTTCGGGAAAATCTGACAAATGGCTCTTAGACTCAAATAAGTAACACAGATAGAAAGTACTCAGTATAACAATTATATATGTACACTCAAAGTTAGT
The DNA here is from genome assembly GCF_026262505.1 of Trichomonas vaginalis G3. Taxonomy (NCBI): domain Eukaryota; phylum Parabasalia; order Trichomonadida; family Trichomonadidae; genus Trichomonas; species Trichomonas vaginalis. The sequence continues at coordinate 15,241,372 of NC_067206.1, read as the reverse complement.
CGCTGCTAAAATCTTAACCTTGCATTTCGGGAAAATCTGACAAATGGCTCTTAGACTCAAATAAGTAACACAGATAGAAAGTACTCAGTATAACAATTATATATGTACACTCAAAGTTAGTCGCTGCTAAAATCTTAACCTTGCATTTCGGGAAAATCCGACAAATGGCTCTTAGACTTGTTTTGATAATTAATTCTTCAATTATATTATAATTTATAACAAATTTCCTCAAACTATCTGTATGTCATTCAATTCCCGGCCACTACATTCAATGATGGACCATTTCCTTCAAATTTTGAAATACCTTATTCAATTTGTTGTATGGAGCCCGTGATATTCAACACTATGGAGCTCCTCCAGTTTGGTATCCAAGAAGAGATAAAAGCTAGCATGGGCTACTCTCAAAAATGCTTGAAGCAATATATTCAAGTTTGCAACAAGGATCAATAGATTCAAATCTTGTTTATTGTACTTTAAAGGTACTTTTAAAAAAGAAACAATTAATGTAAAAGATTCAAATAATTTTTTATTATTATTTTATTAATTTTTAAAATAAGGTTAATAAAAAGTGACACTGGATAGTTTGTCCCACACTCTGTTGCATGCTAAGTTCGGTGAAAATGTAAACCTCTCAATTTTATCGTCGGGGAAAGTAACTCAATTCCTTCAAAATTATTCTTTAAATATTGAATTTAAAGTTATTTAATTTGGATTATAAATAAATAGGCTAATACAATATTTAAAAATGAGAAAAAATAACTTTTCAAAGAACTTTTTATAATCTCAAAGAAAATTTTTTATTCAATAATTATATAAATTAATTAACATTCATAATGGAATTGGATTTTTTTATAAAAAATTGGTCCTACTTAACTTTTTGAGAGAATTTGGCTTTTCATTTTTTATTATGAGTAGACCAACCATTCCTTCTTGGTGGTTAATTCAAACACGCGAAAAACTTGAATCTCGCGAACTCAATTATTTAATTGCGTGTAAGCGAGTTCCATACGAGGATGAAATGAAGTGTGAATTTAGATCAATTTCGAAAAACACACTTAAAGCAGCATACACAAATGCAAATTTAACGCCCCCAAACGTTAAACCTGGTCCGGCACCAGATGATATTACTCCTGAAAATTTGCAATATGTTCTCCAAAAATTTCAGGAATATAAGTGCGGAATCCAAAAGATGTTTTGGCGTTTAAACATGGATCAAAATGTTTATTCAGTTTCCTACAATAAACTCAGAAGAATTTACAGTATTTTGGAGATCAAAGAACCAAAAAGTGACAGGCCCCCTCAAAAATATTATACGCCATATGAAGCAACAAAACCTGATACCATATGGCATGTAGATGTTCATTTTTTATACGGTTCACAGAGGTTACCTGTTTATGATATAATAGACGATAAATCTCGGTTTTTGTTGGCTTTAAAAATTTTGCCAAATAAATCTTCCGAATCTACACCAAGAGTTGCCGAAGAAACGATTGGCTTATATCAAAAGCCATTTTGTTTCTGGTCCGACAACGGGGGAGAGAATATGGGCCAATTTTATAATTGGCTCATGCGAAACAACATTCAAATCCGCCACACTTTCCCTCATATGCCGCGCCAGAACGGCAAGATTGAAAGGCTCTGGCCGTCTCTTGAAAGAAATGTCGGCCGGTCTTCAAATGCAAAACAAATTCAAGAATTTCTTGATAAATTCAGGAAAAATTACAACTCAGTACCACATAAAACCCTTCCCAAAAAGGGTTTTCGCCCCATGACTCCAGAAGAGTGTTACAATGAGACACCACATTGGAAACAGGGTGAAACGCCATTTTGGAGAGTTATGATTGATGGACACTTCGAAATCAAAGAAATACCGAACCATTGAATACACAATTACGAATAAACGCTTAATTTTTATAAAAATTTTATTACATTTTTCCTGAATTTTTAAATTGTACAATAAAGATGGAAGGCTTTGGGGTACATATTAATATAATATACCTCAAAGCCTTCCATCTCCACTACAAATGGAGGAACTTTGTCCGAATAGTTTAACATTCGGACAAAGTTTCTCCCATTTAAAGAAAGAATTGTTCCTTATGAGGTATATATTCATACTGTATACCTCATAAGGAACAATTCCCTCCTTAAAACGAGAAAACTTGTTCGAAATTGTTTATCATTTCGAACAAGTTTTCTCGTTTTTAATAAGAAACTAAAGGCTATGAGGCACTGATTATATATTAGTGCCTCACAGCCTTTAGTTTCTAATAGATAGCTGGGAAACTTTCTCCAAATGATAAGTTATTCAGAGAAAGTTTCCCAGCTATCAAGAGGGAATTGTTCCTTATGAGGTATATAGTTATGATGTATACCTCATAAGTAGTGATGCGAAAAATTCCCAAACATATGGGGTTTCTCATATCCCGTCCCCTATCGTTTCCCCAATTCAATTTTTTTTTGGAATTTTATTTTTTTTTCCCGCCCATTTGAATTAAAAATGGGCGATTTTCGTTAATGTGATTGAAATATCATAAAATTAATACGTATTTTAGCTAATAATTCTATTTTTATACAATATTCTCTCATTAAATCAACATTTTTTCTAATTTTAATTTTTAATTTTTAATTTCTTCATAATTTTAGCGATTTATGCTCATTATTAGCAAATAAATAATATATATAATATACTTATTTCATTTTATTCAGATAGGTCTTTGGGATTGGGATACCTTGTCCAAATTCAGAGGAAGTTTGAGAGGTTGGGATGGGGTAGCCCATATTCAATTATCCCAAGTGTACTCCACGAATTTAAAATTATATTATATTATTGATGACATATCTAAATTTATAGATAAAAATTTCAATGCGTACACAATTTTTTTTGAGAAAATTCTTTTTTTTTACTTATTTTCATTCATAAAAGCTCACGTGAACTTAATTAACAACTGAGACATTTCCTATGAAATCATTTAATGCCGTCAAAATAGACATGTCTAAGCTGTTTTGAGTGACTTTCGCTCGATGTCTGATGCAATATCAGACATCGAGCGAAAGTCTCTAATATTGGCAACACATCCATACGATCAATACTATAGCTACGAATTACAAGCCTGTTTGGGCAATTTTTGGCCGAGTTCTGATTTTTCATTAGATCTCGAGCGAAATTCTCTCAAATTGGCTGCCAGTTCATAAGAGTGAAACTCTAGCTACGAATTAGAAGCTTGCTTGAGAGACTCTCGCTCGCGTTGGGATCTGCATCAGAACTCGAACGAAAGCCTCTCAAAGTGGTAAGACCTGCTCATTGTTGAGCAGGAGCTGCGTAATGTGTTCGAGTAGAGTGAGGCTCTTCTAAGATCTTCCTTGTGATTGGAAGAAATTAGAAGAGTCTCACTCTACTATTTTGTAATTGTATGCCCTGGCCTTTAAGTGACCAGGGCTGCGTAATGTGTTCGAGTAGAGTGAGGCTCTTCTAAGATCTTCCTTGTGATTGGAAGAAATTAGAAGAGTCTCACTCTACTATTTTGTAATTGTATGCCCTGGTCTTTGAGTGACCAGGGCTGCGTAATGAATTCGAGTAGGATTGTACAATAGCTCGGCAAACGCCGAGCAAATTGATATAAACGTACATCCCACAAAAAATGGATTGTCAAAATTTATCCCAAATTTTACAAAACCGCAGCGGTTATGACATCCCAGGGCTAAAAAAATTCGGAAACTCGCATCTCTACTCATAAGGAACAATTCCCTCATTAAAATCGTAGATATTTTTTACTTATTACTCATGCTTTCAAAATCACAATCCTCTGAAAAGTTATTTTTTATTAAGAATTTAGAATTTTGATAAATACCTTTTTTCAATTTGATATAATACTTATATATTTTCAAAAAGACATTTTGAAAAGATATCTCAAAAGTTCTCTGAAAACCTATTTTTGATTAATTTTGAGAAATATCCGTATTAAATTAATCAATAAATTCATTCAACACTACTTTAATTTTTAAATTCAAAAAATTATATGTGCTTCTTAAAATGTCTCACAAAAAATTTATTATAAAATTATATACAAGATTAAAAATCCCACAACATTTTTTTTACTTTACATAATCGTACTTCCTCGACGATTAATTTTCCCTCAATTCCGAAACAATAAGAATTACCGAAAAAGTAACAAAACATCAAAAACAGGGAGGGGTCTCAATTTTTATTACTTATATTATTTAACAATATTTATATAAATACTCTTTATAATATATTTTACTATAAAATTATACCTCAAATTCAAATATTTAAAATATTATTTACATAATTATCTCAAAATTATATTTTTATATATTATTTTTCATATGTATAAATCATATAATCTATATCTATGCAAATCTCATCTAATTTTTTTTGAAACAAACCGCTACCATTTTATAATGGTCCATCTTAAATTCATCATAAATTCTGGTACATGTTAGTACCAGAGTCTTCAAATCTCAAACACTCTGGTACCAACATGTACCAGACGCGAGTTTCCAATGCCCTCGTACGATTTTCTATTAAGATCTTCTTGAATGAGAAGGTCTTCATAGAAACTCGTACGAGGGCTTCTCTTTTAAATACTCTGGTACCTGCTGGTATCGGAGTCGACTTTACAGCCCTTTCCCCAATTTTGAAGCTGGGGAAAGTTTTCAAGCAATGAAAGGGAAGCTCTCGCTATGAGGTGAAAATCTAGAATTTTTACCTCATAGCGAGTAATCCTTTGTTAATTGCTTGAAAACTTTCTTCAAATTATCAAAATTTCGAGGAAAGTTTCCTTGCTTCAAAGTAGAGATGGAGCCCTTTGAGCCACTGCATATAGGTCAGTGACTCAAAATACTCCATCTCTACTAGAAATCGCCAAAATTTGGGTCGCAATCTTTGAAATGCGACGCAAGTTTGGGCAATTTCGCGAGGGACTTGCTCCATTTGGTGCATAGATTCACACTCTATGCACCAGATGGAACAATTCTTTCGATGACAGCGGGAAACTTTGTCTGAATAGTTTAACATTCAGACAAAGTTTCCCGCTGTCAGAGAGGGAATGGAAGGGTAAGAGGTATATATTTATAATGTATACCTCTTACTCTTCCATTCCCTCAAGAAAGTTCAAAAACTTGTGTGAAATCAGTTCTGATTGCACCCAAGTTTTTGAACTTTATATAAGGAATTGTTGGCTATGATGTACTGATCATGAATCAGTACATCATAGCCAACAATTCCTTCGCAAACAGCGGGAAACTTTGTCTGAATAGTTTAACATTCAGACAAAGTTTCCCGCTGTCAGGGAGGGAATTAGAGGGTGGGAGATATATAGATAGACTATAAATCTCTCACCCTTTAATTCCCTCAAGAAAGTTCAAAAACTTGGGTGCAATCAGTTCTGATTGCACCCAAGTTTTTGAATTTTGTATAAGGAATTGTTGGCTATGATGTACTGATCATGAATCAGTACATCATAGCCAACAATTCTACCTTTTAACCAAAGATAATTGATTCGTATGTAAAATATTAAGCTAAAATTTCTCTTTCTTTTAGTACACATTCTTCCATTTCGTGTACATGTATCATATATTAAGTACTAGTTATCTATTCTATATCCTTTATCCTAATTTAGATACTCAAAGATAATTCTTTTTCAGAAGAAAAAATATTTTCTATTAAACCGTTATTTTTTCAATGTGAGTTTTCAATTTTATTTTTCCTTTTTGCTGCTCAATGCAACATCCTCCACCCGATCCTTCATGCGAGGTTGATCAAGCCATAGGATATTTAGAATATTCTCGTTTTGTTATAGCTGCAGAGCTGCATGGTAACATAAGATTTGTCAAAGACCCACAAAAACTATCAATTGGAACAGGAGTATTAATCTACCACCGATGCGAATACGAAGGCTGCCCAGCAGGCTTTAAATTTATTAAAAATTTCGACAATTACATTTTTATTGGAAAATGCTGAAGAAAAACTTTCTCAAATAAGTACAGTATACATTGTGCGTCGCCTGTAGCCTACAGCTACAGTCACCGACACAATGAAAAAAGTGACAGAAAACTGACACCATACGGGCGCGCATATGTACGCATATATGTGTAAAAATAAACGTTCATATGTAAACTAACCTTTATTCACTAGCAGGGGCTGATAAATCATAATCGTCGAGAAGTACGATAGGTGGTCCCACCTGTTTAATCTGTATGGAGAGGCAAACGTGACGTAAGAAGCATAACACTGGTTTCTCAGTATATTTAATAGACTCTGCTGTTGGCTTAACTGTAAGCTTATATGTAATAGGTGAATTAGATAACTGACCCTGTTGGAATGTATAATCAGTTTCGCAAGGGAATCCACATAGGTAATGACCTAAGTCATTTGACTCGATTCCAAATTGAGGGACTGATGTGGTTGTGATAGACCTCATGACATCATAGTTGAAGCCAACAGTATCGTTATTATTGTTAGTGGCATTTGCCTGCATCTCATAGAAGATTGGATCATTAGATGCTTGAGCCTCAGCGGGTATGTTACCATATGCTCCACAGTTCAATTGAATTTGTTCAAACAATGGATTTTCATAGGTAGTGTTATAATTAGGTGTTTTCTTAAATAGTGTATAAATGGTGTTCACATATAATGGAGTAAATGCTGCCGTGAATGTACAAGGAGTTCCTTCACCTTTAGCCATTGAACCATCCATAGTAATGCAGTCAATTCTTTTGATTGGGAAGTTTAGAGTCTTTGCCGAATATCTTGTCACCAAATCACTATAGATGTTAGGGTCCAAAGAGAATGAGTTACAGTATGTAATCATTTCAAAGAAGTTTGCATTCTTCTTAGTGAACTTAATAAACTTGGTACCAAATGATATCGTACTCTTATCGGCATTCCAAGTTACAGTATCAATAACTTTGATACCTTCATAGATAGGAGTGAAGTGATTAGTGATTGGAATATAGCTTGTAACATTGGCTTGCATGTTCGGTAATGGTAGAATATCCTGATAACTTAATGGTGTCCAAACCATACCAGCAATACTGAACTTAACCTTAAGTTGTAAGTTACCAGCAAACGCTGGAAGGAATCTAATGTTATTAAGTATTAGGAATCTTCTTAGGTCAATCTTGATTGGTATGTGGAACTTTAATGTAGTTGCACCACTAATTGGTTTATTGAACTCAATAATCTGTCCAGAACGAACTGTATCACATCTATTGAAAACATCTTTATGTCTAGCCTTACTAAATACATCAACTTTCTTAATAGCTTCTGTTGTAGATGCAGTAGAAGTAATGTAACCTTCTTCTCTAGCATTATCTTGTGTATAAACACTTTTACCATTAGCGATTAATTGATATGATTCAACAGCATAGAATGAATCAATGTATCCCAACCAAATTGCTGGAAGATGTGCACATGATTTGCCACCAGCATATTTAGTATCAATTGCTTTAATTGCTGTAACATTTGATCCTGTAGGAGCTGTCTCAACAGCTCTTTCTTTATATACTTCACCATCATATTTAGGAACTTTTTCATCAGCTGGTTCAGTTTCTGTTGTAATTATGCACTCACCATCGACATAACCACTAATGAACGTATTATATAAGTCAATCATGTTCTCACCAGGTGGTGATATGTTAAATGTAATATAACCGTTATCAATAGTATTTGTCGGCATAGCTGGCACTTTTGTTGGGACATATCTATGGTTAGTATCTCCAATAGGAACTGCCCCATCAACTTGATCGAAATAATATCTTACTTGTCTGATGGAATCAGCAATACTGTATGTATTGAGGTTATCGTTCAACATCTTTCTCAGCTATAAAAAATTTACAATCTTCTTATTCTTGGGATTATTCGTCTTATTTGTGGCTGAGGTTTAGGAGGTTCTGGTTCAGGCTCTGGTTCATCATCGAAGTGTATTCTTTTCTCTTCCATTGATTGAACATATTCTTGATTCTCTTTAGTTTCCTTCTCACGTTCAATTGGGTCCATGTTTGGTTCATTAACTACACTGTTACGTTCTAATATCTTTGTCATCATCTCTAACAACATTTTATTAGTATATGCTTGTTCTTCTTCTTTCTTCTCATCAACTTTAGGAGCTTCTTGAACAACAGGAGCTGGGGCAGGAGCTGGTGAATTCAATGGTGCCTTTCTCTTTCTAACTTGAACTGAACCATTCTTCATATGACAAACATAATATAATGGATGTTGTATTCCTTTAGCTTCATTCAATATGATTGATTGCTTTTCACTTGGTGAAAGTTTTGACGTCATTTCTATCCTAATAAAATTTTTTACTCCTAACAAAATGACTGAGAATACTTTCGACAGAGAAGCACTCAAGAATGAACTTCGTGAAGAAATACTTAATGAACTCAAACCAAAAGAACAAACACAAGAAGAGAAACCAGCTAAACCAAAGCGTAAACTCACAGAGAAACAATTAGCTGCATTAGCAGCTGGACGCGCAAAGAATCCACGAATGATTGCAAAGAAATTGAGAGAAGAGGAAGAAGCTAAGAAAAATAATAAGTAAGTGTTTAGAACTTTAACTTACGTTCAAAAGATGACTTCGTTGAAATAGTGAAGTCCTTATTTTTGTTGAAGCATGGTTTCGAACCAATGCACAAGTCAAAGGTTATCTCATCACCTTCATAAAGAGATTTGTACAATTCCACGATGCTATATTTTTCCCCAACTTTCTCAGGGAAGAACAAACCTTTCTTCTCGTCATAATGTACTTGTATCGCATCTGGGAACATTTGGTTTGCAGTAAGTGCAATTACGTCCTGTGTGATTCCCTTCATTCGACAGTGGAAAGCAATTTCCTTGAGGTCATTGGTTAATTCGTCGAGGTAAGTCTTCTTTCCAACGAATATAGATCTTTGTGCCTTAGACATATGTCCTGCAGTAATCTCTGCAAAGTCTGAATGAAATTGACCCAGTGCTTTTCCAATGAGTTCTCTGTTATACCTTCTCTTGTATTCTTCTGCTAACTTATCTAAGTCCTTCTCATACAAGTGTAAACTATCTGTATCCTGATAGAACAACTTCAAGCCCAAATCTTCTGCTGTGAAGAATACTTCATTCATGATTCGTTTGGACATAGAAAGGATTGAAACACCTAATGGACAATAGTTAAAGTGACGAACGATAGGTTTAAATGACTTTACACATGAAAGTTCGGAATCGGGGATGAACTCTATTGTCTGTATGTCATTATAGTTCTTAATGATATAGTCAGTGAGCTTATTGTCCTTGATGAAACGAATCTTTTTGTCAATGGGCTTTAATATCGTCTTACCATAGATACTGTTCAAAAGAAGTTTGATGATCTCTTGTATCGGATTACCTTCCTTCTTATACTTAGCACGTAATTCGAAGAGCTTCTTAACTTCATTCCTTATTGTCATGTCCCTTTTTCCATCATAATAGTATCCATCAATGACTTTGCATGAGATCTCTTGGAACTTGATCAGATCTTGAAGCGTAATGTGGTCTACGAACATCTTGCAGCATGTATTGGAACTTCTGGCAACATGTAAGTCAGGGTTGATGTCAGGATTGACGACAATCAATGGGAATGCTGAGTTCTTACCGATCGACAAGATCTCGATCTGACAGTAAAATCCTGAGATGAACTTTTCCTTTGTTGGTTCAGCTTGGTCATCATCAAAGAGATGCTCCAACAAGTATTCACTGCTCTTCATCTCTTCTGTCATAACTTTTGGAATTCCTTCTAAACAGTAAAGTCTAGCAATTGCTGATGGATACAATGATACAGCATCGAAGTCAGTGATGAGTTCTCCTTCATTGTATTGCTTCTTGTTCTCAGCTAGCATGCATCTTCCTCCTTGAATACACTTGGAAATATATTCACGAGGTTTTCCTGCAAGATCAAAGAGATTACCGTTCTTCCAATATACTCTCTTCTCAAAGAGTTTGTTTGAGATAGAACTTATTGAAACATAATCATAAGCATCTATTTCAAACTCAGTCATGAGGTCATTGCGGAACTTAAGAAAGCCATCTCGTAAAATGCGTACATCTTGACCGCAATAGAATGACGAATAAACTTCCATGTCAAAGTGTTCATCATCAATCTTGCAATCTTCAATCTTCTCAATGTTCTCATTAAAAGCTTCAATATCTTTGACATGATTCATGGCATCATCGATGTTACCAACTTTAGTTGTATTAACTAACTCTTCCGTGTAGTAATTATATGGGAAAACTTCTTTTTCACCACTAGTGAGGTGAAACATTTCAGGGAATCTTTCCAACTTAGTTGAGATGATTGCATAAGAGTCTTTGAAGCAGAGAAGTTTTCCTTTGTACTTTCCTTGTATCTGCATCGTTTGTGAACCTTTGATGATTGGAGTTCCTGTAATCTCTTCTAACTGAGACATGAGAAAAGTGACATCGTACGATAAGTTGTGGAAATAAACTAAACTCTTATCTGGTAAAGCTTCGAGGAATTTTGACGCACAGTCACTTCCCCAAATTGATGTATAACCATCATCGTCATCTTCCATGAAACAAATGTTGTATGCTTTGTGAATGTTTCCATCAGTTGATGCTTCGAAGTCAGCAAAGAAAACATGTTCTCTTGGGAACTTCATGTCTTTCTTCGTCTCTGAACTCCAATCTTTCTTCATCCTTGCGCAATAACGCTCATTGTATGTGAGGTCAATCATTTCTTCAAGGTTCTCATTATACATCGTTGTGAAGTATGTGCAAAGTTCTCCTGTTCTAATTGGTTCGAAATAATTGTTAGCAAACAAGAGTTCAATGACTTTTGCAAGTGGTGTAACTAACTTTGAGTTAATTGCATACCTTGTTTCATATCTTCTGTTAACTAACATCTTCTTCTCTAAAGTCCAATCCTTGCACAACTTACAAACATCTTCATAGTTCTTGATGAACATTGAACTTATTGGAAGCTTTTCGTTCAACATGTAGTGGTCATACATTAATAAAAGTTCTACTGTCATCTTTGGTTCTTCATCTGGTTCATAAGTATATGAATGATTTGAATACTTCTCGTTGTATTTGATGACATGGAACCTTATTCCTGTTTCTTTGGCAATAACCTTAATCTTTGACATTGGAAAATCTTTGACACGAATGATTTCCCTCATATGATTAATTGTTGCTTCGTCAACACCAGCTTGAATACAAGCGTAGATGAAACATGAATCTTTCATCATCTTCTTTGCTGTCTCTGCATTAAGTTCGTTGAAGATCTGATACCTCTCTAAGTTAATAGGTAATTTGCATGTCCATGTCCAAAGCTGACCATTACGTGACCTGTTTCTCTTCTTTGAATGGTTTTGTTTGATGATCTTGAGTGCGATCTTTTCTTGACCTGCTGCTCTCATCGTATCTAACATAACTTGTTCTTCAGCTGTGAGTTTATATGGTGTGTACGTTCCTTTTCTCAAAGCAGAAGCATCAACATCTGAATAAGCTGTATAGTCAAAGATCTCGATCTTCCTTAACGAAGGAATACTACAAAGGAAGAAGTCATAGTTTGATTCAAGGACTTTAGATGCTAATTCTTGTACTTCTGCTATTGGAGCTTCATTAAGTAACTGATGAACTAATGATCCCATTGTATTGATGTTCAAATGACGCAAAATGTTTCTCTTCTCATCAAAGTCGTAATAGAATGTCCACTTCTGTTTGAAAAGGTCTATCTGTCCAATGAACTTTGCCATAACTCTTGGAAACATCTTGTTGAAGTAATCTTTTCCTCTTGGACTGTATTGGTCAATGTTAAACATAATGAATCTTTCTCCTGCTTTAGTTATTGGGTCTAACCATTTCTCATCAGGAAGTTTTTGACCATTAATGTTCTTAACAACGTAAAAGGCATTCTGTATTTCTTTGTATGCTAATTCGCTCTCATCAATCTTTGGTGGAGGGTCTGAGTATATTGGTTGCATCTCCATTAACGCTCTATTATGAGATCTCTGATCGTGATCTAAAGCAACTGGGGAATTTGAAGCTGGAACATTCATGATACCATTGTAGTCATCATAGAAGCTCTTAGCATTCTTGAAAATATCTGCTACACTTCCTGTACCTCCTTGATTCTTAATTGCCAGAGCTAATTTATTGGTAATGTCTTTAGCTTTCTTAGGCATTTTGATCCCAAACATATCAAGCATACCTTTCTTATCTTCTGGTGAAAGGTTATTAACTAATCCTTTTATAGCATTGAGCATGTTGGTCTTTTATAACCGATAAAAAAATATACGTTATTTTTTTTTAATCGTCATCGTAATCATAATCGTACGAAGATTCTGTATCATCATCACTGACATCATTGGTTTCTCTAACTTCTGGCTTATCTGGTTTAATCTCTATCACCATAAACATTGGTGACAATAATCGAACAGGCTGATCTTGGAAGTCAACTAAGGTAAACGTAACATTAGTTAGTTCCCATGGAAATGCATCTATCCATGGTGAGGATTCCTTACATATAAGTGGTTTACCAGATATCCAGAACTCATTGATGTTATAACATGTAGATCTGTACATGATCTTTCTTCGATCATCAACTTGGTCAATATTATTGAACCCAGAGATGACAGACATTGATGAACGAAGGTATAACTGATACCCGAAGTTGAGCATAGGTGGTTTTGGCATTTGTAGATAATAATTATGTACAATAGGTAGTTCTATTCCATATGCACCTAAAATAAGATTTGCTCTATGTGAAGCATCTTTTAAATAGACTTTATGTCCTTTGTCCTGTGACGTAAATATAAGTTGATTCGTAGCACTCAGTGAAACTGTTACATTATGTTGACCTTTTTTCTTGTTATAATAATCAAACTGTTTTGTTACAATCTCTTGTAGTTTTGATACAATAGTATCCATATCAAATGAAAGAGCTGACTTAAATGTACACACCTTTTCTTCTCCATCTTCGTCTAACTGTAAGACAAAATAATCTGTTTCGTCACAAACAATAAAGTTCGCCATAGTACTGACACTTTTTACTCTCATCTTTATCTTACTTGGATGCCCCATGTTAGGATCTGCTTGAAACTGTATTGTCCCGTAGTTATTAGGATCAGTCGATTGTAGATAATACATCATTTTTATATGTAGTAAAAGAATGAGTGTTGTTCCATATGCATATGAATGTTATAAGTCTAGCGTACTTCAATATAAAGAATATACTCTCAGAATTACTGATAATGCTTTAGTCATACATAAAGAAGGTGCTGATGAAGACATTACCATCGGTCCTGGTATATTACCTATCGAGCAACCAGATGGTACAATTGTTGAAACAGACTTAAATCAATACCTTCAAGCGTTACAGAATCGTGTGACAAAAGTAGAGAATAATTACTTAGATGCTCCATTCTTCACAACTGATAGAGATTATATGTTTTCATGTATGGCGAGTAATGGTTTGCAAGAAACTCGTGAGGTAAATATTAATGAAGCATTAGAGACTATAATATATCATGTTAAACGGTTATTATCGATTGACCATGGAGTTCATTTTGACCCAAGGTCTACACTGTTCAATATACCAATGATTGAAAACAGTCAATTAACATTTAAAGAAGATACATTGTATAATGCTTTAAACGCAGCATTTGCTTATATATTAGGTCATGAACAAGTACAAAATAGTGGTATTGCAATATACTTAGATAAAGTTATGTTAAAGAAACCATTGACATTCACAGAAGATGGTCCAAAAGCAACTGGTATTGTTGGTGATGGAACATTATTGACGAAAGAATACTTAGCAAGTCATGTCGGAGAATTTTTCTCCACTAATGATAGCATCAGTACAACACCAGAAGTTATTTTATTGAAGAAACCAATCACATTTGATGTTAAAGGAAAGACAAAAGCAACTGGTATAGCTGGCGATGGAGTTCTTCTGACTAAGGAATACTTGAAGAAAAATATCAATGACTTCGTTGAAATTGTCAAAGATAAAGAATCTGGTCTTAAGTTCAACCCTTTATCATTCATCTTTGCCATAGCAAACGCCGGTGCTACTGCAGCCTCATGGATATCACTCCAGAGTCAAATAAATGCTCTTTGGGCTTTTGTTGAAAGTCAAGAAGGTATAGATACTGTTCTTGACACTCTGGGTAATCTTGGTCCAAATCATAAAGGAGGTTTTGTGGATGGAATAAAAAATTTAGTTGAAAAGACTAAAACAAGTTTCCAGAAGATAACTCATATAGAAAGATTCAGAAATGAAGGTTATATGGAACTTGAGAGTTTTGATGTGACTGGACCTTTGGAACCAATTCCAATGCCACGTGATGCTAATGATGAAGAAGAGAAAGATCCTGGACCAAAAACAATCATTTCTACGTTAAGTACTTTGTACCCTGATTTTGTGACCTTAGTGAAAGTTGCTAATACATCAAGAAAGAACAATAATATTAATATGTCTGGTACTGATGACCTTACTGATTATCTTTATCTCATTCTTGCTGAATTAGCGAAGAAAGTTGAGGAGAACAAAAATAATGGAGGAAGAACTGCACTTAAGATTGCAGACAAAGCTGACAAAAGTTATGTTGACGAAGAGATACGTAAAGTTGCATCTAAAGAATATACTTTATCACAGTCTGTCATACTTAAGACAATCAAAGGTCCAGAGAAAGATATTTACCCAGGTGATGGTACAACAGTTAAAGTTAATGAAAGAGTTTCATTCCCATCTGGTATTGATGCAAAAGAAGTATATATTAATAGTGAAAACATCAATACAACATTGATTCCTTTGAAAAATAATGAGTTCACTGAACCTTTGACAGTTAAATCAATTCGTTCAAGAGAAGACAAACCTGTTATAATCAATAAAATAGGAGCTGATAATGACCAACCAGTTCAAATCAAGAAAATAAGAGCTGATGACATTATCTTGAACTATACTTTAGGCTCAAGTGCTCCACAAGAAGATCCTCATATGAGTTTAACAGAGACCTTGCAAAATTTGAATGGTACTGCATATAATATGTCTATGAGTTATAACAACTTTAAAGCACATGAGTTACCAGTTCTGTTAGACAACAAAGCAGACAAAACTTATGTTAATGAACAGATCTCAAAGATCTCTAATGCATCTGTAAACAATGGAATACCTGAAAGCATTACAGTTAGCTTTGGTAATAATGATATGGGTAAAGTTGCAATATTTATAAATTATAACATTGATCCATCAGAAAAAGGTCCAAGTTACTATACATTGAGTCATGGTAAATCTATTGAACTTGTGTTCCACAAAAAAGATGGAACAAACTTAACTATTCATCCTGGAGATACGTTTGAGTTTTATTTGAACGATGTCACCACAGTAGATTATACTTATAGACCTTCTAACATGTTTGACATGATGTATCCAATTGGTTCTATATTTACATCAATGAGCTCAACAAGCCCGCAAACCCTTTATGGTGGTGTTTGGCAACCGATTGTTGATCAGTTTCTTTACTGTTCTAACTCATCAATGGACTTTGGTGGTTCAAAGAAAATAGGTATTGAAAACCTTCCTTCACATATGCATAGGTTCAGTGGAAGAACATCTGTGGAAGGAAACCATTCACATTCAATAACAAAAAGAGGTTATACAAATCTTGCAGCGGGTTCGGATAGACAGGGAATGCATAGATATGATATCACAACTGACCCCAAAGATGTTAGCACAGGTATTTTCTGTGAAACCACAGGAAATCATACACATGTTGTAGCTGGAATCACAGATGCAACAGGCTCGGGTGAAGATTATATGCCACCATATATGTCTGTGTTCGCTTGGTTCAGAGCTGCTTAACTCAAGATCACGATCACAAACTGTTTCTCAGTATGAATGAGTAGCTCTATTTTTACATCATTACTGAAATATTTCTTTTCTTCATCAATGACAGAAAGAATGTTTTCATCATCTTTTAAAGATCTTACCAAAGTTAGATCTTCATCAGAAAATCTCAAAGAAAGACTCATTTATGCACTAATAAAAATATAGCTAATTATTTTTTTATCTGAACTTTTTATCGGGTATATAAAGATGTCTGAACATCATATAAAGTTCTTTAAGATCCAACAGTTTGTAGATGAAGTGAAGAAGCAAAATAAAACAGCAAAGAGACTACTTATATGCTTACCACAAACATTATGTCAAGGAAAGTATGGTTATAGTGCAAGTCCGATCATGATCTTTGTCGATAAGCAGAAATACACAAATGAAGGTTTAGCTAATTTACTCAAGTTTGAAAAGATAGCTATAAACATTCCTGACCATTTCTCAGCGAGAATAAACCTTGACAAGACTAAAAGTTATTGTTTATATGTAGATCTCACGAAATCAACAAAGAGTAAAGACAAAGAATATAACCCAGTTGAACTTAAGACAATGGGTAAGAACTTACTCAAAGCTGCTATCAAACCTGTCGAAGAGATCGACATTGAGGATGAAGCAGAAGAAATAGATGTAGATCCTGAAGTGTTATAAACGATAAAGTTTATTTTTGGAGGAAGATGGTGTCAGACCATTTGATCTGGCATGCTTGTTCTAGGTAATTGCAGAAACCTGGAAAGATTGTTATTGGTCTGAGTTTCATACCTGGTCTCTCATCTCTCCATTGAAGCAAGTAAATTTACATGAAGAGTTCGTCTGGATTCTCAGGCTTTGGTACACACTGATCGAAGATCTGTATGACCTCTTCATGACCGTACTCCCTCTGGTCAGACATGAGTGTTAAGAAGAACATTTGCATCTTCGGACCAGGTTTAGCATCTATGCAACAAGTGGGTCTCATTGACATTTTTGTCACTTTTATTTGGTCGAATGGAAGGATTCGAGTTCATGCCACTTGACAGCAAAGAAGGTGCAGAAGAGGTTGTTGTTGCTGCATTCTATGCGAGCTCACACGTTGACGCATTCCGAACTTACCAGGATGACCTCGAAAAAGAAGGTCGAAAGCTTGGAAAGATCCAAATGTTCCTTGAGTTCTTCCGTGGAAACCTTGCACAGAAGTATGAGAAGAAAGAATAAACAACTAATTATTACTGAGCTTAGCTCATAAATGTAAGTTTTTACTCTGATCAGATCTTAGATCTCGTCGGGACAAGCGGAAAGGATAAAGTCCATGAGCTGGACTTTTGTCTTAGTGAGCGGTACTGCGGTCATGAGTAGTTCGCGCTTGTTTGAGCCACTTGGAACGCGACCCTTCCAATTCCTCATAGATCTCAAGGCAGAGATCGTGAAGAACTCAAGGACAAAGAGTCTTTGAGACTTGGTAAGGAATCCCTCATCATCTCTTTCATCCTGGAGGGTCTTTGTGGATGCAGTGGACTTGATCTCGTCTTCCTCGATCGGATCATTCTCATAATCTTCATCACCCTTCTTCCTAAACGTCATCTGCTCTCTCTTGTAGTCGTTCCTGAGAGCATTGAGTCCAGCTTCAAGATCTTGTGAGTTCTTTGCAGGTTTATTGAAAGTTTTCTTTTCCTGCATTTGCTGTATAAGCTGGGTTTGCTGTTGCATCATCTGCATCATCATTGCCATCATATCTAGTGTTGGTGATGCTGGAGCTGGTGTTGTACCATCTTGGGACATTCGGTCGTCGGTTATGTCTTTACAAAAGACTGCTTTACAAAAGACAGCTTTACAAAAGACAGCTTTACAAAAGACAGCTTTACAAAAGACAGCTTTACAAAAGACTGCTTTACAAAAGACAGCTTTACAAAAGACGTCTTGACAAAAGACAGCTTTACAAAAGACTGCTTTACAAAAGACGTCTTGACAAAAGACAGCTTTACAAAAGACTGCTTTACAAAAGCATTTTCTCACAAAATTGAATACTTTTGCTTTACAAAAGACGTCTTGACAAAAGTCTGCTTTACAAAAGACGTCTTGACAAAAGATTGCTTTACAAAAGTCTGCTTTACAAAAGATTGCTTTACAAAAGATTGCTTTACAAAAGTCTGCTTTACAAAAGACAGCTTTACAAAAGATTGCTTTACAAAAGCCATGACTGATCTTCATCCAATTTGTTTAATCGAACTTAATGAAGTAATTTCTGCATATCTCCTGCATGTATTTGGAAACGAGAGGATAAGACAACTCACCAAGGTTTCCAGACGCCAGATCCAAAGACTTGAATCAACTGCAGGAGTAATCCTAAGCTTTGAAGAAGGATTAACCAATAAGAAAGATGTCATTGACTCCAAGCGTGAAAGCCTTGCTGCTTTCTTACGCAAACACCCATGGGTCGATGTTGATCTCCAAACTCCTTACCAAGGACTCGTTGAAACCTTCACGACCTACAGACAGCTCCTTGACAGACCTGAGCAGAACCTTCTGGTCGAACGTGATGGCACATTAAGCCCTACAGACGAGTCAATCCAGAGATAAGAAGCTCAAGAGTAAAATTCTGACATTTATACTTTACATGACATTTTTTTCATGAGTGTTCACGTTAAGATCAATGATGAAAACATGACTTCATGGGAAGATATCATTGATGACATAGAGAATGACCTTGATGAAAACATGATGGGAGCTCAAACGTCAGTTAAGGTCAAACTTGGTGAAGTTCAAGAAAAGATCTCCGAGATCAATGCAAAAATATCAAACTTAAAGGTTGACGTTTATTACAGAAGCTTGGAGAGAACTTTAAGCAAACTTGAACGTCAGAACCAAAGTCTCATAGTTGTGCTCCAGAAACTCAGTCTCATGCGTAAAGCATATAATGACTACCTACATGTAAGAGACTTACCTTCTTATTCTACTCCAGATCTCGACTTTTCCGATATCAATCCTTATTGATACAACACTTACGATAGCAGGGATGCTTCCTACATATAGATATAACTTACCTCAGCTCTTCGAGTATCTCAAGAAAAAGTTCATGATCTTATTATGCGAGACCATGAAAAGACGTCAAAATACCAGAACAGAACGAGAACAGAGCTTACTAATAGACTTATTATATAATACTAAAGAAATAAAGGAGTTTTTATTCTAACTTTGGTATTTTTGGGAAGAACTGATCTGGATCATATTTGTCAACCACAGGTTTTGGTATCAAAAGTCTCTCTGGTTCTTGGACGTCTGGTACTGGAAATGGTTCCTTTGGTTTCCTAGCTTTTGGGAGATCTAAAAATTTTCTTGGTCTCTTTCTTTTGTGTAAGTGTTGTCCATTTTTATCGACAACGAATGTGAGCTTTCCGTCGTCAAAGATGAATGTCGTCGCTTCTTCAGTTCCCTCATCAACTATTATCTTCTTGATCTTTCTCTTCTCCATTAACAGAAAAAGTGACATATATTACTTCATTGTTTTTCTGGGTGTTAGGATTAATTAAACCTCTATCTATAACATGCTTTCTCATAGAAAACTTCTCTCCATATCTTTTTGTCAATATCTCTAAAAGTTCTTCTGTATAAGATTTATCACTACTGAAGTAAATAGATGGATAATTAAGGACATCAAAGGTTTCTACAGTATCTTTAAGAGTCCATTCATCTCCATACTGTATAGAATAAGTATGGAAGTATGGAGGATCACATATAAAGAAAACATTGGGAAGATCTTTATACTCATTGAAGAGTATTCTCCAATCTTTATGAA
Source organism: Trichomonas vaginalis G3 (assembly GCF_026262505.1). Taxonomy (NCBI): domain Eukaryota; phylum Parabasalia; order Trichomonadida; family Trichomonadidae; genus Trichomonas; species Trichomonas vaginalis. Next base: position 15,221,713 of record NC_067206.1, on the reverse strand, counting down.
CAATAGTTAAACCTTCAAGATAGTCATCTATGTTTTCACCAAATAAGTTAGTATATCTGAGGTATAACACTTTCTTCATTAATGTGTCAAGATCATAGTATTTGTATGCTCCAGAATAGAGAAGACGTGAACATAATGTATCCCAGTCTATGTATGGAGCTTTACTTATAACTTCTCTGACGATCTCTTTCTGATCAGTAGGAATTTTCTCATCTGGCTTAACATTTATTCTCTCCTTAAGTTCCTTAAGTATTTCATTCGTGTCATGAATGTGTTTCAGTCTATCAACGTAGTTATCATAGTCGTTAGCTATGATCGTTGCTTTTGGGAACATAATATGCAACAGATGAGAGATATAGAGAGAACCACCAAAGAGGTCAACGAAGACATAATCCCCTTTGATGTCTTTGAGTATGTCGATAAGAGCTTTCCTGATCTTCGACTTATTACCTATGAAAGGTAAAGGAGGTTTGGTAAAAATCATTTATATGGTAATAAAAATAAGTGTTTACTTGAGACAATAACCTCTGTTGAGTTTGTAGAACAAGATCAGAAGTACGATCAAGTTCAAAACAACACAAATGGCTAGGATTGCGTTACCAACAATCTTTGTCTTTTCCCAGCAAGACTTCTTCTTTGGTTCATGTGCTGCTTCGACATCACTGTATGGCTCGGACATTAACTTAAAAAGTGTCATGACCACTTCATTTTTGATGAAGCCAACAGCTTATGTCCACTTCCTCCCATCAACACTTGAGGAACAAGAGAAGGTCATCATTGAATACCTTCAAGCCACTGAGAAGCTCCAAAAGCTTCAAGATCTCCGCGAAGAGTTCAAGTCCCGCTTGAAACAGGAGAACTTACTGCAGGAGTACATGCTCATCTTGTACCCATTACTAGATGGCTCCCATTTACCATCAGAGTACATTGCAGCTCTTGATGCACTCAAAGATCTTCGCGATCACCGTCCGATCGGTAAAGAAGCCTTCGAGCTCACCATTGAGCAAGCCATCCTCGCCAAGGACAATGCAAAGAAGCGGATGCTCGAAGCTCTTGATAAGATCAAGGAGTACGTCGAAACGTTCTAAAATAATTACTTGAGTAAACGATAAGTTTTATTCATTGTTTATCTTTTCAAGATATTCTTTCATCTTGACGTTATATTTTCCTAACTCATACAATAACATACTTAAGACATAAATTATACCTACTTATTAACTCAGTATATTGAGCATTATATGCATACTTAAACTCTTGAGCAATATTGTTCTCATCAATGATTCTGATCTGAGCTATTTTTGAGAAAGGTGGTGGAATACCACAGCATGTAATGTCTGGGTCCAATAAATCTATTTCACACTTGAACCCAGTCATTCTGTGAACAACTTCTTCCAAGTCTGGCTTAGGTAGTAAGATCTGATCTTTGCTCACTAAGTTAGAAAAGAGCTCTTTGTCTTGGTCTAGAAGTATCTTCTGGTATATACTAAGTAAATACTCTTCTACACCAATCCTCGATGAAGTCTCCACAGATCTCGATGAGGTCAGGTTGGAAGTTAATGGACTTAAAGGAGGAGGATACATTGGTGCTTCTGAGTTCGTAGTTGTTTCCTCTTTTTTTATCTCTGTTGGAGCATCACTTACTGTACCAGATGGATAGTTCTTTATCACAATGTTATTAGTTGTTCTTGAATCAACATTGCTTGTTGGTTCAATTGGAAGATTAGCTGCACCATAAAGAATTGACTTCGATCTCATTTGTTATGAGTAAAAATTGTTTTATTCTCATATAAATGACGAACATTAACCCAGAGAACAACACAGAATATACTGCAACAGGAGTTGTTTACAATGATCTAGATCAGATCGTCCAACTCAAAGCCCCAAGAGGAAGGAATTTAATAAGACAACCTCCACCAAAGATATATGTTGATGATGGTAGTAATGGGTTCAACTTAGTGTATCATTACTCATATCCTCAATATGCAAAAATTGGGTCTACCCCAAACGTGACAAACCATTATATGAACCTTTATGATGAAGCAAGGTTTCATGCACCAACGAAGAAAGAACCTGATGCATCAAGATTACATGAATTCGCAGACCATGATGGTTATAGCGATTACTCAATGCCTGTAAGACTTTAACGTTAATAAAAAAATGACTGTTGGTAAACAAGAAAAAACTTTAATACAAGAGGATTTGATGCTACCAATATATTCAACTGATATGGGAGCTTATCAATTCGATACATTTGAGAATCCTGGTGGAACACCACCATATTTTCTTTTGTTCATCAATGTAAACAGTAGAAAAAGGTTATGCGTTCCCAATGAGTGAAAAGAACTCAAACAATGTTCTAAGTGCAATGCAGAAGTTCATTTCACAAGCTACAGGTGAAATGAAGCCTACAATACTTACTAGTGATGAAGACCCAGCTTATACGACACAAAATGTTCGAGATCTGTTGGTCAGTCATAACATTGAGCACATGACGACACAGAAATACAATCATAACATACTAGGTATTATTAATAGGTTCTGTAGAACTATTAGAACTATGTTACATATGAAGTTAAACCTCAAAGAAGGTGATAAAACACCACCTTTCACTGCAGATACAATGAGACAAATTATTAATGACTACAACACTGAATATCATTCAAGCACACAACAAAAGCCTGATGATTTCACAGAAAAGGATAATGAGGAATATATAAAGAAGCAAAGATTGAAAGAAGAGTATGTCAGAAAAAATAACCTTTATAACTTAAGACCTGGTCAAAAAGTTCAAGTCATAGTTGAACCAAGAACATGGGGTAAAGGTAACCAACAAAGAAGACATCTTGATCCTTCTTATTATACAGTTGATTCAGTTGATACAAGTGCATACTTGTTAAGAGCAAAAGATGGAAGTGTTGCAAGATATCCACGTTATCAGATATGGACAAAAATAGAGCATGGATTAAAGCAAGGAGAAACTTTAGATCAAGGAAGAGCTGTTAAAAAGTATTGATGGTCATGAACTTGTCGGTAATGATGTAAAGTATGATGTTACGTTTGAGAACGAAAATACAGGAAAAGTGACAGGTAGAGGTATGCGTGAAGGTAATCCAAACAGGTTGTCACAAATGGAAGTACAGTATTGGAGGAAAAATATTAATGAAGGTCATGTTAAAGATATGCCTAGTTTTCTTGAGAAGTATCGTGGGTTTCGAGTTTAGCTTGTAAGTCCTTTATTTTTGTTTCATACAATGAGATCTTCCTTCTGATCTGTTCATCATTGAGAGGTTGCTTGACTTTACGGAACTGTACACGTCCGTCTTTCATTGTATGTACATAATATCCATCAGGAACCTTACCATCTTTTATATATTCAGTTAACCACTTTTGTTTAGTTGATGCTTTAATGACTTGACTCATTTCTTACTGGATAAATTTTTATGTTTTTTATTTTTGACGATTTTTTCTTATCCTTATCTTTCTTCTTGTCCTTGTCCTTCTTTGATTTATCCTTCTTCTTGTCCTTGTCCTTCTTGGACTTCTCTGCTGCAGGTGGTGTTGGATTCTGTTTGACTTTAGCACTTGGGTCAGGACCTTGTCTTTGAGACTTAGATATAGATTGTTTAGGAGCTGCTGCTTGTTTAGTTGCTTCAGCTTGTTGTTTAGCTAATTCAGCAGCTTGTTTATCATTCTCTTCTATTTCCTTTGCACCAGTTGCGACTTCATTCTTGAACTTTTGGAGATTCTCAGCAGCATCCATTACCTTATTCGCTCCTTTAAACAATCCATAAAATTTCTGCCATGGTGATACTGAAGGTATATTTCCACCAATTGCTGGAGGAACTGATGCTTCAGGAGTTGGAGATGGTGTTTTGTCTGAATTGAGATGCTTTTCTGCTTCAAGAACTTGTGTAGTATTTTTCTCCAGGTATGCTTTTGCAACCTCCTTAACTTCTGGACGTTCATTATTTACATCCTGTCTTGGTGTTGATGTTTCAGTAGCGTTTTCCTGAGTTACATTAACAACAGGTTGCTCAACTGCTGAAACATTAGCTGCTTCAGTAATGTTATGAGTAGTTGAAACATTTCTGATATACCTTCTCCTGTTGGAACTCTTGGAGCAATTGTTGTGATGTTCGCCATTGCAGGAGTTGGAGTAGGAGTGTCATCAATCTTTCTGTCAGCTTTCGTCGTTTGCGTTGTAGTATTTGTTGTTTCATTACCATATTTTGATCTTAGTCTGGTAAGCTCTAACTTCATATGTTCTTCAGGATATGCATACTTATTATATTCACCCTTAATATTCTTTTTCCATTCATCGTATTTATCTTCTGCTGATTTCTTAATTGATGCTAGTCCGTTTACAGCCAATTCATCAGTACCGTTATCAGTAGTCTGGTTATATAAAAGATTAGCAGCTGATCTAATTGTGTAATCCGTAAGATTACCAAAACGCTCTATTGTACCTAATGTTGTGTTCTTCAGTTCCTTTCCAATTCCTTGTGCAGCATCTTTGACTAAATCAGCACCCCATGCACCAAATTGTCTCACAGGAGCCGCTATTGATGGTGAAGGAGATGGAGATGGCGATGGAGTTGGTGATGGTGAAGGAGATGGAGATGGTGAAGGAGATGGAGTTGGCGATGGTGTTGCTGCTTTCGCCTTTCTATCAGCTTCTTCCTTAGCCTTTCTATCTGCTTCTTCTTTCGCCTTTCTATCTGCTTCTTCCTTAGCCTTACGAGCTTTTTCTTTCTTCTTAAGTTCCTCTAGTTCTTTACGTTCAGCTTCTTCTTTCGCCTTTCGTTCAGCTTCTTCCTTAGCCTTACGAGCTTTTTCTTTCTTCTTAAGCTCCTCTAGTTCTTTACGTTCAGCTTCTTCTTTCGCCTTTCGTTCAGCTTCTTCCTTAGCCTTACGAGCTTTTTCTTTCTTCTTAAGCTCCTCTAGTTCTTTACGTTCAGCTTCTTCTTTCGCCTTTCGTTCAGCTTCTTCCTTAGCCTTACGAGCTTTTTCTTTCTTCTTAAGCTCCTCTAGTTCTTTACGTTCAGCTTCTTCTTTCTTTCGCCTTTCGTTCAGCTTCTTCCTTAGCCTTACGAGCTTTTTCTTCATAATATTTTGTATACTTATCATCAGCCCAATTACCAAGTGATTTGGCACCTGTTAGTATTCCATTTGCGGTTGATGTTGCTGTTCTTCCGAGCCATCCCCCTACCGCTGAAGCACCATTGCCAATAGCACTACCAGCATTTAAAATTCCACGACCAATCCATATCCCTGGTTTTGCCTTTGTATTAAGAGTAAGAAATTCTTCCTTCCTATCTTCAGGTGTAGGATTTGTAACAGTTCTTACAGTATCAACAACAGTGTCAACACTGGTTCCAATAGCACTACCAACAGCTGTTGCACCAGTTAGAATACCATGGGTAACTAAATCAGTAGCTCTTGAGACAACATTATCACTCGAGGCTTTCTCTGCTGGATAGTTTGATCCTTTGTAAGTTCCTGGACCACCTCTATTTGAAGCTTCTCCTTCAACTATTTTCTTCTCTTCTTGTGCTTGTTCTCTGGCAACACTCAATGCACGTTCTTGTCTTTGAATGTTGTCTTTCTTTAACATGTAACCACCAAGTGTCTGTGGTGGTGTGTTTTTATCTAGTGCAGCATCAATTGCAGCCTTTTCTTTTCGCTTTTCTTCGTCTAACCAATTTTGAATAGATTCTGCATCAGTTGGTTCAGCTGGAGTTGGAGACGGTGTTGGAGCTTTAGTTGGTGTTGGAGACGTGTCGGAGCTTTAGTCGGAGTTGGAGATGGAGTAGGTGCTTTTGTAGGTGTCGGTGATGGAGTTGGAGATGGAGTAGGTGCTTTTGTAGGTGTCGGTGATGGAGTTGGAGATGGAGTTGGAGTACTGTTGGTTCAACAGTCGGTGAAGGTGTTGGCGCCTTTGTGATTCTTGGAGTTGGCTCTGGTGTTCTAATAGGGGAAGCAGTTGGTGTATTAGCTCTTTTAAGAACCTGTGATCTTTCCGCTTGATTTGAATCAGATACTGGGTTAGTTGTACTAGGATGTGATACAGGAGTTATTTTTGGTGTAGGTGTTGGTTTATTTAATGTTATACCATGACTACTCGACATTGGTGGAGGACCTGCGTGAGCAGTTGGTGTCAGAGTTGGCGTTGGAGCTACTGTAGGAGTTGGCGTTGGAGCTACTGTTGGTTCAGGAGTGGGAGTTGGTGTTGGAGCTACTGTAGGAGTAGGTGTAGGAGTTGGTGTTGGAGTCGACATTTGTTTTAACCTCTCATTATACCAATTCTCCAAATAATAAGCCTCACCCATTAAGTTACTCTGTCTTTGTTTATAGAAAATTCACCTAACAGTAATTCATCATGAATCATTTTCTGCAGCTTTGTCGTGTTTTCTACTTCCTTTATTAGAACGCTCGATGTATTCGCCAATCCTCTATATTCCTTAATCATCTTATCTAGTTTGTTCATATTTGGTACTTCCTTTTTCTTCTCAGCGTTAATCTCATTAGATCGTTTCTCCAATTCTTCAACTACTTTGTAAAGCTTATTTATCTTGACATGTGATTCCTTTACTTCTCCAGTCCTTGGATCCTTAGGTTCCTTGTATTTAGCTAATTTCGTCTCTATATATCTTCGTTTAGCGTCATATCCAGGATCACTGGTTCGTAAAGGATGCGAAGGTGGACGAAAATAAGGTATGTAGAAAATCTGGATCATCATTAATAAGAAGAACGTGCTTTAAAGTTACGAACCGCGTCTGTAAAAGGGTCTCTACCACGTGCTGTATATGTTGATGTAATCAAAAAGCCTTCTCTTCTCATTGGGAAATTAATACGACCTTTTTGAACATATTCTTTCTCAAAGTATTGCCTAGCATTGTAATCAAAAGCAAGATCATTATATATATCGCGCAAAAAATCAAATGTATGCTGCTTGAACTTTTGATCGCTAATTATGGTACGAATTATCGGACGTTCATTCTCCCATTTCTTAACTCGTTCATCAATGAGTTTCCTCTCTTGTTCACTCATTTAAACCTCATAAAAATATATTATCTGCGTATAGTGCCACTAATAGCATTAATCCATGGCATGTCTGATAGTACACGTACTGACTGAACTAATGGCTTATGATTGTTCCAAATAGCTCCTCCAATGTATGCGTTATACTTATTGTTGTCAATAGTTTGTTGAGGTTGAACTATAGGTGTTTCAACAGGCTTGTCTCTACTGAAGTCACCACCAAGAGCTTTATTGAATGCTTTAAGATTCTTCGTTAATGCATTATCTTCACCTAATGTAGTTTTTGCAATTCTTTCACCAAGACTACCGATAACACCACCGACTTGACCAACTTGAGGGAAAAGTTGTTAGCAATGTTAAATCCAGCACCTATTACAAGACCAGGATTTTTTTTCACCATACCCCATCCAGCTTTAACATAATCGCCAAAACCCATTTATTTCTTCTTAAAATAATGTCATCTTTTGTTGCTTAACTTCTTTAAAGTCCGTCTTTCCTGCAACTATATGAACTTCCATATATGAACGAGGTGTTGGTAGCTCTTTGTATTTGTTCCATAACTCTTCCCAATCTTCTGTTGCTCCTGACTGTTCAATCATTGACTGAAAGTCTCTCATAGAATAACCTTGAAAGATAACGAAGTCAGTGCATAGTCTCTTAATGTTTAAACATATATGTCTCCATGTTTGACACATGATGACAACAGTATAGTTATAATGTCTGACCTTAGTGATGAAGTTCGCTAATGGTGAACGTGGGTCATTCAATAAGTCATGACCACCATAATCGTCTAACACTAATAGAGAATTACTGGGATACTTTGTGAAAGGATATTTGTTCAACTTCTTTACAACATATATTGCAATCTTCTTATACTCAAACTTTCCATCAGGTTTCCTTAGTTGATGCTTTGTTAAGATGTGTTCCATCTCCTCTGAAATTTTTTCGAACTTACTTTGAACGAACTCAACAATAGCGTAATACTTTGCTTTCATCTTAACGTTCTTCATTAAATAAGGCATAAGTTCTTTATCATCCTTTTTCAGTACTGGTGCTTTAACTTGACTCATAAATGTCTTCGCTGTTTTATCCATTGTTCCTGATGTTGCTGAGATAACTATTGAGTCATAATATGGAGTATTAGTGAAGCGGTCTGTTATCATTATATGACGAATAACACCATATGTCTTACCTGAACCCATCTTACCGCAGTAGAAATAAACACCATTAGTACAAAATGGATAATCATCAGAAAATGGCATAATGAGTGCATTGTTTAGTTCTTTACTATTCTTACGTGCTCCATCATGAAGAATCTTATCTACTTGATTAATAACTTTCTCCATCTTTTAGTTACATATAAAATGTCTAAATATGATGGATTATACTATGAACATGTTATGAATGATGGCACGATAAGTGGTAATACAGTCTCATATAAATTACCGAGAGACTTCATTGAATATCCTGCGTCAAAAGCTCTGAGATAAGAAAGATAAGTCTTGAGCATCCAGACTTTGAGTTTCTTGCTATTCCATTAGAAATGACAGATTCATCAAAATCAGTGAAAAAAAGGTTTGACATGAGATATTACATAAAACCCAACATGACTACACAGGAGTTGAATGAAGGTCTTATGGAAAAAATGACTGAGGCAAGTAGAGAATTTGTTGATTGTTACTATGATTCAAATGAAAATAAATTGAATGTATTAAGAAAAGGTACATCACCAATCATAACATTACCTTCATACAGTAGTATAGAAAAAAATGCCTTGAATTATAAATATGACATGTCCCTAGGAGATGTGTTGGATTTCATCACTGCGTTATTAGAAACCACTGAAACAGACACAACATCAAGAAAACCAGAGCTTGTTTGGGAAGATGACCATGGTAGAACATTCACGCAAAAAGTAATTCCATCGAAAGCAAAATTTTTAGACTTATGGGAAAAAAAATATATCTCGCGAATGCATGTATATTATAGTTTTACCATAGCAGATTCACTGACGAAAATGATAAAGATAAAAAAACATATAAGTACTTTGATGAGCTTTTCATAACTATAGCGAATATCAGGTTTATCCTTGAGCGAAAGGGCAAACCAACATATAAATTTGTCGGTTATCAGATAAGAATAAATCCTCTCCTTGAGCCTTTAGTAACGTTGAGTAATATTGCTCATGATAACAAACAATTTATATGTAATGTGAATGAACAGCTTGTGCCACCAAAATTTTACGATATCACTGGTTATAAAGATGCACTCGTGTTTGAGTTTTATAAGCGCTTTTCATTCAAAAGAGTTGAAGAATCAACTGATGGTCAAAAAAAGGAATATTATGTAAAAGAACCATATGAAATTCCTAAAGACTCTAATATAATGTTGAACTTATATTAGAGTCTGGTACTCAATCTCAACATAAATAGTTTACGTGACAGAATTTTTTTGACACGTAAAGTTTACATTTTAATGGAAGCGAACAACAAAGCTCCTGCTAGTGAATAAAGGTTAGTTTACATATGAACGTTTATTTTTACACATATATGCGTACATATGCGCGCCCGTATGGTGTCAGTTTTCTGTCACTTTTTCATTGTGTCGGTGACTGTAGCTGTAGGCTACAGGCGACGCACAATGTATACTGTACTCACAAATCAGATTTTTAATCTCTATAATGCATAATTCACTCAATATCTCAATTTTGATATTGCGAGATATTTTTGCTATCGGTTTCGCAATTTTGACACAATAGCAAGAGGGTTCTATAAGCATTATTATCAACGTAGAATCTGAATATCATATCAGAAAATGTCGCAAATCTGACATTTACCCGACCAAATAGCAAAAATAATTGAATACTTTTCGCAAAAACTTTAAAAATCGATAAAAATATGAAATATAGATATTAAAGAGACTTTTTATATAATATTCATAAAGATTTTCCAAAAATATGATACCGCAAAATTAAAAAGTGACGTCTTGAGTGGAGTCAAAGGTCGAAATTGCTAGCTAAATGTTTTTTTAGCGAAATTGCGTATTGTACGTTTTTTTCGCAAAACGAAACCCTTAATAAAAGTGATTGAGGTCATAGCAAAACGGCTGTTTCAGTCATTAATTCTTAAAAATAAAAAGGGTAAAAACTAAATAAAATGGGTAAAATTCAATAGTGTTTGTGCTATCGTTCAATTTGAAGGTGTCTTTTGAAACCGCAAGACACATTGAATTTTTGAATAGTGTATTATGGTTTGACAAACACCAATGAAAAAAATAAAATGATATTTATTTTAAATATATAAGATCCTTATATAAAATATAAATATTTTATCGTTTTATTTTCTTGTTTTAGAAATGTTTTTTATTGAAAAATCAATAAAACTAACTCCAAAATAAAATTTTTGATTTAAAGACACTATGATGACACCAGGCAAATCTTCCAAGACACCTATCGTCGGGAATCTAACAACCCTAAATTCATCCATTAAGGGTCCACTGTAAAAATTGAAAGTCTCTCAAAATTGAGAGGCGATTTGCAAATAATCATTATCGTCATTTTCGAAAATCCACTTTTCCTAGTGTTCTGATTAATATTATGTGAATACAACAATGAAGCATATGTTTCAATAAGATGGTAATATATTCTATCACTTCAAATCTCATAAAAATTGCAAAATCAGTGAGTTTTATAAGAACATGATTTTTTTCGAATTTTTTGAGAAAGGGACAGACTAGCCCATTGTCACTTTTTAATTTAGCAAATGAACGCTTATGGAGTGGAGTTTTTGGGTAAATCTGATTTGCTTATAAATGAAATAAAATCAAAAGAAACCATATTGGCATTATATTATGCAAAAAATAAATGATCTTACTTAGTACTTTTAAAGTTAATTTCAGAAAAAATTTGACACAATGGTATCCGGCACATACAAGTGGTGTACAACCAAAATATAAGTTGGTTTAAACATATATTGCTATATCTCATGATCTTACTTAGTACTTTTAAAGTTAATTTCAGAAAAAATTTGACACAATGGTATCCGGCACATACAAGTGGTGTACAACCAAAATATAAGTTAGTTTAAAACTATATTGCTATATCTCATGATCTTACTTAGTACTTTTAAAGTTAATTTCAGAAAAAATTTGACACAATGGTATCCGGCACATACAAGTGGTGTACAACCAAAATATAAGTTAGTTTTAAACATATATTGCTATATCTCATGATCTTACTTAGTACTTTTAAAGTTAATTTCAGAAAAAATTTGACACAATGGTATCCGGCACATACAAGTGGTGTACAACCAAAATATAAGTTGGTTTAAACATATATTGCTATATCTCATGATCTTACTTAGTACTTTTAAAGTTAATTCAGAAAAAATTTGACACAATGGTATCCGGCACATACAAGTGGTGTACAACCAAATCTTCGACTCGATGAACTTGTTCTGGCCAATGCCCATTTTTAAACGATTTAATATTGACCATATCAATAGCCGACTCAATGTAAAAATTTAGATATTATTTTTTTCATTATTCAAACTTTGATAAATTTTAGTATAATAAATGATTTTGTTTCGTGTATGATACAGAAATGAAAGCTTAATTAATACCATTTTGCATTTTTTCAAGAATGTTAGAGTACATCTACATTAAAAAATCGGATTCGAATTGCGATACTGCATCAAATTGTTGCATATCTGATAAGGATCTCAAAAGAGTAAAGTTAATTTTTTGTGTTTTTTTAAGTTTTGGGCCTTAGTAAAACACTATCTTGAGCAATATTTTTGGGATGACGATAGGCCTTATTTGGCCTTACAGTGGACCCTTAAAAATGTGTATTTTAGTGGGTATTATTCTGGATAATGCCAATTTTTACAAGATTTAATATTAACCATATCAATAGCCGACTAAATGTAAAAATTTAGATATTATTTTTTCATTAATCAAACTTTGATAAATTTAGTATAATGAACGATTTTGTTTCGTGTATGATACAGAAATGAAAAGCTTAATTAATACCATTTTGCATTTTTTCAAGAATGTTAGAGTACATCTACATTAAAAAATCAGATTTGAACTGCGATACTGCATCAAATTGATGCATATCTGATAAGGATCTCAAAAGAGTAAAGTTAATTTTTTTGTGTTTTTTTAAGTTTTGGGCCTTAGTAAAACACCATCTTGAGCAATATTTTTGGGATGACGATAGGCCTTATTTGGCCTTACAGTGGACCCTTAATGAAAACTAAATAAATAAATAAAAAAAATTAAATGTACTGCATCGAACTTGGATCCCCAAAAATAAAGCCAACTCGGCAGTTTTAACCGTTATACTACACTTCAATTTCATACATAAACTAATTTTCGGGTATTTATGTTGTCTATATGTCAAAAAAAAAATAAGACCTAAATCAATTTTAAGACACATTTTCTATATACTGTTATCATTGTTGAGAAGTTTGATTTATTGTATTTCCATATTGTGTAAATCCGTGTGATATTCTGTTGGACATGAACTTTGAAAATTTCTGCTTTTCAAAGTACAGTATACATTGTGCGTCGCCTGTAGCCTACAGCTACAGTCACCGACACAATAAAAAAGTGACAGAAAACTGACACCATACGGGCGCGCATATGTACGCATATATGTGTAAAAATAAACGTTCATATGTAAACTAACCTTTATTCACTAGCAGGAGCTTTGTTGTTCGCTTCCATTAAAATGTAAACTTTACGTGTCAAAAAATTCTGTCACGTAAACTATTTATGTTGAGATTGAGTACCAGACTCTAATATAAGTTCAACCATTATATTAGAGTCTTAGGAATTTCATATGGTTCTTTACATAATATTCCTTTTTTTGACCATCAGTTGAATTCTTCAACTCTTTTGAATGAAAAGCGCTTATAAAATTATTCGCTCCTTTAACAATCCATAAAATTTCTGCCATGGTGATACTGAAGGTATATTTCCACATTGCTGGAGGAACTGATGCTTCAGGAGTTGGAGATGTGTTTTGTCTGAATTGAGATGCTTTCTGCTTAGAACTTGTTGTAGTATTTTCTCCAGGTATGCTTTTGCAACCTCCTTAACTTCTGGACGTTCATTATTTACATCCTGTCTTGGTGTTGATGTTTCAGTAGCGTTTTCCTGAGTTACATTAACAACAGTTGCTCAACTGCTGAAACATTAGCTGCTTCAGTAATGTTATGAGTAGTTGAAACATTTCCTGATATACCTTCTTCCTGTTGGAACTCTTGGAGCAATTGTTGTGATGTTCGCCATTGCAGGAGTTGGAGTAGGAGTGTCATCAATCTTTCTGTCAGCTTTCGTCGTTTGCGTTGTAGTATTTGTTGTTTCATTACCAGATTTTGATCTTAGTCTGGTAAGCTCTAACTTCATATGTTCTTCAGGATATGCATACTTATTATATTCACCCTTAATATTTCTTTTTCCATTCATCGTATTTATCTTCTGCTGATTTCTTAATTGATGCTAGTCCGTTTACAGCCAATTCATCAGTACCGTTATCAGTAGTCTGGTTATATAAAAGATTAGCAGCTGATCTAATTGTGTAATCCGTAAGATTACCAAAACGCTCTATTGTACCTAATGTTTGTTTCTTCAGTTCCTTTCCAATTCCTTGTGCAGCATCTTTGAAAATCAAGCACCATGCACCAAATTGTCTCACAGGAGCCGCTATTGATGGTGAAGGAGATGAGATGGGATGGGTTGTGATGGTGAAGAGAGGAGATGGGGAGATGGAGTTGGCGATGGTGTTGCTGCTTTCGCCTTTCTTACCACAGCTTCTTCCGTTTTACTTTGTTCTATAGCTCGAGTTCTTTTAAGTCTAGTTCTTTCGTCACTCTTTCGCCTTTCTAGCTCTCTTACCTTAGCTTTTTCTTCTTCCTTAGTTTCGCCTTCATTCTTTCGCTTCTTCAGCTTCTTCTTAGCCTTACGAGCTTTTCTTTCTTCTTAAGTTCCTCTAGTTCTTTACGTTCAGCTTCTTCTTTGCTTTCGTTCAGCTTCTTCCTTAGCCTTAGAGCTTTTTCTTTCTTCTTAGCTCTCTAGTTTTTACGTTCAGTCTTCTTCTTTCGCTTCTTTCGTTCAGCTTCTTCCTTAGCCTTACGAGCTTTTTCTTCATAATATTTGTATACTTATCATCAGCCCAATTACCAAGTGATTTGGCACCTGTTAGTATTCCATTTGCGGTTGATGTTGCTGTTCTCCGAGCCATCCCCTACCGCTGAAGCACCATTGCCAATAGCACTACCAGCATTTAAAATTCCACGACCAATCCATATCCCTGGTTTTGCCTTTGTATTAAGAGTAAGAAATTCTTCCTTCCTATCTTCAGGTGTAGGATTTGTAACAGTTCTTACAGTATCAACAACAGTGTCAACACTGGTTCCAATAGCACTACCCAACAGCTGTTGCACCAGTTAGAATACCATGGGTAACTAAAATCAGTAGCTCTTGAGACAACATTATCACTCGAGGCTTTCTCTGCTGGATAGTTTGATCCTTTGAAGTTCCTGGACACCTCTATTTGAAGCTTCTCCTTCAACTATTTTCTTCTCTTCTTGTGCTTGTTCTCTGGCAACACTCAATGCACGTTCTTGTCTTTGAATGTTGTCTTTCTTTAACATGTAACACCAAGTGTCTGTGGTGTGTGTGTTTTATCTAGTGCAGCATCAATTGCAGCCTTTTTCTTTTCGCTTTTTCTTCGTCTAACCAATTTTGAATAGATTCTGCATCAGTTGGTTCAGCTGGTTGACGAGGTGTCTTGTTGAGCTGTGGAGTATGGGTTGGAGATGATGTCTTTGAGGTGTCGGTGATGGAGTTGGAGATGGAGTAGTGCTTTTGTAGGTGTCGGAGATGGAGTTGGAGATGGTTGGGGAGTTGGTTCAACAGTCGGTGAAGGTGTTGGCGCCTTTGTGATTCTTGGAGTTGGCTCTGGTGTTCTAATAGGGAAGCAGTTGGTGTATTAGCTCTTTTAAGAACCTGTGATCTTTCCGCTTGATTTGAATCAGATACTGGGTTAGTTGTACTAGGATGTGATACAGGAGTTATTTTTGGTGTAGGTGTTGGTTTATTTTAATGTTATACCATGACTACTCGACATTGGTGGAGGAACCTGCGTGAGCAGTTGGTGTCAGAGTTGGCTTGGAGCTACTGTAGAGTTGGCGTTGGAGCTGTGTTGGTTCAGGAGTGGGAGTTGTGTTGGAGCTACTGTAGGAGTAGGTGTAGGAGTTGGTGTTGGAGTCGACATTTGTTTTAACCTCTCATTATACCAATTCTCCAAATAATAAGCCTCACCCATTAAGTTACTCTGTCTTTGTTTTATAGAAAATTCACCTAACAGTAATTCATCATGAATCATTTTCTGCAGCTTTTGTCGTTTTTCTACTTCCTTTATTAGAACGCTCGATGTATTCGCCAATCCTCTATATTCTTAATTCTTATCTAGTTTGTTCATATTTGGTACTCCTTTTTCTTCTCAGCGTTAATCTCATTAGATCGTTTCTCCAATTCTTCAACTACTTTGTAAAGCTTATTTATCTTGACATGTGATTCCTTTACTTCTCCAGTCCTTGGATCCTTAGGTTCCTTGTATTTAGCTAATTTTGTCTCTATATATCTTCGTTTAGCGTCATATCCAGGATCACTGGTTCGTAAAGGATGCGAAGGTGGACGAAAAATAGGTATGTGAAATCTGGATCATCATTAATAGAAGAACGTGTGCTTTAAAGTTACGAACCGGCGTCTGTAAAAGGGTCTCTACCACGTGCTGTATATGTTGATGTAATCAAAAAGCCTTCTCTTCTCATTGGGAAATTAATACGACCTTTTTGAACATATTCTTTCTCAAAGTATTGCCTAGCATTGTAATCAAAAGCAAGATCATTATATATATCGCGCAAAAAATCAAATGTATGCTGCTTGAACTTTTGATCGCTAATTATGGTACGAATTATCGGACGTTCATTCTCCCATTTCTTAACTCGTTCATCAATGAGTTTCCTCTCTTGTTCACTCATTTAACCTCATAAAAATATATTATCTGCGTATAGTGCCACTAATAGCATAATCCATGGCATGTCTGATAGTACACGTACTGACTGAACTAATGGCTTATGATTGTTCCAAATAGCTCCTCCAATGTATGCGTTATACTTATTGTTGTCAATAGTTTGTTGAGGTTGAACTATAGGTGTTTCAACAGGCTTGTCTCTACTGAAGTCACCACCAAGAGCTTTATTGAATGCTTTAAGATTCTTCGTTAATGCATTATCTTCACCTAATGTAGTTTTTGCAATTCTTTCACCAAGACTACCGATAACACCACCGACTTGACCAACTTGAGGGAAAAGTTTGTTAGCAATGTTAAATCCAGCACCTATTACAAGACCAGGATTTTTTTCACCATACCCCATCCAGCTTTAACATAATCACAAACCCATTTTTTCTTCTTAAAATAATGTCATCTTTTGTTGCTTAACTTCTTTAAAGTCCGTCTTTCCTGCAACTATATGAACTTCCATATATGAACGAGGTGTTGGTAGCTCTTTGTATTTGTTCCATAACTCTTCCCAATCTTCTGTTGCTCCCTGACTGTTCAATCATTGACTGAAAGTCTCTCATAGAATAACCTTGAAAGATAACGAAGTCAGTGCATAGTCTCTTAATGTTTAAACTATATGTCTCCATGTTTGACACATGATGACAACAGTATAGTTATAATGTCTGACCTTAGTGATGAAGTTCGCTAATGGTGAACGTGGGTCATTCAATAAGTCATGACCACCATAATCGTCTAACACTAATAGAGAATTACTGGATACTTTTTGAAAGGATATTTGTTCAACTTCTTTACACAACATATATTGCAATTTCTTATACTCAAACTTTCCATCAGGTTTCCTTAGTTGATGCTTTGTTAAGATGTGTTCCATCTCCTCTGAAATTTTTTCGAACTTACTTTGAACGAACTCAACAATAGCGTAAATACTTTGCTTTCATTCTTAACGTTCTTCATTAAATAAGGCATAAGTTCTTTATCATCCTTTTCAGTACTGGTGCTTTAACTTGACTCATAAATGTCTTCGCTGTTTTATCCATTGTTCCTGATGTTGCTGAGATAACTATTGAGTCATAATATGGAGTATTAGTGAAGCGGTCTGTTATCATTATATGACGAATAACACCATATGTCTTACCTGAACCCATCTTACCGCAGTAGAAATAAACACCATTAGTACAAAATGGATAATCATCAGAAAATGGCATAATGAGTGCATTGTTTAGTTCTTTACTATTCTTACGTGCTCCATCATGAAGAATCTTATCTACTTGATTAATAACTTTCTCCATCTTTTAGTTACATATAAAATGTCTAAATATGATGGATTATACTATGAAACATGTTATGAATGATGGCACGATAAGTGGTAATACAGTCTCATATAAATTACCGAGAGACTTCATTGAATATCCTGCGTCAAAAGCTCTTGAGATAAGAAAGATAAGTCTTGAGCATCCAGACTTTGAGTTTTCTGCTATTCCATTAGAAATGACAGATTCATCAAAATCAGTGAAAAAAAGGTTTGACATGAGATATTACATAAAACCCAACATGACTACACAGGAGTTGAATGAAGGTCTTATGGAAAAAATGACTGAGGCAAGTAGAGAATTTGTTGATTGTTACTATGATTCAAATGAAAATAAATTGAATGTATTAAGAAAAGGTACATCACCAATCATAACATTACCTTCATACAGTAGTATAGAAAAAAATGCCTTGAATTATAAATATGACATGTCCCTAGGAGATGTGTTGGATTTCATCACTGCGTTATTAGAAACCACTGAAACAGAACACAACATCAAGAAAACCAGAGCTTGTTTGGGAAGATGACCATGGTAGAACATTCACGCAAAAAGTAATTCCATCGAAAGCAAAATTTTTAGATTATGGGAAAAAAAATATATCTCGCGAATGCATGTATATTATAGTTTTACCATAGCAGATTTCACTGACGAAATGATAAGATAAAAAACATATAAGTACTTTGATGAGCTTTTCATAACTATAGCGAATATCAGGTTTCCTTGAGCGAAAGGGCAAACAACATATAAATTTGTCGGTTATCAGATAAGAATAAATCCTCTCTTGAGCCTTTAGTAACGTTGAGTAATATTGCTCATGATAACAAACAATTTATATGTAATGTGAATGAACAGCTTGTGCCACCAAAATTTTACGATATCACTGGTTATAAAGATGCACTCGTGTTTGAGTTTTATAAGCGCTTTTCATTCAAAGAGTTGAAGAATCAACTGATGGTCAAAAAAAGGATATTATGTAAAAGAACCATATGAAATTCCTAAAGACTCTAATATAATGGTTGAACTTTTATAGAGTCTGGTACTCAATCTCAAAATAAATAGTTACGTGACAGAATTTTTTTTGGACACGTAAATTTAACATTGTAATGGCAGCGCAACAACAAAGCTCCTGCAGTGAATAAAGGTTAGTTTCATATGACGTTTATTTTTACCACATATTGCGTACTATGCGCGGCCAGTATGGTGTAGTTTCTGTCACTTTTTCTCATTGTGTCGGTGCTGTGCTGTGAGGGCTACAGGGACGACATGTATACTGTATCACAAATCAGATTTTAATCTCTATAAGGGCATAATTCAGTCAATAATTCAATTTTGATATTGCGAGTATTTTGCTATCGTTTCGCAATTTTGACAACAATAGCAAGAGGGTTCTATCAGCATATTATACGTAGAACGATTTCATATCAGAAAATAGCAAATCTGACATTTACCCCGACAAAATAGCAAAAATAATGAATAATGAATAACTTTTCGCAAAAACTTTAAAAATGATAAAAATATGAAAATAGATATTGAAACGAGACTTTTATTAATATTGCATAAAGATTTCCAAAATATATACCCTGCAAAAATTATAAAAAGTGACGTCTTGAGTGGATGTCAAAGGTCGAAATTGCTAGCTATGTTTTTTTAAGCGAATTGCGTATTGTACGGTGTTTTTTTCGCAACCCAACGAAACCCTTAATAAAAGTGAATTGAGGTCATAAGCAACGGCTGTTTCAGTCATTAATTCTTAAATAAAAAGTAAAAACTAAATAAAATGGGTAAAATTATAACTTGTTGGTGCTATCGTTCAGTTTGAAGGTGTCTTTTGAACGCAAGACCAGAATTGAATTTTTGAATAGTGTATTAATTGGTTTTGACAACACAATGAAAAAAATAAAATGATATTTTATTTTAAATATATAAGAATCCTTATATAAAGATATAAATATTTTATCTTTTATTTCTTTGTTTTGAAAATGTTTTTTATTGAAAATCAATAAAACTAACTCCAAAAGTAAATTTTTGATTTAAAGACACTATGATGACACAGGAGATTCTGATCTGAGCTATTTTTGAGAAAGGTGGTGGAATACCACAACATGTGATGTCTGGGTCCAGTAGGTCTATTTCACACTTGAACCCAGTCATTCTGTGAACAACTTCTTCCAAGTCTGGCTTAGGTAGTAAGATCTGATCTTTGCTCACTAAGTTAGAAAAGAGCTCTTTGTCTTGGTCTAGAAGTATCTTCTGGTATATACTAAGTAAATACTCTTCTACACCAATCCTCGATGAAGTCTCCACAGATCTCGATGAGGTCAGGTTGGAAGTTAATGGACTTAAAGGAGGAGGATACATTGGTGCTTCTGAGTTCGTAGTTGTTTCCTCTTTTTTTATCTCTGTTGGAGCATCACTTACTGTACCAGATGGATAGTTCTTTATCACAATGTTATTAGTTGTTCTTGAATCAACATTGCTTGTTGGTTCAATTGGAAGATTAGCTGCACCATAAAGAATTGACTTCGATCTCATTTGTTATGAGTAAAAATTGTTTTATTCTCATATAAATGACGAACATTAACCCAGAGAACAACACAGAATATACTGCAACAGGAGTTGTTTACAATGATCTAGATCAGATCGTCCAACTCAAAGCCCCAAGAGGAAGGAATTTAATAAGACAACCTCCACCAAAGATATATGTTGATGATGGTAGTAATGGGTTCAACTTAGTGTATCATTACTCATATCCTCAATATGCAAAAATTGGGTCTACCCCAAACGTGACAAACCATTATATGAACCTTTATGATGAAGCAAGGTTTCATGCACCAACGAAGAAAGAACCTGATGCATCAAGATTACATGAATTCGCAGACCATGATGGTTATAGCGATTACTCAATGCCTGTAAGACTTTAACGTTAATAAAAAAATGACTGTTGGTAAACAAGAAAAAACTTTAATACAAGAGGATTTGATGCTACCAATATATTCAACTGATATGGGAGCTTATCAATTCGATACATTTGAGAATCCTGGTGGAACACCACCATATTTTCTTTTGTTCATCAATGTAAACAGTAGAAAAGGTTATGCGTTCCCAATGAGTGAAAAGAACTCAAACAATGTTCTAAGTGCAATGCAGAAGTTCATTTCACAAGCTACAGGTGAAATGAAGCCTACAATACTTACTAGTGATGAAGACCCAGCTTATACGACACAAAATGTTCGAGATCTGTTGGTCAGTCATAACATTGAGCACATGACGACACAGAAATACAATCATAACATACTAGGTATTATTAATAGGTTCTGTAGAACTATTAGAACTATGTTACATATGAAGTTAAACCTCAAAGAAGGTGATAAAACACCACCTTTCACTGCAGATACAATGAGACAAATTATTAATGACTACAACACTGAATATCATTCAAGCACACAACAAAAGCCTGATGATTTCACAGAAAAGGATAATGAGGAATATATAAAGAAGCAAAGATTGAAAGAAGAGTATGTCAGAAAAAATAACCTTTATAACTTAAGACCTGGTCAAAAAGTTCAAGTCATAGTTGAACCAAGAACATGGGGTAAAGGTAACCAACAAAGAAGACATCTTGATCCTTCTTATTATACAGTTGATTCAGTTGATACAAGTGCATACTTGTTAAGAGCAAAAGATGGAAGTGTTGCAAGATATCCACGTTATCAGATATGGACAAAAATAGAGCATGGATTAAAGCAAGGAGAAACTTTAGATCAAGGAAGACACGGTGCTGTTAAAAGTATTGATGGTCATGAACTTGTCGGTAATGATGTAAAGTATGATGTTACGTTTGAGAACGAAAATACAGGAAAAGTGACAGGTAGAGGTATGCGTGAAGGTAATCCAAACAGGTTGTCACAAATGGAAGTACAGTATTGGAGGAAAAATATTAATGAAGGTCATGTTAAAGATATGCCTAGTTTTCTTGAGAAGTATCGTGGGTTTCGAGTTTAGCTTGTAAGTCCTTTATTTTTGTTTCATACAATGAGATCTTCCTTCTGATCTGTTCATCATTGAGAGGTTGCTTGACTTTACGGAACTGTACACGTCCGTCTTTCATTGTATGTACATAATATCCATCAGGAACCTTACCATCTTTTATATATTCAGTTAACCACTTTTGTTTAGTTGATGCTTTAATGACTTGACTCATTTCTTACTGGATAAATTTTTATGTTTTTTATCTTTTGACGATTTTTTCTTATCCTTATCTTTCTTCTTGTCCTTGTCCTTCTTTGATTTATCCTTCTTCTTGTCCTTGTCCTTCTTGGACTTCTCTGCTGCAGGTGGTGTTGGATTCTGTTTGACTTTAGCACTTGGGTCAGGACCTTGTCTTTGAGACTTAGATATAGATTGTTTAGGAGCTGCTGCTTGTTTAGTTGCTTCAGCTTGTTGTTTAGCTAATTCAGCAGCTTGTTTATCATTCTCTTCTATTTCCTTTGCACCAGTTGCGACTTCATTCTTGAACTTTTGGAGATTCTCAGCAGCATCCATTACCTTATTCGCTCCTTTAAACAATCCATAAAATTTCTGCCATGGTGATACTGAAGGTATATTTCCACCAATTGCTGGAGGAACTGATGCTTCAGGAGTTGGAGATGGTGTTTTGTCTGAATTGAGATGCTTTTCTGCTTCAAGAACTTGTGTAGTATTTTTCTCCAGGTATGCTTTTGCAACCTCCTTAACTTCTGGACGTTCATTATTTACATCCTGTCTTGGTGTTGATGTTTCAGTAGCGTTTTCCTGAGTTACATTAACAACAGGTTGCTCAACTGCTGAAACATTAGCTGCTTCAGTAATGTTATGAGTAGTTGAAACATTTCCTGATATACCTTCTCCTGTTGGAACTCTTGGAGCAATTGTTGTGATGTTCGCCATTGCAGGAGTTGGAGTAGGAGTGTCATCAATCTTTCTGTCAGCTTTCGTCGTTTGCGTTGTAGTATTTGTTGTTTCATTACCATATTTTGATCTTAGTCTGGTAAGCTCTAACTTCATATGTTCTTCAGGATATGCATACTTATTATATTCACCCTTAATATTCTTTTTCCATTCATCGTATTTATCTTCTGCTGATTTCTTAATTGATGCTAGTCCGTTTACAGCCAATTCATCAGTACCGTTATCAGTAGTCTGGTTATATAAAAGATTAGCAGCTGATCTAATTGTGTAATCCGTAAGATTACCAAAACGCTCTATTGTACCTAATGTTGTGTTCTTCAGTTCCTTTCCAATTCCTTGTGCAGCATCTTTGACTAAATCAGCACCCCATGCACCAAATTGTCTCACAGGAGCCGCTATTGATGGTGAAGGAGATGGAGATGGCGATGGAGTTGGTGATGGTGAAGGAGATGGAGATGGTGAAGGAGATGGAGTTGGCGATGGTGTTGCTGCTTTCGCCTTTCTATCAGCTTCTTCCTTAGCCTTTCTATCTGCTTCTTCTTTCGCCTTTCTATCTGCTTCTTCCTTAGCCTTACGAGCTTTTTCTTTCTTCTTAAGTTCCTCTAGTTCTTTACGTTCAGCTTCTTCTTTCGCCTTTCGTTCAGCTTCTTCCTTAGCCTTACGAGCTTTTTCTTTCTTCTTAAGCTCCTCTAGTTCTTTACGTTCAGCTTCTTCTTTCGCCTTTCGTTCAGCTTCTTCCTTAGCCTTACGAGCTTTTTCTTTCGCCTTTCGTTCAGCTTCTTCCTTAGCCTTACGAGCTTTTTCTTCATAATATTTTGTATACTTATCATCAGCCCAATTACCAAGTGATTTGGCACCTGTTAGTATTCCATTTGCGGTTGATGTTGCTGTTCTTCCGAGCCATCCCCCTACCGCTGAAGCACCATTGCCAATAGCACTACCAGCATTTAAAATTCCACGACCAATCCATATCCCTGGTTTTGCCTTTGTATTAAGAGTAAGAAATTCTTCCTTCCTATCTTCAGGTGTAGGATTTGTAACAGTTCTTACAGTATCAACAACAGTGTCAACACTGGTTCCAATAGCACTACCAACAGCTGTTGCACCAGTTAGAATACCATGGGTAACTAAATCAGTAGCTCTTGAGACAACATTATCACTCGAGGCTTTCTCTGCTGGATAGTTTGATCCTTTGTAAGTTCCTGGACCACCTCTATTTGAAGCTTCTCCTTCAACTATTTTCTTCTCTTCTTGTGCTTGTTCTCTGGCAACACTCAATGCACGTTCTTGTCTTTGAATGTTGTCTTTCTTTAACATGTAACCACCAAGTGTCTGTGGTGGTGTGTTTTTATCTAGTGCAGCATCAATTGCAGCCTTTTCTTTTCGCTTTTCTTCGTCTAACCAATTTTGAATAGATTCTGCATCAGTTGGTTCAGCTGGAGTTGGAGACGGTGTTGGAGCTTTAGTTGGTGTTGGAGACGGTGTCGGAGCTTTAGTCGGAGTTGGAGATGGAGTAGGTGCTTTTGTAGGTGTCTGGAGTTGGAGATGGAGTTGGAGGTACTGTTGGTTCTGGAGTTGGTTCAACAGTCGGTGAAGGTGTTGGCGCCTTTGTGATTCTTGGAGTTGGCTCTGGTGTTCTAATAGGGGAAGCAGTTGGTGTATTAGCTCTTTTAAGAACCTGTGATCTTTCCGCTTGATTTGAATCAGATACTGGGTTAGTTGTACTAGGATGTGATACAGGAGTTATTTTTGGTGTAGGTGTTGGTTTATTTAATGTTATACCATGACTACTCGACATTGGTGGAGGACCTGCGTGAGCAGTTGGTGTCAGAGTTGGCGTTGGAGCTACTGTAGGAGTTGGCGTTGGAGCTACTGTTGGTTCAGGAGTGGGAGTTGGTGTTGGAGCTACTGTAGGAGTAGGTGTAGGAGTTGGTGTTGGAGTCGACATTTGTTTTAACCTCTCATTATACCAATTCTCCAAATAATAAGCCTCACCCATTAAGTTACTCTGTCTTTGTTTTATAGAAAATTCACCTAACAGTAATTCATCATGAATCATTTTCTGCAGCTTTGTCGTGTTTTCTACTTCCTTTATTAGAACGCTCGATGTATTCGCCAATCCTCTATATTCCTTAATCATCTTATCTAGTTTGTTCATATTTGGTACTTCCTTTTTCTTCTCAGCGTTAATCTCATTAGATCGTTTCTCCAATTCTTCAACTACTTTGTAAAGCTTATTTATCTTGACATGTGATTCCTTTACTTCTCCAGTCCTTGGATCCTTAGGTTCCTTGTATTTAGCTAATTTCGTCTCTATATATCTTCGTTTAGCGTCATATCCAGGATCACTGGTTCGTAAAGGATGCGAAGGTGGACGAAAATAAGGTATGTAGAAATCTGGATCATCATTAATAGAAGAACGTGCTTTAAAGTTACGAACCGCGTCTGTAAAAGGGTCTCTACCACGTGCTGTATATGTTGATGTAATCAAAAAGCCTTCTCTTCTCATTGGGAAATTAATACGACCTTTTTGAACATATTCTTTCTCAAAGTATTGCCTAGCATTGTAATCAAAAGCAAGATCATTATATATATCGCGCAAAAAATCAAATGTATGCTGCTTGAACTTTTGATCGCTAATTATGGTACGAATTATCGGACGTTCATTCTCCCATTTCTTAACTCGTTCATCAATGAGTTTCCTCTCTTGTTCACTCATTTAAACCTCATAAAAATATATTATCTGCGTATAGTGCCACTAATAGCATTAATCCATGGCATGTCTGATAGTACACGTACTGACTGAACTAATGGCTTATGATTGTTCCAAATAGCTCCTCCAATGTATGCGTTATACTTATTGTTGTCAATAGTTTGTTGAGGTTGAACTATAGGTGTTTCAACAGGCTTGTCTCTACTGAAGTCACCACCAAGAGCTTTATTGAATGCTTTAAGATTCTTCGTTAATGCATTATCTTCACCTAATGTAGTTTTTGCAATTCTTTCACCAAGACTACCGATAACACCACCGACTTGACCAACTTGAGGGAAAAGTTTGTTAGCAATGTTAAATCCAGCACCTATTACAAGACCAGGATTTTTTTTCACCATACCCCATCCAGCTTTAACATAATCGCCAACCATTTATTTCTTCTTAAAATAATGTCATCTTTTGTTGCTTAACTTCTTTAAAGTCCGTCTTTCCTGCAACTATATGAACTTCCATATATGAACGAGGTGTTGGTAGCTCTTTGTATTTGTTCCATAACTCTTCCCAATCTTCTGTTGCTCCTGACTGTTCAATCATTGACTGAAAGTCTCTCATAGAATAACCTTGAAAGATAACGAAGTCAGTGCATAGTCTCTTAATGTTTAAACATATATGTCTCCATGTTTGACACATGATGACAACAGTATAGTTATAATGTCTGACCTTAGTGATGAAGTTCGCTAATGGTGAACGTGGGTCATTCAATAAGTCATGACCACCATAATCGTCTAACACTAATAGAGAATTACTGGGATACTTTGTGAAAGGATATTTGTTCAACTTCTTTACAACATATATTGCAATCTTCTTATACTCAAACTTTCCATCAGGTTTCCTTAGTTGATGCTTTGTTAAGATGTGTTCCATCTCCTCTGAAATTTTTTCGAACTTACTTTGAACGAACTCAACAATAGCGTAATACTTTGCTTTCATCTTAACGTTCTTCATTAAATAAGGCATAAGTTCTTTATCATCCTTTTTCAGTACTGGTGCTTTAACTTGACTCATAAATGTCTTCGCTGTTTTATCCATTGTTCCTGATGTTGCTGAGATAACTATTGAGTCATAATATGGAGTATTAGTGAAGCGGTCTGTTATCATTATATGACGAATAACACCATATGTCTTACCTGAACCCATCTTACCGCAGTAGAAATAAACACCATTAGTACAAAATGGATAATCATCAGAAAATGGCATAATGAGTGCATTGTTTAGTTCTTTACTATTCTTACGTGCTCCATCATGAAGAATCTTATCTACTTGATTAATAACTTTCTCCATCTTTTAGTTACATATAAAATGTCTAAATATGATGGATTATACTATGAACATGTTATGAATGATGGCACGATAAGTGGTAATACAGTCTCATATAAATTACCGAGAGACTTCATTGAATATCCTGCGTCAAAAGCTCTTGAGATAAGAAAGATAAGTCTTGAGCATCCAGACTTTGAGTTTCTTGCTATTCCATTAGAAATGACAGATTCATCAAAATCAGTGAAAAAAAGGTTTGACATGAGATATTACATAAAACCCAACATGACTACACAGGAGTTGAATGAAGGTCTTATGGAAAAAATGACTGAGGCAAGTAGAGAATTTGTTGATTGTTACTATGATTCAAATGAAAATAAATTGAATGTATTAAGAAAAGGTACATCACCAATCATAACATTACCTTCATACAGTAGTATAGAAAAAAATGCCTTGAATTATAAATATGACATGTCCCTAGGAGATGTGTTGGATTTCATCACTGCGTTATTAGAAACCACTGAAACAGACACAACATCAAGAAAACCAGAGCTTGTTTGGGAAGATGACCATGGTAGAACATTCACGCAAAAAGTAATTCCATCGAAAGCAAAATTTTTAGACTTATGGGAAAAAAAATATATCTCGCGAATGCATGTATATTATAGTTTTACCATAGCAGATTTCACTGACGAAAATGATAAAGATAAAAAAACATATAAGTACTTTGATGAGCTTTTCATAACTATAGCGAATATCAGGTTTATCCTTGAGCGAAAGGGCAAACCAACATATAAATTTGTCGGTTATCAGATAAGAATAAATCCTCTCCTTGAGCCTTTAGTAACGTTGAGTAATATTGCTCATGATAACAAACAATTTATATGTAATGTGAATGAACAGCTTGTGCCACCAAAATTTTACGATATCACTGGTTATAAAGATGCACTCGTGTTTGAGTTTTATAAGCGCTTTTCATTCAAAAGAGTTGAAGAATCAACTGATGGTCAAAAAAAGGAATATTATGTAAAAGAACCATATGAAATTCCTAAAGACTCTAATATAATGGTTGAACTTATATTAGAGTCTGGTACTCAATCTCAACATAAATAGTTTACGTGACAGAATTTTTTTGACACGTAAAGTTTACATTTTAATGGAAGCGAACAACAAAGCTCCTGCTAAGACTCTTGCCATCCAGAAGCCAGAGGTGACTGAAGAACAGTCCTCTGGCGACGAGGAAATATTGATGGGTGGCGAGAGTCCGAAGACCGAGATCAAGATCCCAGATCTCGATCACAAGCAAACGGCAAAGAAAACGGGTCCACGAGCTACTCCTCGAGAGCTACGTTTAATCAAGACCAGCCACAAGTATTTGAAGCAGCTGGAGGAGTCAAACGTAGCTCTCGAGGAACTAAAGCTCAAGCTGGCTGAAAAAGTAGAGGAAGCGAAAGGTAAAGAGCTCTACATCAGCCAGCTTGAGTATAAAGTTGACTCTTATGCCAACGAGATCTGCGATCTTCGATCTCGTCTCAACCGTGTGGGACATGAGTCAGACAGCTGGCATGAAAGGTTCCTTAAGGCTGACACATCCTACCATGAATTAAAGCGCGCCATAAGGAACTTAGCCACTGCTTCTGATCCCTCCTCTAAACCACGAATAAACACCTAATTTTACTACTATAACTCTTATTTTTACTCATATTACTCACATATATCCTCATATAACTTATAGTTCATTGTCACTCAGATCACGATCTTTGTGATCACGATCAACTTAGGAAAAGAGAAAAAGTATAAAAGTTAGTATAATTAATTGTTTAGTCTTAAGTAAGCTTATTGTTCATCAAGGAGTTGATGTAAGCGTTTCTTTGCCTCCGTGATCTGCTTCTTTTATAAGCTTACAGTTAAGCCAACAGCAGAGTCTATTAAATATACTGAGAAACCAGTGTTATGCTTCTTACGTCACGTTTGCCTCTCCATACAGATTAAACCTGTGGGACCACCTATCGTACTTCTCGACGATTATGATTTATCAGCCCCTGCTAGTGAATAAAGGTTAGTTTACATATGAACGTTTATTTTTACACATATATGCGTACATATGCGCGCCCGTATGGTGTCAGTTTTCTGTCACTTTTTTCATTGTGTCGGTGCCTGTAGCTGTAGGCTACAGGCGACGCACAATGTATACTGTACTCAAATAAATGAGAAGATACAAAATTCAATTACATATTTAAGATCGTTTGAAATTCCAAATGAATTGTTAGATACGTATATGTTAGAAATTAATGAATTTTGTTATAATTCTCCAGATTATATTTTAGAACATTTCGAAGAATTTTTAGAGGATTTCAAAGAAAAGAATAATTTAATAGACTAAAAAATTTAGTATTTTTATTTATTGTGAATTTTAAATTGTCACTTTTTAAGTTTTACTCCCTATTGAAAGTGTCACTTTTTCGGAAATTCTTATATACTCATATACAATATTAAAAATCCCACAACATTTTTTTACTTTACATAATCGTACTTCCTCGACGATTAATTTTCCCTCAATTCCTATCATTGACCGAACTTAGCATGCAACAAAAATGTCACTTTTCCTAAGGAAATTTTTCCGTATGATATAGAAAATATATTTTTTTCACACTATATATGATAAATATCTATATTCCATTTTTAACTTATTTTTTTTCATTTTTAAATCTTAAGTATTCAAATTTTCGCGCCAAAAAATAAGATTTTATGCCACTTTTCTGTCACTTTTTGGGGGCTATTGTTGCATGCTAAGATCAGTCATAATGTAAACCTCTCAATTTTATGGTCGTGGGAAGTATCTCAATTCCTTCAAAAAATTGAAAAACTATTTAATTTTAAAAATATAATACTTTTAATTAGTTAATTAATTGGAGATATTTTTAAAAAATCACTTTTGATAATACTTTTGAGAACTTTAATTAAAAAAAATATATTCAAAAATATCCAGGATATCAAGAGGGAATTGTTCCTTATGAGGTATATATTCATACTGTATACCTCATAAGGAACAATTCCCTCCTTAAAACGAGAAAACTTGTTCGAAATTGTTTATCATTTCGAACAAGTTTTCTCGTTTTTAATAAGAAACTAAAGGCTATGAGGCACTGATTATATATTAGTGCCTCACAGCCTTTAGTTTCTAATAGATAGCTGGGAAACTTTCTCCAAATGATAAGTTATTCAGAGAAAGTTTCCCAGCTATCAAGAGGAATTGTTCCTTATGAGGTATATAGTTATGATGTATACCTCATACGGAACAATTCCCTCCTTAAAATCGTAGACATTTTTATACTTATTAATCAACCATTCAAAATCATATTCCTCTGAAAAGTAATTTTATTAAAAATTTAGAATTTTAATAAATATAGAGTTTGAATTTCATACAATACCTATATATTTTCAATAATGGAATTTGAAAACCATTCTCAAAAGTTCTCAGAAAACCTTTTTTTCATTAATTTTAAGAAATCTGAGTATTAAATTAAGTGATAAATTCGTTTGACACTACTTTAATTTTTAAATTCAAAAAATTATATGTGCTTCTTAAAATGACTCAAAAAAATTTTATTATAAAATAATATATAATATTAAAAATCCCACAACATTTTTTTACTTTACATAATCGTACTTCCTCGACGATTAATTTTCACTCAATTTCTATCGTTGACCGAACTTAGCATGCAACACTATTACCGTACACCACAATTTATATAGTTTTGGAAGATTTCTCGGTTCATTGCTTTTAATTGACAAAAAAAATTGAATGCCTTTGTTTTTAATCTCATGCTGCAAAAAAGTTTATCGATTTAAAAAATGATTATATCTTATTAATTGTATCACATACGGAAATGGTACTTGAAAAGTGACATTTTGCGCGGTAATTTTTTTCCAAAAGAAAATCATTTATTTTTCTTTTTTTATAATATATTATAATTCTAAAAAGCATTAATAATGATTTTTATTAAAAAATGTATATTTAAAATTCAAATAAAGCTGATTAAATAAATTTAATGACTGAACGATTTTTTGTTAAGATATCTCAGACGAATTTATTAAAGATAGCATTCAGTGATTGAACCAAGGTGAAAAACTGAAGAATATATTATCAGTTGCTGAAATTCAGCCAGGTATTAGAAGGACAATATCAAAATGCGCATTTTACAACAAGATTAACCAGTTAAAAAGTATAAATTCACCTATCGTTCAAGATTATCACCCAAAAAATGGACGAAAACCTGTAGAAATCGATATTAAAAGTTCAGTTGTATATGGAAATTTAAAAGATTTCCAAAATACTATGTAATGCATGAAAAATAGCGTGACTTCATTTTTGACAGTTTACAAATGTAAAGTGTTGCATCCTTAAAAACTTGGAAATATATACATTCATGAATTATCTTGTATATTAATTGAAAATTCATAAAACCCTAACAATATTTTTTCTTAAAAAAACTATAAAAATATAAATAAAATTAATCGTTAAATAAAAATATTTGATATTAGAATTTTATTGGAAAAATAAAAAACTTAATATTTTAAAGAAATACTTAAATACTTGAATGTTTTAACTTTTACATTATCATATAGACTCTCAAATTATTGATTGGAAACGGTTTGAGGGTTATCAATTTAAAAAAATTGTGAGTTTTTTAGATTTTTGGCAATGAGTTTTAAAAATTTGTGAGTGAGAATGTGTGTTGATGCTTGGCACTTTGAAGGGAAGATGTTCTGGGTTCACAATTATTAATGGGATAAATAAAATGATTATAAATATAATATATTAGAAAATAATTTGCAAAATCTCTCCATTTTTATAAATTTAATAATAGAAGTTGATCTATATAGAAAGAGCGTTTTATCTATTAAGTTTTTGGCTTTTGCCTTCAAATCATTAATATAATTTTTTCAAAAAAATTGTTTTATTTAAAATAAACAAATTTTATCAAATAACTAGTATTTTTAAATTATCTTTTGAAAAATTGAAAAATTTACAAATTAAAAAATGGAAGACATCTTGGTTCGTCTCGAAAACCCAGAAGATCTTAAAACTTTTCAACTCCCAACCGTTCCCGCCGATCAGGTTCTCAACGTAATTGAAGAAAAATATCAAGAATACATTAATAATCCAAATGTAACTCTCGAAGGTACGGCAAAAACACTTTCAATAGGAAAAGAACGTTTGAAAAAAATTTTCGTACTACTCGGCTATCCAATAAAAGAAAGAGGAAGACCAAAGAAAAATTTTTTGAGGAAGATGTATACAAAATTTTGGAAATTAAAGCACAATATGACATTGGATACAAAAGGATCAAAGAATCATATTTCGAAAAAGTCGAAAGATTTACATTCAACGATGCTTTCAAAATTTTCAATCAACAACATTTGTTTACATTTCACAGGCATCAGAAAATCGACGAACATCCACATGAATACGTTGCTCAATA
Source organism: Trichomonas vaginalis G3 (assembly GCF_026262505.1). NCBI lineage: Eukaryota > Parabasalia > Trichomonadida > Trichomonadidae > Trichomonas > Trichomonas vaginalis. The sequence continues at coordinate 15,189,805 of NC_067206.1, read as the reverse complement.
TGTTAATCAATTGTGGTATACTGATTTGAAATTTCTGAAGGACGATAACGGTAACCTTCAATATTTAATTTCATTTCTTGATGACAGAAGCAGATACATTATTTGCTGGGATGTTTTCGATACAAAAGAAATGAAAAATACTGCCAGAGTATTTCGTCACGCAATTGATTTAGTCAAATTAGTTCCACATGGAATTCTCACAGATAATGGAACAGAATTCATTGGAAAATATTTTGAAGCGGTTTGCCAAGAATTCAATATAAAACATTTCAAAACTCATCCGTACTCTCCAGAGGAAAATGGAAAAATTGAAAGGAGTTGGGAGACTCTTTTCAAGACAAACCCTGGAGTGAACGTCTTTGAGTTCATCCCCAATGTTGTTTCCCAGTATAATAGGGTATGGAAACACTCCGCATTATTCAAACTCTTTGGGGAGAAATTGACTCCATTTGAGGCCTGGGAAAGAGGCCCCAAATGGACAAAAGATCTCTGCGCTGAACCAGGCTTCGAAAAAAATCTTAGAGATTAACAAATAATTTCAAAAACAAGAAAATTCAAAAAATCACAAAAAGGAAGTTAAGGAATAAACACTTACATTTATTACATTTGGATTTTTTAAAAAATTCAGTATTATTTTTAGAAATAAGATAATATAGTTCTAAATAAAACAAAGAATGTTAAGAATGAAGAAGGAATTAGCGGATGCAGCCGAAGCACGCTCACAAATTACTCTCAATATCCACTCAAATCATACAAAGTTTTGTCGAATAGTTTGATATAAAGACAAAAAATTTACAATTTTTAATTAAATCCGAACAATCTTACATATGCAGCCGAAGCACACTCACAAATTACTCTCAATATCAACTCAAATCATACAAAGTTTTATATTTTCATTTTATTGTTTCTTAATAAAGAATTTACTTTAATATTCTTAATTGTTTTCTTTTTTATATTTAATTTTTGATATCTATTTTAAAAAACTTATACAAATTCGAGTCAGCTAATAATTTAATTGAAAAAATAAAAAGAAAACATATAATTTTTAATCCGTCTAATTGAATAAGCAATATTATAAATATTATGTTAAGGGTATAGTCCACTAAAAATTTTTAAGTTTTGACAATGAAAATAAGCTCTGTGACCATGTAAATATATATCTATGCAAAACGAGAGGTTATGCCATAATTTTTTAGTTATCAAATTTCCCTTTTTTGAGAGAAGTCTCTCAATAATTTGAGAAGAATCTTTGATATAAAGAGATACACATTTGTAGAACGAAGTAAGTGTTTTCCAAACATTTATATGTTCATCCTGTATAACAATATAAAGCTGCATAGTGCCATCTTGTGCGTTTGCTATTTCATGTACTTTTCATTGAGATAATCCCTCTTCTCGCGTGATTTTAACAGTCAACTCAATTTTAAAATAAAGATTTCATCAAAATGATTTCGAAATTCGGATATTGATTATATAAATAGCACTGTTAACATATTTTGGATGAGTAAAAAATACCTTGTTTTGTATGCATTTAGTACACCTTTATTTTTGATTAAAACTATAAAATTTTTATTCCTTATATAATAAATAGTATATGTTACATAAACATGAAATTCAATAGCATTCAATTTTGGATTTTTTAGATTTGGTAAATTTTAGAAGAAATAAAATCAGCAATCAAAATAAAGAAACTTTTTTTGTATCTTCTATGATTACCTTTTGGTACTAAATTTTGCATTAATAAGTAAATTATCTGTATTATTCTGTGAGCACAAGCCCTCAGTTATGCTGGTAGTGAATGATGAATCGTCATTTTGCGAAGAGAACGCGATTATTAAGGTAATTTTGAGAATTGTCTTGAATTATTTAAAATTAAAGTTAATTGAATAGGTAGGATAACTAGCCTTTGCTAAATTTGTATAATTTGACCTTATTCTAGTTGGATCTGAGAATATTTTGCTGAAATAATAAATTATATCGCCGATTTATGAAAATTTCTCTGATGGGACCGACTCGCTGAAACGTATTAGTGTTAATGGTAACTTGTCTGAATTTTCAAATTTTTTTCGAAATCCAAAAAATCACAAACAAAAGCATCAAAATTAGATTTGCATTTAAGGTTTTCATTTTTTTTGGAAAATAAAAATATTTTTCCCCAATAAAGTTTATTTTTACTTTTGAGAGGAATAGAAACGTTATTTTGGAATTTTGAAACGACAGAAATGTTCCATTTTTAATGTAGATTCTAAAATGGGGTCAAATTTTTGATTGAACCGTTATCCATTGAAAAACCTCGATTTTAAAATGTTATTCCAAAATATTCATCTAATGATATAGTATATATTTATTAATTATTACTTTTTATTCAATTTTCACTTTTGGCGGGATTTCATTTTTTTTTGTTGTATGGGCCATATTGTTCACCCAAAACGGAAAACAAAGGCAATGCATAACATTTTACTCCACGAACGTCGTCGACTCTCAGCGCGACAGATGCTTGGTGCTTGCATAATGACCGGAATGCCATATACAAAAGGTGCTCGCTTTCTTTCTCTTTGTGGAACTAAGCCCCCTGTGAAGAGTGGTGTCATGAGACAACAGAGATTTTGTGACGATAAGATTAGAAGACTTAAAAGTATTTCCCTAATGCTGTCGAGAAAGTCCTTCAGTGGTTACTTATCCATTGATGCAAGATGGACGCACAGGCGAAACTCGCCAAGTTGTACAGTAACTGCGCTCGATGCTGTCACAAAAAGAGTTCTTGCATGCGTGAACATCAACCATATTGGTGGAAACAGACAGCATGCTCAGTATTCCGGAGCTTCCAACAATATGGAAAGTGCTGGAACTCGAATCATCTTGAAGCAATTAAAGAAATACAATATCTTGAAAGATGTTAAAGAGATTATTAAAGACCGAGATAACAAAAGTGTCTCTGTCTTTAAAGAATTTGGCGTCTCTCATCTTGAAAGATTCGATCCAGGTCATGTATCAAAAAATATCTCAAAAGATTTTACAAAGTTCTCAGCTTCTCATAAGACAGTTGAAGTTTTCAACGACAAGACTCAGAAGATTGAAAAAATAGAGAGACCTTTCTGGGGTCTGAATGCAAGCCTAAGTATGTGGCTTTGGTCATGTTTTGCCGAAGAAAATATTGACAAACGTACGAAAATGTGGGAGAATTGTGTCTACCATTACGTAGGCAATCATTCTTTTTGCGAACCGCACAATTACAAATGCTTTGAATGGCAAAAAGGTGTCAATTCGATCCAACTTCAATTCATGCTCTATGACTGGGTTCACAAATGGACACCCATAGTTTCCAAAGTTTCTTCCATTGGATCTACCTGCATGAATGAAGCGTTTAACTCCAAAATTGCATGCTATTTGGACAAATCAAGAGCCTGGAAGAACATTAACATTAGAGTTAACGTTGCAATCTTAGAATGGAATGATCCAGAGCATTTTCTCGGAGATATACAAAAAGCATTACATCTTCCCCCACTTCCAGAAGATTGTGTCAAATCATTTGAAGAGAATTGTTACTCCAAAATGATATTGAAACAAAAAACTGTTACAAAAGGTTCTAAAAAACAGAACAAATACAAAAAATCCATTCAGAGTGTACCAGGAGGAGATTATCAAGTTTTCAAGTCCGAATGGGAATCAGAAGACGAAGACATTGATGACTTTGATTAACGAAAATTACATTTTATTTATTGTTTTTGTTTTTAATTAAATTATTATTATGCTCATTTTCTTATTTTGATTTTTTCTCATTATGATATAAATAATTTATTAATGCATTTATCCAATAATTATGCTATGATATTTTTATGCCTTATTTCATTTCTCTTATATTTGATAATCTGGTAAAATATAGTTCAGACTATAATCATTTTAGATTATTGATATATTTATATAGGTTAGAATAAAATTAGTTTCATTTTCTACTTTTATTTTGAATTAATAATTTATAATATCAAATATTATGGCGTAACCTCTCCTTTAAAATATAGATATATATAGGCCTATAGAGTTTATTGGCACTCTCAAAACTCTAGAATTTTGAGTTTACTATACCCTTAAACGGTTAATTTTTTCTCAAAAAAAATTATTTCGAATTTCCGAAATTTTTGACATTTTGGCTGAGAACTATGGTCTGCGAGGTACATAGATAGAATCAGTACCTCGCAGACTATAGTTCTCTATATGGCGCCGAAAATTTTTGGTGAAATGTCGTCGCATTTCACCAAAAATTTTCGGCGCCATAGGAAGAATTGGAGGGTGTGAGATAACTATTACATGCTATAGTACTCACACCCTCCAACTCCCAATCAAAATCGCATAAAATTTGCTACTTATCTTCAGATTACTCCCATTATAAAATATATCATTGCTATCTCATCGTACTATACTTCCACCCTATTGTATTTAAAAATATAAAATTTTTTGATAATATATTTTATATCTTGAATTTTCAAACAATATATTCACAGAATATAATGGGAAATCTATCTCAACCTAGCCTTAAAGTACCAAACTCCTGCTTGCATTCTCACTCACAAATATTAAACATCCATCTCCAAAAAACTAAATTCTTCACAATTTTTTTTAAAATTGAGAACATAAAAAACGTATGCATTCAATAATTTAAGATACTAACAAATATTACAAACTTCAAAATAGCAGATATTAACGTTTTCCAATTAAAAAATATCATTTTGCTTTTCAATTCGAACATAAATCTTAAATATTTTTAATTAATATCTGATTTACAGCATTATTATCCATTTATAAATCTGACAAATAAATGACAAAACCATCAGAAATAGTGTCACTTTTTGTCAAAAGTGAAGTCACACTATTTTTCATGCACAACAATTTCCAAAATACTATGGGAATCAACAGCGAAGACATTTCACCAAAATTTTTCGGCGCCATATAGAGAACTATAGTCTGCGAGGTACTGGTTCTATCCATGTACCTCGTAGACCATAGTTACAACCAGCAACGGCGGAAAATTGCCCTCAATATGTACAAATGCTACCAATTTTCCGCCCTTTTGGCTAAGAATTGGAGAGTGTGAGTGCTATCATTTAAAATAGTATATCACACCCTCCACGCCTTCCTTATGCTTAATTAAATTTTTTTAAAAAATTATTTTTGATAAAAAAATTCTATTTTTTCACAATATATGATAAATGTATTATTCTGTTGTAAACAGAAATTCATCAAAAGTGACACCTCAGAAAAGCTAAAATATTGAATTTTTGGAACTTTTGATAGAGCACGTTTTTAAATATTAATTAAAGTAAATGTATATTTTGTAAAGATTCTTTTTAATAAAAAAATAAAATTTTGAAGAAGAACACAAAATCTTCTGAAAAATAATATCACATAAACTCATATTATTTTCTAATATATAACTATTTTATATAAAAATCAAATTCTCTTATATACGAAAAAAAGAGATCTGACATTGTGTCAGATCTCAGTAAAAGTGACATTTACATGTCAAAAAAATAGAATGAGTTTAAGTAATTAAAATTGAGGGTGAGAGTAGTATTGTATGAAATAATATCTCTCACCCTCCAATTCATCCTATGGCGCCGAAAAAATTTTGGTGAAATGCGACCACATTTCACCAAAATTTCTCGGCGCCATATAGAGAACTAGAGCCTGTGAGGTACTGATACTATCCATGTACCTCGCAGGCTCTAGTTCCAAGCCAAAATGGCTAAAAATTGCCCGCAATTGTTCACATTGCGGGCAATTTTAGCCATTTTGGCTGGGAATTGGAGGGTGAGAGTAGTATTGTATGAAATAATATCTCTCACCCTCCAATTCATCCTATGGCGCCGAAAAAATTTTGGTGAAATGCGACCACATTTCACCAAAATTTCTCGGCGCCATATAGAGAACTAGAGCCTGTGAGGTACTGATACTATCCATGTACCTCGCAGGCTCTAGTTCCAAGCCAAAATGGCTAAAAATTGCCCGCAATTGTTCACATTCCCATCTTTTGTTGGTAAGACGAAGAATATGAAATAAATTATGAAGAAGATAATGATGAATAAAATATCACTTTTTATATTTTTGACACGTAAAGTTGTCACTTTTCTGTCAAACCGTTTTTATCGTTTTCGTATATAACAATTCAATGATCTTAAAAGCGAAGGATAAACCTCAAAATTTACGAATATAATGAGTGGGAATATAATGCTTATCTATCATAAAAACCATATGAAATATCAATTTTTGCTTTACGCCTATTCCCACTCATTATATTCGTAAATTTTGAGGTTTATCCTTCGCTTTTAAGATCATTGAATTTGATTTTTATATAAAATAGTTATATATTCGAAAATAATATGAGTTTATGTGATATTATTTTTCAGAAGATTTCATTCTATATGCCTATGAAAAGTACTCTCAAAACTAACTTTTCCCTAATTATAATTAAATCTAGAATATTGTATTATGTTTAGTATTATTTCATTTTTCTCATTCAATTTAGAATTTACAAATGTCAAAAAATTGAGAGCTGTCACTTTTGATGAATTTCTGTTTATTACAATTCAATTTTTAATTCAATTATCAATTTTAAAACTTAAGTATTTTTTGGCGCCAAAAATAAGGTTTTCTGTCACTTTTCTGTCACTTTTTCAAGTACGATTTCCGTACGCCACAATATCTTATTAATTGTGAGATATTAATCATAATAAATGATTGCATTAATAACAATTGGCATTATCGAATTTAATGTATGTATTAATTTTTATTAATATCTACAATTTTCATCAGAATTTTCATACCCAGAAAATTTGAAAGTTCCGTTAAGAAATTTGTCAACTTTCCATCCGCTGCAGGTGCAGTTGACACAACTACAATTGAATGGACAAAACCTCAAATGCGGATTTGGCAAAAATATCATGTGATGGAAGAAACAAGGTCAATGGCACCAAGGCTCAATTTTGTGTCAATCCAGATGGCAAGACGATACATGTCTTCTTAGACTATTTGGGAGCACGCCATGACAAATTCATTTTTGACAATTCCGGATTGGCAGTTTTACAAGATATTTTAGAGAATATGGAGTCTCCAATTTTTCAACAAGATGGAGCAACAATTCACGGAGTTAATTTCAATTCCGAGTTAATAAGGTGTTTTCTGGATTTTATAGTTAAATGGCCAGCTAATTCGCCTGATTTAAATATAATCGAAAATATATTGTATTGCACGAAAACTCGGTTGACTTCACTTATCATACCATTATATAAAAACCATGAGAAAAATAATAGAGAAAACTAACTTAAGTTTTCATGATAAGTGAAGTCAACCGAGTTTTCGTGCAATCCATAATCGAAAATATATGAGCAGAAATTAAAAGATATTTGTATATCCGGGACTATTACGAATTGTCGTAAGAGAGTGCGGAACAAATTTGCCAAGTGTCACTTTTCAATAACCTTAAATTACGCCTTTTCTCATTTTTTAAAAAATAACCTTAAATTATATTTGAAGAAATTATGTCTATGATATATGTTTTATGCTAGAATCTTGGAGTTTTCATGCACTACACAAGAGCTCCAAGGTTCCAAGAGTGAATGCTCAATAGCAATTATAGAGAGGTACCTTTTCAAAATGACTTTTACTGATTAAATTTAATCAATAGAAGACATTTTGAAAAGGTACCTCTACAATTAGATATACAAGAGATTCAAAGCTTCATTTCAGATAGATTTGAAACTTTGAAACTCTTGGTAGATTTTGAGTGAATGCTGACAATCATCTTTGAGAAGGTTTTCTTTAAGAAAACTTTCTCAAAGAGGTTTCTCAGGAGCCCTGAGGCTCCCTTTCGTAATGATTGGGAGCCTTGGGGCTCCTGCAGCAGAGTATCGCTCCGCTCCATTAATTTTTTAAAAAAAGTGCCGTGTGGCAAATTTGTCCTGTTCCCTCGTAAGACGAAATGGTGGAAGTGAAGTGATGTTAAAACTTCAATATTTCCTCGAAATTTCTACAAAAAATATATTAGACATAAAGCATATAACTTATTTTATTAGGGATGTTGAATAATTACTTTAGATCATCGAATATTACCATTATTCTTTGTTAAATATTAAGTTTAAAATAAGTTAATTAAATTCATAAATGAATATATATTATTATTGGATAAATATTAATCAGAATAAATGATCTTTTTATTAATGCTAGACCAAAACAAATATATTAGATGCACATGATTAACATCTCTTGGTCTGGTGATGTTTTTAAATTAAAAGATTATTATATACAGTTGAATTTACAAAATTCTTAATTCATAATTGCATGGCACAAGAGAAGTATGATCTGCTTATATGTTAAAGATAGAAATACCATACCATTTCCATTACTATAAATAACTTAAAGAAACATATCTTCTAAGTGTATTTTTCGTTCAATTTTGTTTGAAAAAAATTTAAAATGCATTTCTTATCTTGTTTAGCTTTGATAAGTTGGATTAAATAATATTACTAAATACAAATTATGATAACAAATATATATCCATGCTATATGCCTGAAAATCTGGTGAAAATATTGAGATATGCCTCACTTCCACCATTTCATTTTATGACTGGCGCATCAAAGTTGTGTTTTATAACGGCAAATCTATAACAAATAAAAAATCTCTTACTGAACAAGAAGTTATAGAAACAATTTTGAAGGCTAGACAGATTTGTGAGGAAGAATCAAAAATTATTCAAAAGAAATTTGCTCCATTTCTTATATACGAAAAAAAGAGATCTGACATTGTGTCAGATCTCAGTAAAAGTGACATTTACATGTCAAAAAAATAGAATGAGTTTAAGTAATTAAAATTGAGGGTGAGAGTAGTATTGTATGAAATAATATCTCTCACCCTCCAATTCATCCTATGGCGCCGAAAAAATTTTGGTGAAATGCGACCACATTTCACCAAAATTTCTCGGCGCCATATAGAGAACTAGAGCCTGTGAGGTACTGATACTATCCATGTACCTCGCAGGCTCTAGTTCCAAGCCAAAATGGCTAAAAATTGCCCGCAATTGTTCACATTGCGGGCAATTTTTAGCCATTTTGGCTGGGAATTGGAGGGTGAGAGTAGTATTGTATGAAATAATATCTCTCACCCTCCAATTCATCCTATGGCGCCGAAAAAAATTTTGGTGAAATGCGACCACATTTCACCAAAATTTCTCGGCGCCATATAGAGAACTAGAGCCTGTGAGGTACTGATACTATCCATGTACCTCGCAGGCTCTAGTTCCAAGCCAAAATGGCTAAAAATTGCCCGCAATTGTTCACATTGCGGGCAATTTTTAGCCATTTTGGCTGGGAATTGGAGGGTGAGAGTAGTATTGTATGAAATAATATCTCTCACCCTCCAATTCATCCTATGGCGCCGAAAAAATTTTGGTGAAATGCGACCACATTTCACCAAATTTCTCGGCGCCATATAGAGAACTAGAGCCTGTGAGGTACTGATACTATCCATGTACCTCGCAGGCTCTAGTTCCAAGCCAAAATGGCTAAAAATTGCCCGCAATTGTTCACATTCCCATCTTTTGTTGGTAAGACGAAGAATATGAAATAAATTATGAAGAAGATAATGATGAATAAAATATCACTTTTTATATTTTTGACACGTAAAGTTGTCACTTTTCTGTCAAACCGTTTTTATCGTTTTCGTATATAACACATTTGAGCTTGTTAGATAACAATCTGAAATCGAAGAAAAACAGCAAAAAATTGATTTGACGGAAGATAAAAAAATCTCATTAGCAATCATATCTCTAAGCAAGGAATTCAGCCCCATGGTTTGACAGATTTGGCCAAAAAATTAAACTCGATAAATTTTTGGGATATTATGGCAAAAATTTATGAACTTGCTGGGAAAACATTTAATGGTTTTGAATATCCCATCTTGGGCCGTAATCTACCACTACTATCAGGTGATAAAAATCCAGAAAAATACTTCAATAAAGAGTGTGGTAGAATTTACGAAAAAGTGACAGTAGAAAAAGTGACACTTAACCTTAAATTTCCAAACACTATTTTTTGATTGTATTTTGTTATTTATATATTTATATATATGTATATTTATATATTGTTATATTTATATATGTATATATTTATATATGTATATATGTATATATTTATATATTTATATATTTATATATGTATATATTTATATATGTATATATTTATATATATATATTTATATATGTATATATTTATATATGTATATATTTATATATGTATATATTTATATATGTATATATTTATATATGTATATATTTATATATGTATATATTTATATATGTATATATTTATATATGTATATATTTATATATGTATATATTTATATATGTATATATTTATATATGTATATATTTATATATGTATATATTTATATATGTATATATTTATATATGTATATATTTATATATGTATATATTTATATATGTATATATTTATTAGAAACTGCTTCATGCTGTGTTGAGTATTGTTGAATTGGAAACTGCTTCATGCTGCATTGAGTATTGTTGAATAATTTGAAGTAGTGGTTTTTGAAATCAGCACCCCTATGAGAGCGCTGGCGACCGAAACACCACTAGTAAGATTGTGTATTAGAAACTGCTTCATGCTGTGTTGAGTAAGCTTCGATGTCTTTGTAGGATAGCTTTCTGAGAGCGAAACAAGATAGTGTTGAAAAAAATTTTGAAAATCTGAGAGACTGTGCAAGAGCCAACGACCAAAACACTACCAGTAAGATGCAGCAGTAGTAGCTGCTTCATGCTGCATTGAGTATTGTTGAATAATTTGAAGTAGTGGTTTTTGAAATCAGCACCCCTATGAGAGCGCTGGCGACCGAAACACCACTAGTAAGATTGTGTATTAGAAACTGCTTCATGCTGTGTTGAGTAAGCTTCGATGTCTTTGTAGGATAGCTTTCTGAGAGCGAAACAAGATAGTGTTGAAAAAAAATTTTGAAAATCTGAGAGACTGTGCAAGAGCCAACGACCAAAACACTACCAGTAAGATGCAGCAGTAGTAGCTGCTTCATGCTGCATTGAGTATTGTTGAATAATTTGAAGTAGTGGTTTTTGAAATCAGCACCCCTATGAGAGCGCTGGCGACCGAAACACCACTAGTAAGATTGTGTATTAGAAACTGCTTCATGCTGTGTTGAGTAAGCTTCGATGTCTTTGTAGGATAGCTTTCTGAGAGCGAAACAAGATAGTGTTGAAAAAAAATTTTGAAAATCTGAGAGACTGTGCAAGAGCCAACGACCAAAACACTACCAGTAAGATGCAGCAGTAGTAGCTGCTTCATGCTGCATTGAGTATTGTTGAATAATTTGAAGTAGTGGTTTTTGAAATCAGCACCCCTATGAGAGCGCTGGCGACCGAAACACCACTAGTAAGATTGTGTATTAGAAACTGCTTCATGCTGTGTTGAGTAAGCTTCGATGTCTTTGTAGGATAGCTTTCTGAGAGCGAAACAAGATAGTGTTGAAAAAAAATTTTGAAAATCTGAGAGACTGTGCAAGAGCCAACGACCAAAACACTACCAGTAAGATGCAGCAGTAGTAGCTGCTTCATGCTGCATTGAGTATTGTTGAATAATTTGAAGTAGTGGTTTTTGAAATCAGCACCCCTATGAGAGCGCTGGCGACCGAAACACCACTAGTAAGATTGTGTATTAGAAACTGCTTCATGCTGTGTTGAGTAAGCTTCGATGTCTTTGTAGGATAGCTTTCTGAGAGCGAAACAAGATAGTGTTGAAAAAAAATTTTGAAAATCTGAGAGACTGTGCAAGAGCCAACGACCAAAACACTACCAGTAAGATGCAGCAGTAGTAGCTGCTTCATGCTGCATTGAGTATTGTTGAATAATTTGAAGTAGTGGTTTTTGAAATCAGCACCCCTATGAGAGCGCTGGCGACCGAAACACCACTAGTAAGATTGTGTATTAGAAACTGCTTCATGCTGTGTTGAGTAAGCTTCGATATCTTTATCAGACCACCTTTAAATTAACCACTCACATTCTCACTGTGGTCCATCTAAAATTTGTAAGCTTTATGACATAAAATTATATTATATGCAGGATCCCACCTATTACTTAATCTTTTTGGAATAAATGTTTTATAATATTTATCGATTGATTGTAATTTTTTGTATAAAAAAAGTTTTTTATTTATATTAAAAATATATTCGGTTAATGATATTATCTTATAATTTGTAAATAAATCTAGTAATAAAATAACTTTAATAGTTGGTGTCACTTTTTCGAAAATTCTGGTTTTTTCCTTCAATAAACCAAAGATTATCGAATCATTATATCGTATCTTCCCAGAATTTCAACCTAGAAATGAAAATCAACAGCAAAACCAGAACTTAAGTCAACAGGTTCAACGCGCCGCAACTCAAAACCAGAACTGCCAACAATCTTTAACACTTGCACGACAAAATATACAATATACCGATCTTGTTACTAAAAATATTAACGATGCTTTATCAGACAGTTTACAAAAAATACTTGCAAATAGCTTTCCAAATATTTTTCTGAATATCATGCGGCAATGTATGATATCATCGAAACACAATCAATATACATTTTCGATAGTATAGCAGAACATTTAAATACATTTTACGCGCGATATATCGATAATTTTAAACAGAACATTCCTCTTAACCTATTAATGATGCAAAAATTGAGAGAGTCAGAGATGGATGATTCTGCATAAAGTCATTATTCAACAGAAAGAGCAAATATTGAGTCAAGACTTGATAATTTTCTCTTTATTTTAGGAGACTAAAATACTAAAAATGCGAAAGAATTTAAAACCAAATTAGAAGAAATATCTAATAGTATTTTTGAGACAAATAAGAGCATGTATATTTCCTATTTAGACAATATACGTTCAATGCCAATTAATGAGCACCAGAAAATATTAATGACAAACTTATATATTGAGAAGATTGATCAAATATGCAATTCAATCAAAGAACAAATTGATCATACTACGATCTTTAAAGATTCTACTAAAAAGAATCGTAGTTATGAATTTGATAATATCATCTACAATATCCTATACATTCGTGAATTTAATTTCGATGAAAATATGGACTTGATCCAATTTGCAAATAAATTTTCAATTCACTCGTCGATGAAATTAGCAAAATTTATGGAATTTATTATGTGAAAAGTTACATTATGACTCAACATGGATTTTTAAATATCAATACACAATTAATAATAGGGAAATCTATGACCTCGGTTTTTCTTTAGAAGTTAATGAAATAATGGAATTAACTTTCGAAGAAGAGTTAAAGAAATGTTTGAGTGCGGGACAAATTTGCCAGGTGTCACTTTTCAATAATCTTAAATTACGCTTTTCTGATTTTTTAAAAAATAACCTTAAATTATATTTGAAGAAATTATGTCTATGATATAATTCAATAATCCAATATTACTGTAGTAAAGGTTTTATTCAAATATTTCTAAATTTTTGCCGATTTACAAAAAATGATTTACATAGCATAATTTTTCACATCGAAGTTTGTTTTTTAAAAAAATTACCAGCGACGGAAATTCACGACAATTACCGTCGGTAACCGTATGGAAAGCCATACTAAATACATAATAATTGTTGACCTACCTTTGTTAACTTATAAGCAATATGCTATTGGAAGCCCTGCATTTTTTTTTCAAAACAGAGGTAATTCGACTCAAAAATTTTGCGGTTTTTGAGTTTTAAGACCTAAAATTATGAAAAATAGAATTGTCATGTTCATTTTCGTAAACTATTCAAAAATCAATCTGACACCCTCGAAAAATATTACTAAAAAAAGTAGTGGGGCTTCCAGGCGCGTTGCGCCCTCTAGCCCCGAAGATGTTTAGTATAAATGAAGTTTTTATTCGGAAAATTGTTAGTCTTCTGGTGTGAATTCGGAGGACTCTTCTTGGATAGAGTCTTGTATTTCCTCCTCCTCTTCTTCCTCCTCCATTGCTTCTGGGAAGAAGCCTTCTTCTGGGTCGAAAACATTATATAATGTGTAATTGAATGACACATTATATCTTTCTTTGAGTTCGCTCCTGACAAAGAACTTCGTTCCAGGAATACAGAAGACTTCTGTGCGTTGGAAAAGCTGATGTCCTGGAACGAATTTGGCAATTAGAGACTTCTTTTTTCCGAATTGTTCAGGAGTTTTCATGACGACAGTAACAACATCTCCATCTGCGAGGTCTTGTTGTTGTTCGGAAAGGTAAAGAGCAATGATATGAATGGTTGCTGCGTTGAATTCGAGAAAGTCGAATTCAAATTGTGTTGTCGTATAACATTCAAACCATTTTGTACGGTTGTCTCCGAACTCGTCAACGTATTCATATTCGTCATATCCGTAACTAAAGACTTGGAATTCGGCAATTCTCGTGTCGAATGACCGTTGGATGTAACGAGGAAGATTTTGACGAACTTTTGGTATAAAGTTCTCAACATTATAAGCTTAGTAAATGTTGGAAAATACTGAACTAAGACATCGCTAAGCTCAATTGGACTTGGAATTGTCTTAGTAAGTTCAATTGAACTAGTAATTGCTTTGTTCAGAACTTCACAGAACTGAGTATTGTATGTAGCGTCTGGTTGTGTGTTTTCTTCGGCGTCTTTGAGATATTTAGAGCAAATTTGTTGAAGAATTTCTCTTAATTCGCTGTTAGACTTTTGGTGGTTATTCTAACCGCTGTGCCAGTTCTTGGAGGTTGTGGGGCTTTGGCTTTGGTTAGCGGTTGAGAATTGTTAATGTTTGAATTGTGGTTAACAGCGTTGGCTTCCATTAGATAAAAATGAACTGACCAAAAAAGACAGATATTTAAATATTTGAGATAAACCGTTTTCCTCAACGGTAACCCCCTCTATTTTTTTATTTTATTTAATAGTTACCGTTGGAAAAACGGTTTATCTCAAATATTGAATGAACTATAAACGTTTTTTGTTTTCTATATATACTTTTTTGTCCAACGGTAAAACTTTTTACACAACGGTTTTTGAGAGTCGTCGCCGTTGACTTTTTTGTAAAGCACTCAAAATAGTATAACTTTGTCCGGACAAGTAAGGGTCTATCGTCGCTACAGGAAAAGTTACAGGCGTTCCAAGTAAGTATACTTTGAGAAGCCTTTTCCCATTATAGAATGAGATAGGACGGTTATTTTACAAAACTGACAACACTTTGACCGAGTTTTTTTGTGCTGAACAAAAGTGTCATATAAACATCTGTCAAAAACCGCTTTTTAACTTCACTTAAAATGCCACGTAAGCTACGTAAGAATATAAGTAAGAGGAAGGGAGCATTGAAACATCCAATAGTAAAACTGACACCACAACAACAGTTGCAACAACAAATGATGAATGACCCCACTCTGTTGCAACAAATGTCAAGCAACCCTATGCTTTTAAACCGAGTTATTGGTGCACAGAGTGGAGGTTTAAGAGCGGCACTTTTAGCGAAAATGGCAGGCTATGGTGGAGCTGCAGACGGAACAGCTTATAACCCTCAAAGTCAAATGAATTTGAGTTCACTCAAAAATCAAATAACAGATGTCAAAAAGTCAAACATAGACATACAGAAACAAATAAGTG
The DNA here is from genome assembly GCF_026262505.1 of Trichomonas vaginalis G3. Lineage (NCBI taxonomy): Eukaryota > Parabasalia > Trichomonadida > Trichomonadidae > Trichomonas > Trichomonas vaginalis. Next base: position 15,174,142 of record NC_067206.1, on the reverse strand, counting down.
AAAACGAAAAGAAACTAGAATATGACAGACACACAAAGAAACTAAATGAGTTAAACGTAGAGAAAAAGAAGAAAGAAGAACAACTGAAAGAACTAAGTACAGAGGAATATGCGAAAAAGTGTCAGAAAAAGCAGCAGAAGTAGCAAAAATGGAACAAGATGTTATAAATTTGAAAAACCATACTACTCAATATAAAGTACTGAAAGATGAAGAGATAAAACAAAAAGCCCTGAAGACATATATGGATAGCGATGAGTATAAAAAAGAAGTTGAAGCAAATGTAAAGGCAGAAAAACTTTTACAGTTGCAAAACCAAACCGTACAGTATGAAAACTTAGCACAAGAAAGTAAAAATAACGACGCAGCCATGCAAAAGGCAATGAAAAGCGCAGAATATATAAAGCTAATAATGACTGGTTAGATGCCCAAGCCAACGCCAAAGCAGCCCAACTTATAGGGTCAATAAGGACAAAAATACAAGCGGATGAAGACAGTTCAAATGAAGCTTTAATGAATGCTGACTTTAAGAATGCCTTCGAAGCTCTTCATAGTAAGGTGAAACTAGTGAACGACTTCTCATCTGGAAAGAAACTGAAGTCTGAAGGTTTCGACAAAGAGTTAAGAGAAGTAGCACAAAATATGACGAAAATAACAGATGCAGCAACGAGACAGGCAGTTCAAAGTGCCTATGACGCCGTTAGAGCAACTGTTGTGGAAAGTCAAGAAAAAGAGTTACAACAGACCAAAACAGACCTAGTAAATGCTTTCTTAAGAACGAAAAGTCAGGTAGGACATTATGCTGCAGATGGAACATATGTGCCAGCTGGTGGAACTTATATACCACCAAACCCTCCAAGAGAAGCACCTGCACCAGGACTACCTAAAACATTTACATCGTCACATGGACACAGACACAGGCATGCACCAAAACCAACAGAACAACCAACAGTTCAAAATCCAGCACCACAACAACAACCAAAACCAACAGTTCAAAATCCAGCACAGCAACCAACAGTTCAAAACCCTGCACAGCAACCAACAGTTCAAAATCCAGCACCACAACAACAACCAACACAGCAACCAACAGTTCAAAACCCTGCACAACAACCACCTCCACAACCAGCACAGCAACCACAAACAGAGCAAGGACATAAAAGAAGTAGAGAAAAAGGAAACCAAGAATTCTTAAAAATGCTTAAGGAAGATTATGGTTACCCAGATACTCTTGACTTTAGTGACAGATATAAAGAAGCTATTAGAAAGTTCAAGGAAGGAAATACTGACCCGAACCTATTTAGCTTTATGGTTCAGCATAAAATCGGATATAATCTCAAACCTGGAAAATACAAGCTCGCAAAGGGATATGATTTAATAGCATATCATCCAAATGACATGAATGAATTTACTCCGAGATATTTGATGTCAGAGCTAAATGATAATTCAACTCTCTTCATGAAACGCGTAAAAAATAGAGACGGAACGAAAGAAGAAAGGTTTATGAGTCCGGATGACTTAGATAGGGAACTTGTTAAAAACGGTCTCGGAATATATGAAATGCCAGCAGATGAGGTACAAGAAACTCCACAGGAAGAAGTTCAGATACAACCAGACATGGAAGAAATAGTTCAGCAACAACAGCTAGAAGAGCCTGAAGGAAACGAACAAATCCCTCCTTTGGAAACTAACTTCACAGAACTAGATGAAGATTTGGAACAGCCGAAAAATCTTGACCCTCAACAAGAGTATGCGGAGAATATGGAATCTTTCCAAGAGTCTAAGAAAAATTCGGCTGACATAGTAGAAGAATATCGAAAAATGTTCACCGACATACAAAAGACTCCAACATCAGATGAAAATATTCAGCATAGAATGGAAGTACTGAAAGAAAATGTACGCAAATACAATAATCCTTTTTACTTACGACCATATAACGTTCAATCTTTGGCTGAACTCGGTGAAAATAAAAGGTTAAAATTTCAACAAAACATATAGAAATGAAACATTGTTTAAAGTTCATTCAGAACCTAACCAATATGGAAACAAACCTACTTTTGTTTCTGCAGACTATGGAACTACAATGAAATGGGGTCATAAAGCTAATCGGATAGGTGGTTCATAAACTTACAACCTCAATTCCAAGAAGTTGTAGACGCAATGGAATTGAATGGTGAACCAGATATAGCTGGTATTTTCAGCGCGGCTTTAATGCCATTGAAAGATATGAAAGATGCAGATATTTTGAACCAGTATGAAATGAACATGGCTGAGGGAAATATAACACCTGACGTTCTAGAACATTTATCTCAAAGAACTACACAGAACCATAGAGATGGTATATTTGGTGAAGAGTTTAGAAAGAAAGTTAGGGAGAGAGAAGGAAGAGAACCTATTGTACATGACCTTGCAAACGAAAGTTTGCAAAATGTCATAAAAACTTACTTTGGCAGACAATGAAATGAGAAGGGATGAATATTTAAGAAAACTCAAATGGACAGTACCAAATGAAATGTTAGTATTGAAAAACATGTTCCATGACAAAATAAAACCAACTACAGAAATAAATGACGCAAGCCTGAAACGTTGGGTAAAAGCTTTCCCATTCACAAAAGATATTATTGGTTACATGGAAAGAAACCAGAATGGCTACAAAAATATATTTGGAAACGAGCTTATTTCATATGGACAAGCTATATTTGAAGAGCTTGAACCGGAAACTCACGAAAGAGTCATGCAAACAATACGCGAAGACTCAAATACAAACTATGACAAAATCTTTCTAGGATATAGGTTACCTGAGATGGGCGACCAGAGCCAAAGGCAAAAAGGACATGGGAAATTTACAACATACTAGGTGAACATGAGGCAAAGATGCAACAACTTGAAGCAGAGGGCAAGTTACCAAAAAGCGACACCAAAGAAGAAGAGAAGAGTAGAACAAAGTGAAAGTAGTGAAGAAGTAACTTCATCTAGTGAAAGTAGTGGCAATGAAGGAAAAAGAAGAGTTGAAAACTCAGTCAGGAAGAAAGTAAAGCTTGGTCCGAGTGGGTTCTATTATGATATATAAATCCAACTATTCTATATTTTTACCCATATGAAATGTACGCCGCTCAGAATATAACGCCAACAGTTTTGGATGCCATGAACGGAAATGTTTCCGAATGGTATAACGAATGTGACAATGCCATTAGAAGGTCAGAAATAGTTCCTGGAACTTACGAATATACAACTGCTGTTTCTTATGGAAACGTAGGTGAGTTTGGAGAAGGTTCTTCAACAACAGTAGATATTGCTTGCGACAGGTTTCATATTATTTCTATTGACACTCATTCTTATACGTGGAACAAGACATTGAAATAAAACCTTCTGCCAAGTTGTCTGACAAGAAAGGTTGCAATGGAATTTTCTATGTCGGATACCAATATGCTCCAGAAGTTTTCATGGGATATAAGATATATTCTAACTCTGACTTAGTTCAAACAGTAACATGGGCAAACTATGAATGGTTCGCTTTGAGAAACTCAGTACAACCACAAGCTAGAGAACAAACAGACCAGTATGCAAATATTGAGAAAATAAGAAGACTTGACCCTAACGTTCCAAATGCTTTAGCTGCCAAATATATTGCAGTTCCACTTATGTTCCCTATACACCAAATATCTGTCAAAGACTTTGCAGGTGAAGTTGGAAACCAAAATCCAGGAGCCGCAGGTGCAAGAACAGATATTGCTTTAACAACTGCAATGAAACATGCAGATACTATGTTTGTACTGTTCAGACGAACTATAAATGACTATTCTTGTTTCTACAACCCTGGTATTAATATCATATAAACATAGATGGCAAATATTATCCAAGAGAAGAATATTCTACAGGTGAGGATATGAGGTCATACAACTTGACATTAGATGCTATGAACTTTAACAACAACTTCACAACAACCATTAACCCTGAAATGCAAAGTTCTATTATGCCATATGTGAAGTATGGACTCATACAGGAGGTCAAAAAACTCAATATACAAATGGAGACCGTTCAAACTTTTGGCTTGGCATTCCATTTGCTGACTCAGAAGACTTTATGGGTGGTATTTCAACTGTTGGTACAGTTTCAAATACAATATACTGGTGACAGAGACGGTCCAGATGAATTGAGAGCAAAGAAGTTTACAAAACCAATAGCACTTTTCACGGAAGATGCTCTTTTGAAGATTCGTTCGATGAAACCTGCTGGGGCTCCTCAGATTGGCATAACGACAGCTTCCATCGAGCAGATTTTGGCAGCAGGTCAGTAAGTTGTTCTTGAACTGACTTCTCTCCGTCAAATATTGACAGTACGCCAGTTTTGACATAATATTGTAGATAAACTTACCTTTAGAAATATCTGTAAGTTTTGAAGTTATATTTTTGTCTGCTTCAAGAACTTTCACCATTTCAGTTATACCAACTTTCTTTGCTTTATGAAATATTTAGGTTCAGCAAAGACTGCTATTCTATAACATTTTCCATTGTTTGTGTAAAGAACTATTCTGTCAATGTATTTGTATTGTTTGTGAGTATAAACTTTGTTCTGCTTCAATTCAATAAGATATCCGAATACGTCCATCTTTTATTCTAAGTAAAATGTCATTTCCGAAAAAATAGAAGCGTAAGTGTTTCAAAAGGTTTAATGGCGGTGGCAGATGTGAAGTTAAATTCACCAACTCAACAAACAGTCAAAGTGTTATTGTCAATGTCAAGACAGAGATGTTGAAGTGGGGAAACCATACGAAGACGAAGATGGTATAACAATTGTTCCTGTAAAAGAACAACCAACATATCCTGAAGTTAACAGAGACTTAAGTTCTGTTGCAGATATTCGAAACGACTACACAACTGAAAGACAAACTTCAAACTCAGGAAAAGATTTGTCAAGCTTGTATAATGTTAAACTTGGTCGAACACAACCCTGTAAAAGTGAACTCAATATGTCATTGCACCTCATGAAGTTTTGAAAGAACTATTGAAACTTTTGACAGAGGCAGACGATATAAACATCAAAGAAATAGAACCGACATTAGTTGCTGTGGTGTTTCATATAATGTCATTGACAAGATATACGTTATGAAAGGAGGTGAAACGTTGAACTTAAAATATAGTTTCCCAGACGTTATAAAAATATTTGACGACCACACATTTCATTAAAATTTATTTGCTAAGTAAATGGCAGAAGACATAATGGTTTATACTATTACGACTAAAAACCCTGAGTCATATAATTCTATAACAACAAACTTACAAAGTCCTCAAGGACGATATTGTAAACTAACCTTAAACACAATGACGACTAAAGCCTGTTTTGCTCTTTTGACACCAGAAGACTTTATTGTTGTGAATGGTAAAAAATACTCCTTTGAAGATACTTACTCAGATATACCACCAACAGGTTTTGTTGACTTATTTAATACTTTAAGTACGGGTGTAACATGTGCTGCAACTAGAGCAGGTTTCATTATGTTTGGATGTCCGACTGAGTTTACTATAAACGATATGAGCTATAATACAAAACTTATTTCTGGTTTTTACTACCAACAGTTTCCTATAACAGGAAAAGGTGTCATACAAGGAATGTCTATTCCATTGACATTAAGCACACCATCTTATATATTGTTTCAAACTTAGGTTCAAAAGTGTTATTCGAATGTCGACAGAAACTATTATGACCAAAAGATACTTATGCGTATAAACAATACTTTCTCTGCTGGTTTGCCTATTGTTCATTCGAATGCAGAATTTTCAACCTTAGTGAACTCAAAACTTTGGCAAGTATAACGTTGACATTAGTTGACGCAAACTTTGTTCCTGTAAAACTTTTATGTCCTATGTATTTGTCAATGACGGCAGAAAGTTTCGAATTGGAAGATGCAACTGGTGAAAGTATTGTATTACAAGAACAACTTCAACAACAAATAGCTCAAGAACAACAAATGCAACAAATGGAACAACAAAGTCAAGAATAAAAAAATAATATTTTTTTATTTTTATAAAAATGTACAGAATAGATGTTTCAGATTTTTATGATTTCCAAGCATTCAGAAATATGTGTCCATTTAGAGACTATAACAAAGCAGTCGAGAATTTGAAACGTTTAGTCATTTATGTTGACTCTGCCCCAGAATGTTATGTCATGAAAGAATGGGATGTTGTCTTTAACAAACCAAGAGCAACAATAGTGTCTGAACAAGAATCTAGACAGAAACTTAAGAAAATAAAAGTTGTACAAGTTGGAATGAAGATGTTAGATGCTTGGGATATCTTATTGTCAAAGTTAGAAGATTTTTCAGTTCGAGGTATAAAGTTCTATACACCTTCTCCAAACTTCTATTCTATCTTCACTGGATATAAATATGAACAAGTAGAATGGAAAGAAAATATTATAGAAGCTTGGTTAGACCATGTCAAAGAAATTATATGCAATGGAAACGAAAAGGTTTATGAGTATATCTTATGTTGGTTTGCAAACATCTTACAACATCCAAGTGCTAAAAATGAAACTGCTCTCATTATAATTGGAAAACAAGGAACAGGTAAGAACACATTCTTTACAGATATCTTATGCAAACTGTTAGAAGGTTATTCGAATCCGAATATGACAAACTTAGAAAACATCTGTGGCAAGTTTAACTCCTCAATAGAGAATATGAAACTTATAGTTTGCAATGAACTTCAAAGTATAGATACAACAAAAGTTTTAAACTCAGATGCTTTGAAGAGTCTTATAACAGACAAAGTTAGAGTTGTTGAAAGAAAGTATAAAGACCAAAGAGTTTGTGAAAATGTTGCAAACTTCATTATGGTTTCAAGCAATGCTGTTCCGATGAAGTTAGAAAGTTCTGACAGAAGATATGTAGTTGTCAGAACGTCAGATTCTCATATGCAAGATACAGAATATTTTGACGACTTAGCAGAAACTTTGACACCAGAGTTTTACAACCATTTGTTCTCATACTTTATGACATTAGATATTTCTAAGTTCAATCCAAGACAAATTCCACATACCGAAGAGAGACAAACATTGTTAGAAGCAAACAAGAGTGTTTAAGAACTGTTCGTAGATGAAACTGACTTTGTGTCATTAGATGAAAGGTCATTGTACGATTCGTATAAACACTATTGTCAAGAATATGGTTATATGCCAGCTTCTAAACGTACATTCTTGGCAAATGTCAAAAGTCTTTTAGATGTTCAGAATGGTGTATATACAAAGAAAATTTTTTCTGAGTAAATTTTAAAAAAATATTTTTTATCCGATAGAAAAGATGACGAAATTCATCTCAGTAAACAAGTACATGTCAGGACTTAAAGAAGAACTAGACCCATTCACATATTTGAATGTTTACTTCTACCATTTTGAAAAGTCTTCATTCAGCAAATTTTGGAACATCGAACCAGTTAAGTTTGCTATTGTGACTAAAAATGGTGCGAAATTTGAAGACTTAGACATAGAAGGTTTGTTAACAGTCAAAGAAAGTTTTGACAGAAGGTTCTCAAACCTTAAAGAAGGCAAAGCATACAAACCTGTTATACCTTATGAACCAAAGAAGACAGACGACTATGAATATTATGAGTCTAAAGTTGTAGAAGTTCAAGGTAAATTGGGTAAAAAGCTATTAGAGTCTAAGCCAGTGTTTACTCCTAAAGAGGAAGAGAACATTGACATTGACCCAGAAATGTTCTAAAAATAAAATTTTATTTTTAAATGTCAAATTTCTTTTTCTCTGGAACTGGTTCAGGTTCTTTCTTCTCTTCTTCTACTTTCTTTTCTTTCTTCTTCTTTTCTGGTGGAGTTATGTCAAATTTGGCGCAACTATATTTATGTAAAAGTTCTTTGTCCTTTAATAGCTCATCTATTCTGTTTTCTGTTTCATCTTCAAGAACACCGCATGTGTCTTCTTTGCATTCTAAGAACTTTTGTTGGACTTCATCTTTCCAATCGGCGTCATCTCTGTCAACAAGTCTGTCATTGACAAATTTTAAGACTGCTCTTTGTAATGTTTTATGGTTCTTGTCATATTCCCAGAAACAGAACTTTAGAACAAATTCACCTTTCTTGTTTACACTATGTAAGATTTTATGGTCTATAGATGTTTTGCTGTCAAAAAGCTTGTCTCGAATATAGATAGCGAAATCGCTAGACATTTTCTAAAAGATAAAAATTTTAATTTTTCTAAAAATATGTTAGAAAAAAAGTTTGCTGACATTGACAAGAAATTTGAGAATGTTTTAAACAAGAACAAGAGGAAGTTAGAAAATGCTCAGATAAAGCCTATACATGACAAGTTCTTATTTGCTCAGAATGGTATAACAGGTCTAATTGCACCACCTGGGTCTGGTAAGACTTTCACTTATCTTAAAATGGCTGCACAACAACAAGAACTAGATGAGAAGAACCCATTCTATGAGTTAGTTGTTATTTGTTCGACTTCTGGTCAATTTGACCAAACCGTCAATTCGTTCAAAGATATTATAAAGAAGTCTAAGTTAGTATGTATAAAGGATACTGAGTTGTTAGATTGGATAAAGAAGTACCAAAGAAGAGTTTTGAAGTATAATGCTATAAATGAGTATATAAATTCTAAGTTTAAAGAACCTAATGAGGAAATGCAGAGAATATTAGAGAAGAAACACTTCAGAAACAAACAGAAAGAGATAGAATACATTTCGAAGAAATTGCAATCGTACGATTGGAAGACTTACCCTCATAGATGTCTTCTTATCTTAGATGATTTTGCTTCTCATCCTTTGTTAAAGAACAGAGAACAAGATATGTGTCGAATTCTTAAGAAGCTCAGACACTTTAACATCTCAGTTGTCATTTGTGTACAGACAGCAAAGAGTTTAAGTAAGGATGTTAAAAGAATACTTACTGACATAATACTTTTCCCCGGATTGTCCGAAGACGATTTCATGGAACTTATGAAAGAGTCCATGGCAGGTAAGTTTGACAGACATGAACTATGGGAGAAGTACAAAGTCATACAAGACCCTCATACTTCTTTCAGAATTCATATCTACGCAAACAAAGTTCAAATTGTAAAAAGTCAAGCTTGAAAAATGTAAGTGTTTAGTCTTAGTAAGATGGTAGCTTCTTAAAGCAAATACCATTGCTGAGTTTTATGTACGTGAAGAGAAGTACAATGAATTCAATTACGAGTACAATTGCAATGACAACTAAGGCAACTATTTTTGTCTTTTGCCAGCAAGGGTACTTCTTCTCTTCCAATGGTTCGGCAGAACTATACTCACTCATGAGAAATGCCAAAACGGTTTAATAGAAAAAGTGTCATTTTTTTATGTCCGAAGACTCGAAGGTGCAACACTTCCAAAATACTGACGAACTCAGAAGAGCAGCATGGCAGTATGTTCTTGACAACTTCTTTGAGTTCTCCAGGTACACCTTGGAAAATGCTGAAGAACTCCGACACAGAGAATTTGGAGAAATTGCACTCCAATACTACCTTGACAAACAAAGGGTAAATTAAGACTAAAAACTTAACGTTTAAAAAGTGACATTTTTATGAGCTCCGAGTCACCGAGAAAACTTGGTCAGATGTTAGCAGCTTACTTCCCTGAGGAGGATGGAAGCGTTACATACATCAGGTTCAAAAACAACGAACCTGGAATTGCGTACCAAATTCGCAATTACATGACCATGGAAGAGTACGAAAGGTTTCTACAAGAGAACCAGCTCTAAACAACTCAGAAAAGAAAGAGTAAAAGTTTAATTCGTAATTGTTTATTTTTTTACTTGTAAGGGCAAGCTGCAAGTATGAAGTCGACTATCTCCGTCTTTGTTTTGACGAGCTGGACGGCTCTTGCGAGTACGTCTGTTTTGCGGTCTCCAGCTGGTGTCTGACCTTCGTAATTGCGCATGTTCTTGAGAGCTCCAACTGTAAATGGTTGTAGGATGAAGAGTCTCTCAGACTGCTTGAGGTAGTCTTCACGGTCACGACCGAATCTGTGGTACGAGTCGAATCGGTCGATTTGAGGGAAGAGACTGAAAGCCTGTCGTCTTCCATTGGAGCTGTAGCATACTCTTTGCGTAAGCGGTTCAGACCTTCTTCGAAGTCTTGGTCTCTCTTCGATTGAGATTGGAATTGGAATTGCTGGGGTGGAGCTTGCTGGAACAACCAAGGGTTGGGGAAGTAAGGCATAGGCTGAGGAGGGTAGTTCGGGAAGCCTTGTGGTGGGTAGTAACCTTGAGGTGGAAATTGGTAGTAATTCGGAGGTACTTGCTGGAACTGAGGTTGCTGAGGAGACTGTTATGGTTCTGCAGCTTTCGGTTCTTCTGGCTTTGGAAGGCATTCAGGAAGAGGAACGTCAGTCATCCGTTTGTGTCCTGTCGGAAGGAAAAACTTTTTCTGTCGGAAGGAAAAACTTTTTCTGAAGTTCGACCAAAAAGTTCTCAATTTTCGAAAATTTGAATGGTTTACGGACGGACAACTGGAAGAGTTCTTCCTGTCGGAAGGAAAATTTTTTCCCTTTGTCGGGAAAATATTTTCCTGTCGGATGGAAGAACTTGGAATGCAAGAAAGACTTGACGAGGCAATTTACCTAATTGAAATTAACGACTGCGTAAAAGACTACTTGCGCAAGGTAATGAAGCCCAAGGTCAAGTTCATCACTATTTCTGGAAGGTCTACACTTCAGCTCGAGACTTCGACTGGAATTCCAATTCAAATACCAGACGGGACAGCCTACGATGGCATAAAGGACGCCAAAAGAGAAGCTCTTGTTAAGTTCCTAAACAAACGTCCTTGGATAAAAATGCCAAACAAGGAGAACCCCCTACCCCATATGAAATTGGCAATTCAGTCTCTCCTTCACTTCTCTGGTCAACCATTCTTTATAACTACAGAAGGCGACATTCAGCCAGTTCAGTAAACATCTCATTTTAACTCACTTTTTTTATGTTTTTACTCACACTCGTACTCACCAGGTATGAGTACAACTATTTCAACTGTGAACCTTGTATTGACCGGTCTTCCTGTAAATGCAAGTTCGGTCAATACACAGTTTATGGTGGCAAGAAGGACAGTGGGGAATGCGCGCTCGAGAGAGAATTGAAATTCCAGACCCAACTCCAACAAGAACTCTCAAGTTACCAGAGACTCGTGTGAAGAAGAAGCCTTCTGGTAAGTTTCTTATAGCCATCTATATGGCACGTTTAGAGTAAAAACATTTTTTTCATTTTTTGAATGAAGCAAGTTAAATTCGTCCCACACCAAACTCAATGGACCGATGAAGAGTTTCAAGCTATGGTTGAAGGTGTTGAGAACGACATAGACGGCGAACTTGAAGGAGCTCAAACCACAATTGCAACCAAAATTGCACAAGTCAAAGAAGAGATAGCTCCACTTAAAGCTACCAAAGCTACTCTTGACCTCATGGATACTTACCGTTTAGATGTCAAGAGAGGAATAAGACAATTAAAATTAAAACTTCTAAACTACGAAGCTATACTCCAAAAGTTAGCAGAAATGAGAAGACTTTACCAGAGCTACTTACATGTAAGGGACTTACCTTCAAGCAGTCCGACCAAAGATGAATTTTCTGACATTGTCCCAATTTTGTCCGAAAGTCAGCTCAGATGTTTTGAACTGCTCCCAACATATCCAGAATATGAAAATTTGCCTGAACTCTTTCGGTTCCTCAAAAAACGTTTTTTGGTTCTCATGTTCGAAACTTTTATCGGAAGAGACAACAAACGTTCAGAAGAAGAGCAAGATATTATTTTAAACTTGTTGTATGACTTAACTGTCATAACCAGCTTTTTGAAGTAAAACCGTCATTCTCAAACCACTTCATTTTTTCGATGTCCGAACAAGCACCGAAGCCAAACTCAATGGAAGATGTCCTTTCAAGGTTGCCAGACAAGCGCCCAGTTCAATTCAAATATGAATTTGAAAGCTCATCTGACAAACACCATTAAGACTCTCCAAAGTAGTCTTATGACAGAGATGACCAATCTCAAAGCCGATGTCCTCATGAACCAAGCTTCCAATGAGAAATGCCTGAACGATTTCGCGGAAACCTTGCGCAATTACGAGAGAGAGAACCGAGACCTTGCCAGACTCATCTACCGTTTCTTCGAAGAGATAGACGCCATCTGGAAGGTACTCGGAAAGGACAGAACATGCAACACCGTACTTCGTGAGTACCAAATTGAAGAAGGAATTGTCGAGGAAGAAGAGGAAGAAGAGAAACACGAAGAAGAGGAAGTTTGGGCAACCCTTGTTGCCGATGACGCTTACGAAATTTCCCAACCCTACCCATACCAAATCTGCAACAAGGAGACAGGCAAGGTTCTTACCCCAGTCCTCAACAACTTGGGACACTTGAACCTTAACCTTCGGAATCGCGGTTCAATCTCCATGGGCAAGCTTGTCGCAATTCAATGGGTTCCAAATCCAGACAAGAAGACGAAGGTCAGACACATTGACGGTGACAAGCTCAACAACCGTAAGGAGAACCTCGAGTGGTTCTAAGAGTAAAAAATTATTTTAGGGGGAAAACCCAAGTAAATTTAAGTTTTTATTTTTGGTATTCGTACCAATTTTGGAATGTGAAGACCACATCCCAACCTCTGTACGTGAGTCTTGGGTCCACGTCTAAGACCCTTCTGTAGCAATTCCAAGCCCGAGCAAATTCAATTGTCAACCACTCGTCTCCTCTGTAGTCTTCAATCCATTCTTTGAAGAGACGGTCGAGTTCGGGCTTGGAATATCTCTTGCTTGGGTCCGAGACCAACATTTGGTTGAACTGGACGAAGCGCTCAGGGATGTACGCCATTAAAAAAATGTCACTTTTAAAAAAATAAATTTTTTTATTTCATGCAATGTTTAACTATTTCACCATCTTCTTTAACACCCCAGTACTTACGCTTGGAGAGGACATGAACTTCGGTGAAAAATTTGTCCAATTTGAATTGACCCATCTTTTCACCGGCCATTCCCATTTCAATGAGTTTGTTGTATCCTTCTTCGTTCGTCATGAGTGCGTCAATGTTCTCATAGTAAACCTTCACTTTGGATTTGACTTCGGAGAAGAATTTGTTGTAGTTGTCAAGTACTGCCTTTGCGAACTGAGGGTAAGACCAATGTTCGACAATAGGTTTTAATGTGGTTACTAAGCCACTTTGACCTTGAGTGAATTCGTACTTCAAAACAAAAGGAGAAAACCTTTCAACAAAGTTGTCGACCTTCTCAGAATGTTTACTCTTCATCTCTTGAGGTTTCTTAATGGAATATCCCCATGTCGAATTCATAAGCAATTTGAGTGTCATTGCAAGTTTGGGGTTTGAAGCTTTCCTAATATCATACAGTTGTTGTATGACTTTTCCAACTGTATAGTTCCTTCCCGGGAACTCACCATCTTCGTTTGGAATTCCAGTCGGAATATATTGGACAAACCTCATGTATGCAGCGTTAAGGTCGACATAGTATATCTTTTCATCTGAGTCGAACTTGTCGCAACCAATTGGTCCAGTTTGTGGAAATTCAAGTGAGTCTCTTATCTTCTGAGAAACTTCTCCTGTTATCTCATAAACATCGTCGAAGCAACCTGTTTCATATAAAACCTTCTGACCTAACTCAGATGCTCTCCAATACAATTTGACGTCAATTGGATGTCTCAATGGAAGTTTGTTTATAGCATCTTGAAGTTCTTGCAACCTCATTGGAAGTTCTTCTGGTTCAGGTTGGTATCCGAACATACCAACCCCTTGTGGAACTGTGTACTTCTTTTGTACTAGAACTTTGTCTGGAACAACTTTTGGTCTTGCTAACAATGAAAAGTTTGTTTCGTCTTTTGGTACAAAAGTTTCTGTCAGCTTGTCATCTGGAATTGGTTCCAACAAACCTTTCTCGAAAAGAATGTTTACAGCTCTGACAATGTTGCACTTACTTTTACCAAAGAATGGGTTTGTAAGACTTTCGTTCAACATGAAGTGGTTGTGGACAATTACAATCTTCAACCATGGTAAGTCTTTGTCAACAACATAGTCGTCATGTGAAGAACCTTTAGCTGTAGGTATGTTGACTCGGATATTGACATTTGCCAACGGTGCAATTTTTGCCAATTGACCTCTGAGAATGTACCTTGTCTTCACACATGACTCAAGATACTTCATCTTCTCATCTGTAACAAGACCAGAGTTCCTGAGACATGTAAGAATGCAAGGTTCGTTGACAATTGTTTCAATTGAATTGTAAATTCCATACCTTGTCAAGTCAATGTCAGACTTATTTATGAACGGGAAGTATCCAGCATGTTGTCTGACTGCTTGAGGGTTAGGTTGGTACCATTCGAACTTGACACTTGCAATTCCTTCAATTGCATTCAAAATGTCTGAGTCGGAGTCAACCATTTGTTCTCTCTTTGTAGTCTTGAAAGCGTCAAGAAGTTTTGCGGCTGTTTGTTCATTGCCATGTGCATAGTAAATGTGACCATCCAAATCTGTTATGGTCAATCTGAGATTGTGTCCTTTCTTATTTCCGTCTTGAATTGCAGCAAGTACTCCCATGAAGCCTTCTTTGTTCTTTCCTTCGTCAAAGTTTACTGTAAAGGTTCGACCAGATGTAATTTGACTTCTAACTTCACGATACTTTTCATATGCATATCTTGTTCTTTCCATGGGAGCATGTGCGTCTTCACCTTTTCCTTTTTTCCTTCTCAAAGGATGCAATTGTTCGTCATGTTTCCAGTAGAATCTGGCAAAGCCGTCGTGTCCTTCAACTTGAGGTTCACTAACATCGAAAGGCATGTCCATAAGACGTTCTTCTTCTAACCTCTCTAGTCTGTTTGGATAATTGGCACGTGCTGTTTCCAAATCTAATTCGTAGGTCAGACCAGCCAGTTTGTCATAGACTTTTATGGGTTTTCCTTTCTTATATTTAAACTTCTTCGAAACTCTCCAACCATATCTTTGTAACTCTGCTTTTATTCTAGCAGACTTTCTGTCCATTCTATATGGGGGCATTTTTATAAAAATAAAAAAATATTTTTTCTTTACTTTACATAACCGCCTGCTGCCATAAGTCTTTGACGCCAACCCATACCAGCTAATGAAGGTTGACTTGGTTTAGTTTGGAAACTAAACTTTGGTTTTGGTTTATCTTCAGTTTTTGGTTTTTCTTCTTCTATCGGTTTTTCGTCACTTTTCGGTTCCTCTGACTTTACTTCACTTGCAGGAACAGTTGTGTCGTCAACATCTTCATAAATATCATATGCCATTTGTTTTTGTTTTCCTTTCAACTTTTTGTGTTTGTTGTAAAGTTTAGAATATTTCGACTCTAAGTCAATGAGATGTTCTATAATGAACTGTTGGTCAGTGAAGTAAACTTTTCCATCTGTTGTCTCGAAAGCTCCTTCAGACTTCAATATTTTATTTGTGAGAGTCTGTTTCTTTTTTGAGATACTAGCCGTTCCATTTTTATGAAAAGTGACTTTATAGTTAGGGTTTGTATTTCCAGACCTGGCACTTTCTATTATTGAATTTTTCTCTTCATCTGTAAGTTCTTTGACAGGTTTTGACAATGGTTCTGAACTTTTTGTTTGTGGTGTCAAATCTACCGTTTCAACTTCTTCGGTCATTTCATCTCAGTAAAAAATTTTAATTTGGTTTGTTTTCAACTGGTTGTTGTTGTGGAGGTGGGATGGTTCCTTTAATAATATCATTCAGTTTCACATGCTGAGCCTGACTATATGGTATCGGTTTAAATGCTGGAAGCCGACAAATCCATCTTGAACTCATTTGTCTCAATGTTGCATTGTTCATTTCATCTCAATAAAAAACTTTACATTCCCCACGTTTGAGGTGGTTGCGGTTGGTTATTGTTTACCCATTGTTGTGCATGGTTATATCCTCTGTTAAAGAATCTTTCACCTTGGTCCATATAGTGTCCTGCTTGGTTATAGTAGTCATTTGCTTTGTTATAATAGTTTCCTGCTTGTCTTCCTACATTGTCCATCCATCCTTGAACTTTTCCTCTTGTTTCAGGATTTGGAATAAGATTTGTTGCATCTCGTGCTACATCCCAACCTTTCTGTACAGTTTGTATAATAGGTTGTGCTTTCGCTTTCAGTATACCTAATGTACTCAAAATCTTCCTTCCAATTCCAAATGCACCTCTGGCTATTGTTCCCACTGCGGGTAAAAATCTAGATGCGACTCCTGCTAATGCGCCAAATAAACACATTTCTTATAGGGTAAAAAATGACGAATCCGAACAAGGACCCCTATGTTTCTAAAGCGACAAAGAAAGCACTCATGATAAAAATCTTTAGTTCAACACCAAATGCTTGGTTTATGGATATCTTGGAAAACATTTGTGTAAGGATTGTAGTTGGCTTCTCTTGAAAGAACTTGGTCCAGTGGTGGATACTCTAACTTAACATCTGATGTAGCGTTAGCGTTTGAAGCTGAGTTTAAATTCACGGCGCCATGCTCCAAGACCGAAGGTCCCGACTTAAGTTCTGGTTCTTTTTCTTTCAAACACTCTGAACTATAGTTCTTTATGACAATATTGTTTGTCGTTCGTGAGTCAACATTTGATGTTGGTTCAATTGGAACATTAACGGCACCAGCTAAGATGGATTTGCTTCTCATTTCATATAGAATAAAAACCTTTTATATGTATGAAATGAACAATATACTCGACAAGGGTTTGAATGTAAAGCTAACGAATGAAAATAATGTTGAATTCACTGAGACAGGTGCTGTGTATAAAGATGTAGAACTACTGAACAAAAGAGCTAAGGGAAGAAGCAGGAACATGAACAAAGGGTGGAAGCCTATAAAAATTTATGTCAATGATGGCTCAGGAGGTTCAAACATAAAGTATGCAGAAAGTTATAGAGTTTATGCTCTCAAAGGTGAAAAGCCTTCATTTAAGAACAGCTATTCTAACGCATATCCTCAAAAGCTAACGGATGGGGAAGTGGATGATATGAATGACAGCAAAAATATTAACAGAAATGGCGACAGAGATGCATGGAATTTGTTTACCATCAGTCAATTGAAGGTTAAACTTTAAAACAATGTTGGTCGTTCCCATGGAATATTTTTGACTTTAATGGTATTAGTCATGATATGAATCTCAAGGTATGAACGAGGAGAGATGAGAGACTTATATGCTTCCCAAATTTCTTCAAAAGGTAATGTTATACCTGACTGTTTCCAAATGAGTTCAATATCATAGCGTGAGAAACCTTGAAAGATAACGAAGTCAGTTATGAGACGTTTTATGTTTAAAGCAAGGAAACGCCATGTTTGCATAAGTATTGCTACAGTTAAATGGTAATGTCTGACTTTAGTTATGATGTTAGCTAATGGTGAGTCAGGCTTTGACACTAAACTTTTTCCGGCGAAGTCGTCACAAACGAGCAGAGTGTTTGAAGGATACTTTTTGAAGGGGTATTTTGAAAGTTTTGATAGAATGTAGTTTGTCAGTCGTTTCATATCGTAAACTCCTGAGTACTGACGTAAGTGGTGTTTGTCAATAATTCTTTCCATCTCTTCTGAAGTCTTTTGCATTCCTGACTGTATGAACTCTACAATAGCATAATATTTTCTCTTACGTCGAATGTAACGTTGAAGAAATTCAATGAGTTCGCTATCTGGAACTTTAACGACAGATGCTTGAACTTTACTCATGAATGTTTTCGCTGTTGAATCCATAGAGTCTGAAGTTGCTGATATAATGATTTGGTCATAGTAAGAGTCGTTTCCTAAACGCTCTGTTATGAGTATATGACGAATGAGGTTAAATGTCTTACCTGAACCCATCTTTCCACAATAGAAATAAACGCCATTTGAACAGAACTCATAATCTTTGCTGAAAGGAAGAATAAGAGAAGAGTTAAGTTTGTCTGTAGTTTCATTCATGTCTTCATCTACGTCATGTATTAAATGCTTCATTTTATCTCCATTAAAAATGCAAGTCAGAAATATTCAGAACATAGCACCGAGTCTAACTGACAAGAGTATAAAGATATACTATGAACACGTTATGATGAAACCAACCAAAATTCAAGAAAGTCAGTATACTTATGAATATCCAAGACACTGGGTAGAGTATGTAGGAGGTGAGAAAGCTATTGAAATAAGACAAGTTAGAAGTATTCCAGCAGGAAGGACAATATTATTGAAGAACTTTAATGTTTTGAGATATAATGATGAAACAAAGAAGCAAGATAGTTTCCCTGTTGCTGTGTATGTGAACTTAGATACGGGAGATGACATGAAAGTTTTTAACACAAAGCTTCAAATGGTATTGAAAGAACAACTTATAGCAGAAGGACACCCATTACCTTCAGAAGTTACCATAGCATATAATTTTGAAACAAATGCAATAGATTTTAAAATCGCCTCTGCAAAGAAGTCAGGTTTTACATTTAATGAAGCAGATGTATATTCGAATGAAAACTTCAAAGCTATTGCATGGTTAGATAATGACGATTGCTTTAAGAAAATATTTAAATTCAGTGACTCAAAGATGTCAATAGATGACCTTCGTGGAATGTTACCATCGACGTTTACAGTTGAAGGCTCAGCAGGATTGCTTACAAGATTGTCAATTGGTGGTATTTGGTCTCGTGAGAACATTGTTATAAAATCCAGTATAAGTGAATTTGCTGAAGAATCTATATTATGTCTTTCAAACTATATGTATTCGCCACCGAAGCATTATAGTATAACAAACTTTGTCAGTAAGTTTAACATAAGACGTGTCGAACCTTCTTCAATGAAAGATGTTGTGCTACCCAAAGACGGAAAGGATGGACTCATTATTGAGATGATTTTAATAGCATATTAAATGAGCTTGTTCTTGAAGGTCATTCATGATGAAATAACTGTTGTAGAAGATGTTAGCAATTGTTCAGACATTTTGAAGCGTATAGATGATATAAGAAAGAAGTTAGATAGACCGCAAAGCGGTGAGGGCGAAGCCCGTGAGAATGTTTATGTTTCATTGACTTTCTCCAGTAACGAGAACTTTTATGAGATAATATTGAAGAGAGATGATTTTAATATGGTGTAAATGGTAGCTTGGGCAGCTTTAGGCGCAATGGGAACAAAAGCATTAGCATTTGGAGCAAAAGCACTTGGAGCTTATGACGCAGTAAATAAAATGAGTGGAGGAAGGGTTTCGAAGACATTAGATGCAAATAAAGGAAAGATTGGAGGCTGGGTTGCAAAGAAGTTAAGATTAAATAAAATAGGGCTCATAAATAAAGCATCCAATTTGGTTGCGACTGAGTCAGAAAATGCTTTAGGAAAGGACGATGAGTTTGCAAAACACGCAAAAGACTTTAATGACCAGATGAAAGGTGAAACAATGCATTTAAATAGAGTCGATGGAACTAAAGAAAATGTTTCTTCTCCACAACTTCCACCAGCAGTTCTTCCGTATGGTCCCTATGGAATGTATGGAAACCCTTACGAAAGACCATTTGACCCATTGACCTATATGAAGAAGAAAGTGAGTCAGAAGATTATGAGCTGTTATGTGAAGCACAGCAATGGGAGGAGTTGCAATACTTTTGTAAGTGAGAATGTTTATTTTTTACATTAGTGAGGTGAAGTGGTTGGCGGCTTTGTAAATATTTAAGGTTAAGTTAGTGTTGTCGTTTGTGTTGTAAAATATACGTTAACGGTTTTGTAAAGTGTCAAATTCACATATAATGGGTAAGGTGGAACGCAGTGCCTCCGTACCCTTGATATGTATACTAACTTAAGTCACCCCCTTTCAATGACTCAGATATCTTAGAATAGTTTGAAAAGTTTGTTGTGTTCTTATTTAGAGCTTGCATAATGAGTTGTCGGTTGTGTTGTATTTCTCTCATAGACGCTGTTTCATTTGACATTTTTATTATAGATAAAATATGCTTCCAATAGAAAAAGAAAATTCTAGAGTTGCTACAACTAAACCATTAGATGAACTTTTTACTAATGTCGGTCAAAAGTTTGAGACAGATACCGTAAAGCATGATGGCTATCGTTTTGACTACCCATTAAGATGGTTAAGAGACCCATCTGTCACAAAAGCTATTGGCTTTCGAAGAATAAAGTTTGTGTCTGTAGAAGATAAAAGTTTTCCATTTATTGTAAGGTTTCATATAGATTATACATCTGAAGGGCAACGAAAAATGTGGGAAGAAATTGAGCTAATACAAGTTGACCTCTCATCTTCTCTACAGACTGCATTAAAAAATATAGAAGATAAAATAAATTCATGTTATGCAAAATATGCTGATGAATATGCGAATACCGATAGCACACTTTATGTGAGAATTGTATATGACAAACAAAATTCACAAGTGTCATTTCAAATCTACGAAGACAATCCAAAGATAAAGACGAACAAATATATACAGAATTCACTGCAATGTCATGGTATTATTTGCAAAGAATGTTAAATCAGAAAGTTGAACCTCCTTTAGCAAATATCTACAGTCGATATGCAAGAGATGAACCATATTTATTTAAAGATGTTTTCGACCCAGATGCTATTATTGTTCATGCTTCATTTTCTGGCGCCCAAAACTCTTTCTTATGCTTGGCAAATGACTTTTACGAAAAACCTACAAAGTTATACGAACCACCAAGTGGAAGTATTTCAGACTTTCAAGTATGGTTTACTACAGATGGAAGAAAAAGAATAATTCCATTATACCATGCGTTTTACTTAGAACTTAGTTTCATATACAACTACTATCGAACAATAAAAATATAATTTTTTAATATACCGGTTGTGGTTGCCAACTTGACTGTGGTGCAGGTTCAGGCTGTTGTATAACAGGAGCTTGCTCTTCTGGTTCAGGGTCTTTAGGTATAATACCAACGAACTGACCTACTCTTTTACCAATATTTTTGACACCGTTCCATACTCCTCTTCCGACAGATTTTATTCCATTCCATATACCTCTTCCAACATTTCGAAAGAAGTTTCCTATCTTACTGAAGAAACCCATTTTACTATATGTAAAAATCTAATGTCCGCCTAGTCTCTTACGTTTCCTGTTGAGTTCCATAGCATTCTTTAACTGGAGCTCATACATTCTGTTTCTCCTCTGGTAGAAAACATATTCTGGGTCAACTCCTGTGTTCGCGTCATCTGCATAAAGTTGTTTATATCCCACTTCAGGGTTTGTATAAAACTCTTTCCATCTCATATTTGCATACCATGGTGGCAAACCTAACGCAGCGTCATTTGACATGGCAGTTTGCATTTGTACATCTGTTGGCACTTGACCATAGTTTGCCATTGCAGTTTGTATTCTAACTTCATTTGGAATATTCTCTGGGTTTGGTTGTCCAGGTTGCTGTGCATTCGCTAAGTTCTGTGCGTCCATTTAATATTAGATAAAAATATCTCTTACGAGTACATATGCTGAACATTTGCAGGCATTGGTTCATCTTCATATTCTCTGTACTTTTCTGCCACGTCAAATAAATAAATGACACAATGGAAAAAACCTAAAACAAGTAGTCCTATTTCAAACCACATTTACTTACTAATAAAATTTCTTTATTGTGACACTTTCTCCGGTTTATAGGACCTCTCTCATATTCTATCTTGTCATATCTAAACTCATAGTCATGTATGTCCTCTAACCATCTCATAACGGTTTCCAAACCACTTTTATCGGATGTAAAGTAAAAGCATGGATGGTTATGTATAACGTCTAAAGTTTCTAAAGAGTCTCTCAAAGTCCAGTCTACTTGGTATTGAAAATCCCATGTGTTATAGAACGGCGGGTCCACTATAAAGAAAACATTTTCCTTGTCTTTATATTTTTCATACAACTCTGTCCAATGACATCTCACAAACTCTATACCCTCAATACATTTTTCTATGTCCTCTTTGAAAACATTTGTATAGTTAAGATATAAAACTTTTGACATAAGTGTTTCAATGTCATGAACTCTTATAGCACCACTATATAATAGTCTAGCAGATATACTATCCCAGTCTACATATTCTGCTTTTTTCAAAACCTCTCTCACAATATTTTTCTTATCTAATGGTATACGTTCCATCTTACCTATAGGTATCTTTTCTTTTAACTCTTTCAATATATTGTTTGTGTCTGGAATATGTTTGAGACGGTCCATATAGTTGTCGAAGTCATTGCATATAATCTTTGAGTCAGGAAATACGGTATGACATAAATGGGATATATAGAAACTTCCACCGAACAAATCTACAAATGTTAGACCATTCGGTAGTTTCTTAAGTTCTCTCAATATAATATCTTTACATCTACTCTTATTTCCAAAGAACGGTAACGGTGGTTTTGTAAAATTCATTTATATATAATAATAAAAATGTTTTTACCTGAAAAGTGACAGAAAAGTGACAAAACATGAAAACATATATAATTTGTGAAAAGTGACATAAAAGTGACATTTAAAAAGTGACACCATTAATATGATGTAAATAACAACGGTTTTGGTTTTGTCACCGGCTGGTCGGCTGGGGTTCGGTCCTCCTCTTGGGTCTTGGGCAAAATTTCTTATGGGCTAGTGTTGTAAACAGAAATTCATCAAAAGTGACACCTCAGAAAAGCTAAAATATTGAATTTTTGGAACTTTTGATAGAGCACGTTTTTAAATATTAATTAAAGTAAATGTATATTTTGTAAAGATTCTTTTTAATAAAAAAATAAAATTTTGAAGAAGAACACAAAATCTTCTGAAAAATAATATCACATAAACTCATATTATTTTCTAATATATAACTATTTTATATAAAAATCAAATTCAATGATCTTAAAAGCGAAGGATAAACCTCAAAATTTACGAATATAATGAGTGGGAATATAATGCTTATCTATCATAAAACCATATGAAATATCAATTTTTGCTTTACGCCTAATTTTTGACGACAATTAGCAAAAAATGTTAAATGTTAACACTCAGTCCATTTGAATATGAAAAATAAAATTGACTTTGATTAAATGTTTTTATTTATCATGCAATTCTTCTTGCGACCAAAGATTTGAATCAAATTTCAAAAAATAAGATAGCTTAAAAAATAATATACGGTAGTGTTTACTAATAGATGAATAGTATATAAATTCTATTAAAATGGATTTGATCCAAAAAAAATATATAAAATTTGATCATAAATAAAATCGTTTTAAATTACTTCTTCATTTAAATTATAACAATTATTTTTGGTTTTATATTTTTTTGGATCAAATCCATTTTAATAGAATTTATATACTATTAAAAAAAAAAAGGTAGTGGGGCTTCCAGGCACTTCGTGCCCTCTAGCCCCTAAATTTTTTCCAAAGTTTATTGCAACAAAAATTAGAATGTCATTCCGTAATTGGGACGAAGTCATTGCGCACTTTTCTACGCACCAACCAACACCAGAGCAGTTAGAAGTGCTTGAGAAGATGAAGGAGGAGACTCTGGAGTATTTGAGACAACAAATTGCAAATTACAATTCGAAGATTGACGAAACAGTCTATAGAGTCTCATCGGCAGAGTCACATATAGAAGTGGACCAGTTGGTCAGTGACTTATTATATTATACTGCTGAACGAAACAAATTATATAACAAATTGAAAGAATTGGAATAAAAAATTAATATTTTACTTATATTTTTTTTCTTACAAGCTCTGATAGTATGTGGGGGGCTTCCAGGCATTTCGTGCCCTCTAGCCCTGAAGATGTTTAGTATAAATGAAGTTTTTATTCGGAAAATTGTTAGTCTTCTGGTGTGAATTCGGAGGACTCTTCTTCTTCAACATCAAAGTCATCTGGTGTATCGAACTGAATGTATGAAAGCCAAATGTTGTATGTGTTTTCCAATTGGCTTTCAAACTTGAGATACATTCCATGCATGAGTGTTATTTCAGTTTCAACGTAGAGTTGCTGATGTGGCTTGAAGACATGCATGAGAATTGGTCCTCCAAATTCGTCCTTGAAAAACTTGCAGTAGCAAACATAAACTGAGATAGAGTCTCCTTCTTCAATGTCTTCTGCTTGGTTAACGAAATGAATAGCAATTTTGCGTACTTGAATTGTGTTGTTGTCTGAGTAAAATAATGGTTTGAACTTGGGGTTGAGTGAGCTAAGACATTGCCATTTTGCTGTTTCTTGTCCGTACTCACGTTCTTCTTCGTCATCCTGATATCCGTAACTCTTTGATTTGAATTCGACCCAAAGCTGTTCGACTTTTTTTGCAGCTTTGGGTGGAAGACTTTCAATAAGCTGACATATAGTTCTGTCAACCATTATCTTTGTTATTGTTGGAAAATAGTTGACAATTGTGTCACCTAATTCGAATGGGTCAGGTGTTTCTTTTTGTAGTTTGGTAAAGTCTGCAAGAACTTTGTTGAGTTGTTCACAATATTCTTTGTTAAAAGTTGCAGGAACTCTTTCTTCTGGCTTTGAATTGAAGTATTCTTCAGACAATCTGAGTAGTATTTTGCGTAGTTCAGCGTTGCTGTGGTTCTTTGTAATACGGAGCTCGTTTGGTATTGTTTTTGGTAGTGAAAGTGGCTTTGGATTGAGTGAATTGCAGGACAAATTTGAATTTGAATTGTCTGTTCTGCTTGGAGAATGTGTAGATGCTGCAGTTTGATATTGAGGTTCTAAACCTGTGGGTGCTGAAAGTCTGCAAGCAATTTCTTCAGGTGAATTTGGAGCGAACACGCTAGCGAATGCCATTATGAAAAATGAACTGTTTTTTTCAAATAAGAGTTTGAGATGAACCGTTTTCGTCAACGGAGACCCCCTCTATTTTTTTATTTTATTTAATAGTTACCGTTGGAAAAACGGTTTATCTCAAATATTGAATGAACTATAAACGTTTTTTGTTTTCTATATATACTTTTTTGTCCAACGGTAAAACTTTTTACACAACGGTTTTTGAGAGTCGTCGCTGTTGACTTTTTTGTAGAGCACTCAAAATAGTATAACTTTGTCCGGACAAGTAAGGGTCTATCGTCGCTACAGGAAAAGTTACAGGCGTTCCAAGGAAGTATACTTTGAGAAGACTTTCCCCCTTATAGAATGAGATAAGACGGTTATTTTACAAAACTGACAACACTTTGACCGAGTAGTTTTTTGTGCTGAACAAAAAGTGTCATATAAACATCTGTCAAAAACCGCTTTTTAACTTCACTTAAAATGCCACGTAAGCTACGTAAGAATATACGTAAGAGGAAGAGAGCATTGAAACATCCAATAGTAAAACTGACACCACAACAACAGTTGCAACAACAAATGATGAATGACCCCACTATGCTGCAACAAATGTCAAGCAACCCTATGCTTTTAAACTGAGTTATTGGTGCACAGAGTGGAGGTTTAAGAGCGGCACTTTTAGCGAAAATGGCAGGCTATGGTGGAGCTGCAGACGGAACAGCTTATAACCCTCAAAGTCAAATGAATTTGAGTTCACTCAAAAATCAAATAACAGATGTCAAAAAGTCAAACATAGACATACAGAAACAAATAAGTGAAAACGAAAAGAAACTAGAATATGACAGACACACAAAGAAACTCAATGAGTTAAACGTAGAGAAAAAGAAGAAAGAAGAACAACTGAAAGAACTAAGTACAGAGGAATATGCGAAAAAAGTGTCAGAAAAAGCAGCAGAAGTAGCAAAAATGGAACAAGATGTTATAAATTTGAAAAACCATACTACTCAATATAAAGTACTGAAAGATGAAGAGATAAAACAAAAAGCCCTGAAGACATATATGGATAGCGATGAGTATAAAAAAGAAGTTGAAGCAAATGTAAAGGCAGAAAAACTTTTACAGTTGCAAAACCAAACCGTACAGTATGAAAACTTAGCACAAGAAAGTAAAAATAACGACGCAGCCATGCAAAAGGCAATGAAAAGCGCAGAATATATAAAAGCTAATAATGACTGGTTAGATGCCCAAGCCAACGCCAAAGCAGCCCAACTTATAGGGTCAATAAGGACAAAAATACAAGCGGATGAAGACAGTTCAAATGAAGCTTTAATGAATGCTGACTTTAAGAACGCCTTCGAAGCTCTTCATAGTAAGGTGAAACTAGTGAACGACTTCTCATCTGGAAAGAAACTGAAGTCTGAAGGTTTCGACAAAGAGTTAAAAGAAGTAGCACAAAATATGACGAAAATAACAGATGCAGCAACGAGACAGGCAGTTCAAAGTGCCTATGACGCCGTTAGAGCAACTGTTGTGGAAAGTCAAGAAAAAGAGTTACAACAGACCAAAACAGACCTAGTAAATGCTTTCTTAAGAACGAAAAGTCAGGTAGGACATTATGCTGCAGATGGAACATATGTGCCAGCTGGTGGAACTTATATACCACCAAACCCTCCAAGAGAAGCACCTGCACCAGGACTACCTAAAACATTTACATCGTCACATGGACACAGACACAGGCATGCACCAAAACCAACACAACAACCAACAGTTCAAAACACTGCACCACAACCAACAGTTCAAAACACTGCACCACAACCAACAGTTCAAAACACTGCACAGCAACCAACAGTTCAAAACCCTGCACAACAACAACCACAAACAGAGCAAGGACATAAAAGAAGTAGAGAACAAGGAAACCAAGAATTCTTAAAAATGCTTAAGGAAGACTATGGTTACCCAGATACTCTTGACTTTAGTGACAGATATAAAGAAGCTATTAGAAAGTTCAAGGAAGGAAATACTGACCCGAACCTATTTAGCTTTATGGTTCAGCACCAAATGGGATATAATTTCAAACCTGGAAAATACAAGCTCGCTAAGGGATATGATTTAATAGCATATCATCCAAATGACATGACTGAATTTACTCCGAGATATTTGGTGTCAGAGATAAATGATAATTCAACTATCTTCATGAAACGCGTAAAAAATAGAGACGGAACGAAAGAAGAAAGGGTTATGAATGCGGATGACTTAAATAGGGAACTTGTTAAAAACGGTCTCGGAATATATGAAATGCCAGCAGATGAGGTACAAGAAACTCCACAGGAAGAAGTTCAGATACAACCAGACATGGAAGAAATAGTTCAGCAACAACAGCTAGAAGAGCCAGAAGGAAACGAACAAGTCCCTCCTTTGGAAACTAACTTCACAGAACTAGATGAAGATTTGGAACAGCCGAAAAATCTTGACCCTCAACAAGAGTATGCGGAGAATATGGAATCTTTCCAAGAGTCTAAGAAAAATTCGGCTGACATAGTAGAAGAATATCGAAAAATGTTCGCCGACATACAAAAGACTCCAACATCAGATGAAAATATTCAGCATAGAATGGAAGAACTGAAAGAAAATGTACGCAAATACAACAATCCTTTTTACTTACGACCATATAACGTTCAATCTTTGGCTGAACTCGGTGAAAATAAAAGGTTAAATTTCAACAAAACATATAGAAATGAAACATTGTTTAAAGTTCATTCAGAACCTAACCAATATGGAAACAAACCTACTTTTGTTTATGCAGACTATGGAACTACAATGAGATGGGGTCATAAAGCTAATCCGGATAGGTGGTTCATAAACTTACAACCACAATTCCAAGAAGTTGTAGACGCAATGGAAGTGAATGGTGAACCAGATATAGCTGGTATTTTCAGCGCGGCTTTAATGCCATTGAAAGATATGAAAGATGCAGATATTTTGAACCAGTATGAAATGAACATGGCTGATGGAAATATAACACCTGACGTTCTAAAACATTTATCTCAAAGAACTACACAGAACCATAAAGATGGTATATTTGGTGAAGAGTTTAGAAAGAAAGTTAGGGAGAGAGAAGGAAGAGAACCTATTGTACATGACCTTGCAAACGAAAGTTTACAAAATGTCATAAAAACTTACTTTGCAGACAATGAACTGAGAAGGGATGAATATTTAAGAAAACTCAAATGGACAGTACCAAATGAAATGTTAGTATTGAAAAACATGTTCCTTGACAAAATAAAACCAACTACAGAAATAAATGACGCAAGACTGAAACATTGGGTAAAAGCTTTCCCATTCACAAAAGATATTATTGGTAACATGGAAAGAAAACCAGAATGGCTACAAAAACATATATTTGGAAACGAGCTTATTCCATATGGACAAGCTATATTTGAAGAGCTTGAACCGGAAACTCAGGAAAGAGTCATGCAAACAATACGCGAAGACTCAAATACAAACTATGACAAAATCTTTCTAGGATATAGGTTACCTGAGATGGGCGACCAGAGCCCAAAGGCAAAAAGGACATGGGAAATTTACAACATACTAGGTGAACATGAGGCAAAGATGCAACAACTTGAAGCAGAGGGCAAGTTACCAAAAGCGACACCAAAGAAGAAGAGTAGAACAAAGTGAAAGTAGTGAAGAAGTAACTTCATCTAGTGAAAGTAGTGGCAATGAAGGAAAAAGAAGAGTTGAAAACTCAGTCAGGAAGAAAGTAAAGCTTGGTCCGAGTGGGTTCTATTATGATATATAAATCCAACTATTCTATATTTTTACCCATATGAAATGTACGCCGCTCAGAATATAACGCCAACAGTTTTGGATGCCATGAACGGAAATGTTTCCGAATGGTATAACGAATGCGACAATGCCATTAGAAGGTCAGAAATAGTTCCTGGAACTTACGAATATACAACTGCTGTTTCTTATGGAAACGTAGGTGAGTTTGGAGAAGGTTCTTCAACAACAGTAGATATTGCTTGCGACAGGTTTCATATTATTTCTATTGACAACTCATTCTTATACGTGGAACAAGACATTGAAATAAAACCTTCTGCCAAGTTGTCTGACAAGAAAGGTTGCAATGGAATTTTCTATGTCGGATACCAATATGCTCCAGAAGTTTTCATGGGATATAAGATATATTCTAACTCTGACTTAGTTCAAACAGTAACATGGGCAAACTATGAATGGTTCGCTTTGAGAAACTCAGTACAACCACAAGCTAGAGAACAAACAGACCAGTATGCAAATATTGAGAAAATAAGAAGACTTGACCCTAACGTTCCAAATGCTTTAGCTGCCAAATATATTGCAGTTCCACTTATGTTCCCTATACACCAAATATCTGTCAAAGACTTTGCAGGTGAAGTTGGAAACCAAAATCCAGGAGCCGCAGGTGCAAGAACAGATATTGCTTTAACAACTGCAATGAAACATGCAGATACTATGTTTGTACTGTTCAGACGAACTATAAATGACTATTCTTGTTTCTACAACCCTGGTATTAAATATCATATAAACATAGATGGCAAATATTATCCAAGAGAAGAATATTCTACAGGTGAGGATATGAGGTCATACAACTTGACATTAGATGCTATGAACTTTAACAACAACTTCACAACAACCATTAACCCTGAAATGCAAAGTTCTATTATGCCATATGTGAAAGTATGGACTCATACAGGAGGTCAAAAAACTCAATATACAAATGGAGACCGTTCAAACTTTTGGCTTGGCATTCCATTTGCTGACTCAGAAGACTTTATGGGTGGTATTTCAACTGTTGGTACAGTTCAAATACAATATACTGGTGACAGAGACGGTCCAGATGAATTGAGAGCAAAGAAGTTTACAAAACCAATAGCACTTTTCACGGAAGATGCTCTTTTGAAGATTCGTTCGATGAAACCTGCTGGGGCTCCTCAGATTGGCATAACGACAGCTTCCATCGAGCAGATTTTGGCAGCAGGTCAGTAAGTTGTTCTTGAACTGACTTCTCTCCGTCAAATATTGACAGTACGCCAGTTTTGACATAATATTGTATTATAAACTTACCTTTAGAAATATCGGTCAGTTTTGTTGTTATATTTTTGTCTGCTTCAAGAACTTTCACCATTTCAGTTATACCAACTTTCTTTGCTTTATGAAAATATTTTGGTTCAGCAAAGACTGCTATTCTATAACATTTTCCATTGTTTGTGTAAAGAACTATTCTGTCAATGTATTTGTATTGTTTGTGAGTATAAACTTTGTTCTGCTTCAATTCGAAGAGATATCCGAATACGTCCATCTTTTTATTCTAAGTAAAATGTCATTTCCGAAAAATAGAAGCGTAAGTGTTTCAAAAGGTTTAATGGCGGTGGCAGATGTGAAGTTAAATTCACCAACTCAAACAAACAGTCAAAGTGTTGTTGTCAATGTCAAAGACAGAGATGTTGAAGTGGGGAAACCATACGAAGACGAAGATGGTATAACAATTGTTCCTGTAAAAGAACAACCAACATATCCTGAAGTTAGCAGAGACTTAAGTTCTGTTGCAGATATTCGAAACGACTACCAACAACTGAAAGACAAACTTCAAAACTCAGGAGAAGATTTGTCAAGCTTTAAGTATAATGTTAAACTTGGTCGAACACAACCCTGTAAAAGTGAACTCATATGTCATTGCACCTCATGAAGTTTTGAAAGAACTATTGAAACTTTTGACAGAGGCAGACGATATAAACATCAAAGAAATAGAACCCGACATTAGTTGCTGTGGTGTTTCATATAATGTCATTGACAAGATATACGTTATGAAAGGAGGTGAAACGTTGAACTTAAAATATAGTTTCCCAGACGTCATAAAAATATTTGACGACCACAACATTTCATTAAAATTTATTTGCTAAGTAAATGGCAGAAGACATAATGGTTTATACTATTACGACTAAAAACCCTGAGTCATATAATTCTATAACAACAAACTTACAAAGTCCTCAAGGACGATATTGTAAACTAACCTTAAACACAATGACGACTAAAGCCTGTTTTGCTCTTTTGACACCAGAAGACTTTATTGTTGTGAATGGTAAAAAATACTCCTTTGAAGATACTTACTCAGATATACCACCAACAGGTTTTGTTGACTTATTTAATACTTTAAGGACGGTGTAACATGTGCTGCAACTAGAGCAGGTTTCATTATGTTTGGATGTCCGACTGAGTTTACTATAAACGATATGAGCTATAATACAAAACTTATTTGGTTTTTACTACCAACAGTTTCCTATAACAGGAAAAGGTGTCATACAAGGAAGATCTATTCCATTGACATTAAGCACACCAATCTTATATATTGTTTCAAACTTAGGTTCAAAGTGTTATTCGAATGTCGACAGAAACTATTATGACCAAAAGATACTTATGCGTATAAACAATACTTTCTCTGCTGGTTTGCCTATTGTTCATTCGAATGCAGAATTTTCAACCTTAGTGAACTCAAACACTTTGGCAAGTATAACGTTGACATTAGTTGACGCAAACTTTGTTCCTGTAAAACTTTTATGTCCTATGTATTTGTCAATGACGGCAGAAAGTTTCGAATTGGAAGATGCAACTGGTGAAAGTATTGTATTACAAGAACAACTTCAACAACAAATAGCTCAAGAACAACAAATGCAACAAATGGAACAACAAAGTCAAGAATAAAAAAATAATATTTTTTTATTTTTATAAAAATGTACAGAATAGATGTTTCAGATTTTTATGACTTCCAAGCATTCAGAAATATGTGTCCATTTAGAGACTATAACAAAGCAGTCGAGAATTTGAAACGTTTAGTCATTTATGTTGACTCTGCCCCAGAATGTTATGTCATGAAAGAATGGGATGTTGTCTTTAACAAACCAAGAGCAACAATAGTTCTGAACAAGAATGTAGACAGAAACTTAAGAAAATAAAAGTTGTACAAGTTGGAATGAAGATGTTAGATGCTTGGGATATCTTATTGTCAAAGTTAGAAGATTTTTCAGTTCGAGGTATAAAGTTCTATACACCTTCTCCAAACTTCTATTCTATCTTCACTGGATATAAATACGAACAAGTAGAATGGAAAGAAAATATTATAGAAGCTTGGTTAGACCATGTCAAAGAAATTATATGCAATGGAAACGAAAAGTTATGAGTATATCTTATGTTGGTTTGCAAACATCTTACAACATCCAAGTGCTAAAAATGAAACTGCTCTCATTATAATTGGAAAACAAGGAACTGGTAAGAACACTTCTTTACAGATATTTTGCAAACTGTTAGAAGGTTATTCGAATCCGAATATGACAAACTTAGAAAACATCTGTGGCAAATTTAACTCTCAATAGAGAATATGAAACTTATAGTTTGCAATGAACTTCAAAGTATAGATACAACAAAAGTTTTGAACTCAGATGCTTTGAAGAGTCTTATAACAGACAAAGTTGGAGTTGTTGAAAGAAAGTATAAAGACCAAAGAGTTTGTGAAAATGTTGCAAACTTCATTATGGTTTCAAACAATGCTGTTCCGATGAAGTTAGAAAGTTCTGACAGAAGATATGTAGTTGTCAGAACGTCAGATTCTCATATGCAAGATACAGAATATTTTGACGACTTAGCAGAAACTTTGACATCTGACTTTTACAACCACTTGTTCTCATATTTATGACATTAGATATTTCTAAGTTCAATCCAAGACAAATTCCACATACCGAAGAGAGACAAACATTGTTAGAAGCAAACAAGAGTGTATATGAACTGTTCATAGATGAAACTGACTTTGTGTGTCATTAGATGAAAGGTCATTGTACGATTCGTATAAACATATTGTCAAGAATATGGTTATATGCAGCTTCTAAACGAACATTCTTGGCAAATGTCAAAAGTCTTTTAGATGTTCAGAATGGTGTATATACAAAGAAAAATTTTTCTGAGTAAATTTTAAAAAAATATTTTTTTATCCGATAGAAAAGATGACGAAATTCATCTCAGTAAACAAGTACATGTCAGGACTTAAAGAAGAACTAGACCCATTCGCATATTTGAATGTTTACTTCTACCATTTTGAAAAGTCTTCATTCAGCAAATTTGGAACATCGAACCAGTTAAGTTTGCTATTGTGACTAAAAATGGTGCGAAATTTGAAGACTTAGACATAGAAGGTTTGTTAGCAGTCAAAGAAAATTTTGACAGAAGGTTCTCAAACCTTAAAGAAGGCAAAGCATACAAACTTGTTATACCTTATGAACCAAAGAAGCAGACGACTATGAATATTATGAGTCTAAGAGTTGAAGTTCAAGGTAAATTGGGTAAAAAGATTTTAGAGTCTAAGCCAGTGTTTCTCCTAAAGAGGAAGAGAACATTGACATTGACCCAGAAATGTTCTAAAAATAAAATTTTATTTTTACATGTCAAATTTCTTTTTCTCTGGAACTGGTTCAGGTTCTTTCTTCTCTTCTTCTCTTTCTTTTCTTTCTTCTTCTTTTCTTGGTGGAGTTATGTCAAATTTGGCGCAACTATTTATGTAAAAGTTCTTTGTCCTTTAATAGCTCATCTATTCTGTTTTCTATTTCATCTTCAAGAACACGCATGTGTCTTCTTTGCATTCTAAGAACTTTTGTTGGACTTCATCTTTCCAATCGGCGTCATCTCTGTCAACAAGTCTGTCATTGACAAATTTTAAGACTGCTCTTTGTAATGTTTTATGGTTCTTGTCATATTCCCAGAAACAGAACTTTAGAACAAATTCACCTTTCTTGTTTACACTATGTAAGATTTTATGGTCGACAGATGTTTTGCTGTCAAAAAGCTTGTCTCGAATATAGATAGCGAAATCGCTAGACATTTTCTAAAAGATAAAAATTTTAATTTTTCTAAAAATATGTTAGAAAAAAAGTTTGCTGACATTGACAAAAAATTTGAGAATGTTTTAAACAAGAACAAGAGGAAGTTAGAAAATGCTCAGATAAAGCCTATACATGACAAGTTCTTATTTGCTCAGAATGGTATAACAGGTCTAATTGCACCACCTGGGTCGGGTAAGACTTTCACTTATCTTAAAATGGCTGCACAACAACAAGAACTAGATGAGAAGAACCCATTCTATGAGTTAGTTGTTATTTGTTACTTCTGGTCAATTTGACCAAACCGTCAATTCGTTCAAAGATATTATAAAGAAGTCTAAGTTAGTATGTATAAAGGATACTGAGTTGTTAGATTGGATAAAGAAGTACCAAAGAAGAGTTTTGAAGTACAAATGCTATAAATGAGTATATAAATTCTAAGTTTAAAGACCCAATGAGGAAATGCAGAGAATATTAGAGAAGAAACACTTCAGAAACAAACAGAAAGAGATAGAATACATTTCGAAGAAATTGCAATCTACGATTGGAAGACTTACCCTCATAGATGTCTTCTTATCTTAGATGACTTTGCTTCTCATCCTTTGTTAAAGAACAGAGAACAAGATATGTGTCGAATTCTTAAGAAGCTCAGACACTTTAACATCTCAGTTGTCATTTGTGTACAGACAGCAAAGAGTTTAAGTAAGGATGTTAAAAGAATACTTACTGACATATACTTTTCCCTGGATTGTCCGAAGACGATTTCATGGAACTTATGAAAGAGTCCATGGCAGGTAAGTTTGACAGACATGAACTATGGGAGAAGTACAAAGTCATACAAGACCCTCATACTTCTTTCAGAATTCATATCTACGCAAACAAAGTTCAAATTGTAAAAAGTCAAGCTTGAAAAATGTAAGTGTTTAGTCTTAGTAAGATGGTAGCTTCTTAAAGCAAATACCATTGCTGAGTTTTATGTACGTGAAGAGAAGTACAATGAATTCAATTACGCGTACAATTGCAATGACAACTAAGGCAACTATTTTTGTCTTTTGCCAGCAAGGGTACTTCTTCTCTTCCAATGGTTCGGTAGAACTATACTCACTCATGAGAAATGCCAAAACGGTTTAATAGAAAAAGTGTCATTTTTTTATATCCGAAGACTCGAAGGTGCAACACTTCCAAAATACCGACGAACTCAGAAGAGCAGCATGGCAGTATGTTCTTGACAACTTCTTTGAGTTCTCCAGGTACACCTTGGAAAATGGTGAAGAACTCCGACACAGAGAATTTGGAGAAATTGCACTCCAATACTACCTTGACAAACAAAGGGTAAATTAAGACTAAAAACTTAACGTTTAAAAAGTGACATTTTTATGAGCTCCGAGTCACCGAGAAAACTTGGTCAGATGTTAGCAGCTTACTTCCCTGAGGAGGATGGAAGCGTTACATACATCAGGTTCAAAAACAACGAACCTGGAATTGCGTACCAAATTCGCAATTACATGACCATGGAAGAGTACGAAAGGTTTCTACAAGAGAAGCCAGCTCTAAACAACTCAGAAAAGAAAGAGTAAACAGTTTAATTCGTAATTGTTTATTTTTTTACTTGTAAGGGCAAGCTGCAAGTATGAAGTCGACTATCTCCGTCTTTGTTTTGACGAGCTGGACGGCTCTTGCGAGTACGTCTGTTTTGCGGTCTCCAGCTGGTGTCTGACCTTCGTAATTGCGCATGTTCTTGAGAGCTCCAACTGTAAATGGTTGTAGGATGAAGAGTCTCTCAGACTGCTTGAGGGAGTCTTCACGGTCACGAGCCGAATCTGTGGTACGAGTCGAATCGGTCGATTTGAGGGAAGAGACTGAAAGCCTGTCGTCTTCCATTGGAGCTGTAGCATACTCTTTGCGTAAGCGGTTCAGACCTTCTTCGAAGTCTTGGTCTCTCTTCGATTGAGATTGGAATTGGAATTGCTGGGGTGGAGCTTGCTGGAACAACCAAGGGTTGGGGAAGTAAGGCATAGGCTGAGGAGGGTAGTTCGGGAAGCCTTGTGGTGGGTAGTAACCTTGAGGTGGAAATTGGTAGTAATTCGGAGGTACTTGCTGGAACTGAGGTTGCTGAGGAGACTGTTATGGTTCTGCAGCTTTCGGTTCTTCTGGCTTTGGAAAGCATTCAGGAAGAGGAACGTCAGTCATCCGTTTGTGTCCTGTCGGAAGGAAAAACTTTTTCTGTCGGAAGGAAAAACTTTTTCTGAAGTTCGACCAAAAAGTTCTCAATTTTCGAAAATTTGAATGGTTTACGGACGGACAACTGGAAGAGTTCTTCCTGTCGGAAGGAAAATTTTTTCCCTTTGTCGGGAAAATATTTTCCTGTCGGATGGAAGAACTTGGAATGCAAGAAAGACTTGACGAGGCAATTTACCTAATTGAAATTAACGACTGCGTAAAAGACTACTTGCGCAAGGTAATGAAGCCCAAGGTCAAGTTCATCACTATTTCTGGAAGGTCTACACTTCAGCTCGAGACTTCGACTGGAATTCCAATTCAAATACCAGACGGGACAGCCTACGATGGCATAAAGGACGCCAAAAGAGAAGCTCTTGTTAAGTTCCTAAACAAACGTCCTTGGATAAAAATGCCAAACAAGGAGAACCCCTACCCCATATGAAATTGGCAATTCAGTCTCTCCTTCACTTCTCTGGTCAACCATTCTTTATAACTACAGAAGGCGACATTCAGCCAGTTCAGTAAACATCTCATTTTAACTCACTTTTTTTATGTTTTTACTCACACTCGTACTCACCAGGTATGAGTACAACTATTTCAACTGTGAACCTTGTATTGACCGGTCTTCCTGTAAATGCAAGTTCGGTCAATACACAGTTTATGGTGGCAAGAAGGACAGTGGGGAATGCGCGCTCGAGAGAGAATTGAAATTCCAGACCCAACTCCAACAAGAACTCTCAAGTTACCAGAGACTCGTGTGAAGAAGAAGCCTTCTGGTAAGTTTCTTATAGCCATCTATATGGCACGTTTAGAGTAAAAACATTTTTTTCATTTTTTGAATGAAGCAAGTTAAATTCGTCCCACACCAAACTCAATGGACCGATGAAGAGTTTCAAGCTATGGTTGAAGGTGTTGAGAACGACATAGACGGCGAACTTGAAGGAGCTCAAACCACAATTGCAACCAAAATTGCACAAGTCAAAGAAGAGATAGCTCCACATAAAGCTACCAAAGCTACTCTTGACCTCATGGATACTTACCGTTTAGATGTCAAGAGAGGAATAAGACAATTAAAATTAAAACTTCTAAACTACGAAGCTATACTCCAAAAGTTAGCAGAAATGAGAAGACTTTACCAGAGCTACTTACATGTAAGGGACTTACCTTCAAGCAGTCCGACCAAAGATGAATTTTCTGACATTGTCCCAATTTTGTCCGAAAGTCAGCTCAGATGTTTTGAACTGCTCCCAACATATCCAGAATATGAAAATTTGCCTGAACTCTTTCGGTTCCTCAAAAAACGTTTTTTGGTTCTCATGTTCGAAACTTTTATCGGAAGAGACAACAAACGTTCAGAAGAAGAGCAAGATATTATTTTAAACTTGTTGTATGACTTAACTGTCATAACCAGCTTTTTGAAGTAAAACCGTCATTCTCAAACCACTTCATTTTTTCGATGTCCGAACAAGCACCGAAGCCAAACTCAATGGAAGATGTCCTTTCAAGGTTGCCAGACAAGCGCCCAGTTCAACTTCAAATTATGAATTTGAAAGCTCATCTGACAAACACCATTAAGACTCTCCAAAGTAGTCTTATGACAGAGATGACCAATCTCAAAGCCGATGTCCTCATGAACCAAGCTTCCAATGAGAAATGCCTGAACGATTTCGCGGAAACCTTGCGCAATTACGAGAGAGAGAACCGAGACCTTGCCAGACTCATCTACCGTTTCTTCGAAGAGATAGACGCCATCTGGAAGGTACTCGGAAAGGACAGAACATGCAACACCGTACTTCGTGAGTACCAAATTGAAGAAGGAATTGTCGAGGAAGAAGAGGAAGAAGAGAAACACGAAGAAGAGGAAGTTTGGGCAACCCTTGTTGCCGATGACGCTTACGAAATTTCCCAACCCTACCCATACCAAATCTGCAACAAGGAGACAGGCAAGGTTCTTACCCCAGTCCTCAACAACTTGGGACACTTGAACCTTAACCTTCGGAATCGCGGTTCAATCTCCATGGGCAAGCTTGTCGCAATTCAATGGGTTCCAAATCCAGACAAGAAGACGAAGGTCAGACACATTGACGGTGACAAGCTCAACAACCGTAAGGAGAACCTCGAGTGGTTCTAAGAGTAAAAAATTATTTTAGGGGGAAACCCCAAGTAAATTTAAGTTTTTATTTTTGGTATTCGTACCAATTTTGGAATGTGAAGACCACATCCCAACCTCTGTACGTGAGTCTTGGGTCCACGTCTAAGACCCTTCTGTAGCAATTCCAAGCCCGAGCAAATTCAATTGTCAACCACTCGTCTCCTCTGTAGTCTTCAATCCATTCTTTGAAGAGACGGTCGAGTTCGGGCTTGGAATATCTCTTGCCTGGGTCCGAGACCAACATTTGGTTGAACTGGACGAAGCGCTCAGGGATGTACGCCATTAAAAAAATGTCACTTTTTAAAAAATAAATTTTTTATTTCATGCAATGTTTAACTATTTCACCATCTTCTTTAACACCCCAGTACTTACGCTTGGAGAGGACATGAACTTCGGTGAAAATTTGTCCAATTTGAATTGACCCATCTTTTCACCGGCCATTCCCATTTCAATGAGTTTGTTGTATCCTTCTTCGTTCGTCATGAGTGCGTCAATGTTCTCATAGTAAACCTTCACTTTGGATTTGACTTCGGAGAAGAATTTGTTGTAGTTGTCAAGTACTGCCTTTGCGAACTGAGGGTAAGACCAATGTTCGACAATAGGTTTTAATGTGGTTACTAAGCCACTTTGACCTTGAGTGAATTCGTACTTCAAAACAAAAGGAGAAAACCTTTCAACAAAGTTGTCGACCTTCTCATAAATGTTTACTCTTCATCTCTTGAGGTTTCTTAATGGAATATCCCCATGTCGAATTCATAAGCAATTTGAGTGTCATTGCAAGTTTGGGGTTTGAAGCTTTCCTAATATCATACAGTTGTTGTATGACTTTTCCAACTGTATAGTTCCTTCCCGGGAACTCACCATCTTCGTTTGGAATTCCAGTCGGAATATATTGGACAAACCTCATGTATGCAGCGTTAAGGTCGACATAGTATATCTTTTCATCTGAGTCGAACTTGTCGCAACCAATTGGTCCAGTTTGTGGAAATTCAAGTGAGTCTCTTATCTTCTGAGAAACTTCTCCTGTTATCTCATAAACATCGTCGAAGCAACCTGTTTCATATAAAACCTTCTGACCTAACTCAGATGCTCTCCAATACAATTTGACGTCAATTGGATGTCTCAATGGAAGTTTGTTTATAGCATCTTGAAGTTCTTGCAACCTCATTGGAAGTTCTTCTGGTTCAGGTTGGTATCCGAACATACCAACCCTTGTGGAACTGTGTACTTCTTTTGTACTAGAACTTTGTCTGGAACAACTTTTGGTCTTGCTAACAATGAAAAGTTTGTTTCGTCTTTTGGTACAAAAGTTTCTGTCAGCTTGTCATCTGGAATTGGTTCCAACAAACCTTTCTCGAAAAGAATGTTTACAGCTCTGACAATGTTGCACTTACTTTTACCAAAGAATGGGTTTGTAAGACTTTCGTTCAACATGAAGTGGTTGTGGACAATTACAATCTTCAACCATGGTAAGTCTTTGTCAACAACATAGTCGTCATGTGAAGAACCTTTAGCTGTAGGTATGTTGACTCGGATATTGACATTTGCCAACGGTGCAATTTTTGCCAATTGACCTCTGAGAATGTACCTTGTCTTCACACATGACTCAAGATACTTCATCTTCTCATCTGTAACAAGACCAGAGTTCCTGAGACATGTAAGAATGCAAGGTTCGTTGACAATTGTTTCAATTGAATTGTAAATTCCATACCTTGTCAAGTCAATGTCAGACTTATTTATGAAGGGAAGTATCCAGCATGTTGTCTGACTGCTTGAGGGTTAGGTTGGTACCATTCGAACTTGACACTTGCAATTCCTTCAATTGCATTCAAAATGTCTGAGTCGGAGTCAACCATTTGTTCTCTCTTTGTAGTCTTGAAAGCGTCAAGAAGTTTTGCGGCTGTTTGTTCATTGCCATGTGCATAGTAAATGTGACCATCCAAATCTGTTATGGTCAATCTGAGATTGTGTCCTTTCTTATTTCCGTCTTGAATTGCAGCAAGTACTCCCATGAAGCCTTCTTTGTTCTTTCCTTCGTCAAAGTTTACTGTAAAGGTTCGACCAGATGTAATTTGACTTCTAACTTCACGATACTTTTCATATGCATATCTTGTTCTTTCCATGGGAGCATGTGCGTCTTCACCTTTTCCTTTTTTCCTTCTCAAAGGATGCAATTGTTCGTCATGTTTCCAGTAGAATCTGGCAAAGCCGTCGTGTCCTTCAACTTGAGGTTCACTAACATCGAAAGGCATGTCCATAAGACGTTCTTCTTCTAACCTCTCTAGTCTGTTTGGATAATTGGCACGTGCTGTTTCCAAATCTAATTCGTAGGTCAGACCAGCCAGTTTGTCATAGACTTTTATGGGTCTTCCTTTCTTATATTTAAACTTCTTCGAAACTCTCCAACCATATCTTTGCAACTCTGCTTTTATTCTAGCAGACTTTCTGTCCATTCTATATGGGGGCATTTTTATAAAAATAAAAAATTTTTTTCTTTACTTTACATAACCGCCTGCTGCCATAAGTCTTTGACGCCAACCCATACCAGCTAATGAAGGTTGACTTGGTTTAGTTTGGAAACTAAACTTTGGTTTTGGTTTATCTTCAGTTTTTGGTTTTTCTTCTTCTATCGGTTTTTCGTCACTTTTCGGTTCCTCTGACTTTACTTCACTTGCAGGAACAGTTGTGTCGTCAACATCTTCATAAATATCATATGCCATTTGTTTTTGTTTTCCTTTCAACTTTTTGTGTTTGTTGTAAAGTTTAGAATATTTCGACTCTAAGTCAATGAGATGTTCTATAATGAACTGTTGGTCAGTGAAGTAAACTTTTCCATCTGTTGTCTCGAAAGCTCCTTCAGACTTCAATATTTTATTTGTGAGAGTCTGTTTCTTTTTTGAGATACTAGCCGTTCCATTTTTATGAAAAGTGACTTTGTAGTTAGGGTTTGTATTTCCAGACCTGGCACTTTCTATTATTGAATTTTTCTCTTCATCTGTAAGTTCTTTGACAGGTTTTGACAATGGTTCTGAACTTTTTGTTTGTGGTGTCAAATCTACCGTTTCAACTTCTTCGGTCATTTCATCTCAGTAAAAAATTTTAATTTGGTTTGTTTTCAACTGGTTGTTGTTGTGGAGGTGGGATGGTTCCTTTAATAATATCATTCAGTTTCACATGCTGAGCCTGACTATATGGTATCGGTTTAAATGCTGGAAGCCGACAAATCCATCTTGAACTCATTTGTCTCAATGTTGCATTGTTCATTTCATCTCAATAAAAAACTTTACATTCCCCACGTTTGAGGTGGTTGCGGTTGGTTATTGTTTACCCATTGTTGTGCATGGTTATATCCTCTGTTAAAGAATCTTTCACCTTGGTCCATATAGTGTCCTGCTTGGTTATAGTAGTCATTTGCTTTGTTATAATAGTTTCCTGCTTGTCTTCCTACATTGTCCATCCATCCTTGAACTTTTCCTCTTGTTTCAGGATTTGGAATAAGATTTGTTATCTCGTGCTACACCAACCTTTCTGGTAGTTTGTATAATGGTTTGTGCTTTCGCTTTCAGTATACTAATGTTACTAAAATCTTCTTAACTCCAAAATACACTCTGGCTATATGTTACCATGCGGGTAAAATCTAGATGCGACTCCTGCTAATGCGCCATACCATTTCTTATAGGGTAAAAAATGAGAATTC
Source organism: Trichomonas vaginalis G3 (assembly GCF_026262505.1). NCBI lineage: Eukaryota > Parabasalia > Trichomonadida > Trichomonadidae > Trichomonas > Trichomonas vaginalis. The sequence continues at coordinate 15,132,465 of NC_067206.1, read as the reverse complement.
GAAAAAGGACCTTATGTTTCTAAACGCGACAGAAGAAAGCACTCATAGATAAAAATCTTTAGTTCACACCAAATGCTTGGTTTATGGATATGATTGGAAACAATTTGTGTAGGAATTGTGATTGGTTCTTTTGAAAGAAATTGGTCCGTGGTGGATACTCTCAACTTAACATCATGATGTAGCGTTAGCAGTTTGAAGCTGAGTTTAAATCAACGAGCGCATGCTCCAAGACCGAAGGTCCGGACTAAGTTCTGGTTCTTTTTCTTTCAAACTCTGAATATAGTTCTTTATGACAATCATTGTTTGTCCGTTCGTGAGTCAACCATTTGATGTTAGGTTTTAATTGGACATTAACGGCCCAGCTAAGATGGATTTGCTTCTCATTTCATATAGAATAAAAACTTTATATGGTAAATGAACAATATCTCGACAATAGCTAACGATGAAATAATTGTTGACAATTCACTGAGACAGGTGCTGTGGTACTAAAGATGTAGAACTACTGAAC